>NC_092713.1:194272846-194575078 GCF_047496885.1 Scyliorhinus torazame | reverse complement strand
ACATCGCTGGATGATCGGAAAACATGACGGCCTGGTGGGGGGGGTGGGAATGACGACATGTCATCATTGCCCATATCCCCTCCTCCCCCCAGCCAGGTGGCATGGACCGCATGGGTCCAACTGTTGGAGGCTGGCACCTGGCCAGGTGAACCAACTCACTTGCCCTCACATCCCCCTCCCCGGCAAGGACCCCCCATCCTCCTCCCCGGCATGGACCCCCCCCCATCCCCCTCCCCGGCACGGACCCCCCATCCTCCTCCCCGGCACAGACCCCCCATCCCACTCCCCGGCACGGACCCCCCATCCCCCTCCCCGGCACGGACCCCCATCCTCCTCCCCGGCACGGACCCCCCATCCCCCTCGCCGGCACGGACCCCCCATCCTCCTCCCCGGCACGGGCCCCCCATCCCCCTCCCCGGCATGGACTCCCCATCCTCCTCCCCAGCACGGACCCCCCCACCCATCCCCCTCCCCAGCTCGGACCCCCATCCCCCTCCCCGACACGGACCCCCCATCCTCCTCCCCGGCACGGACCCCCCCATCCCCCTCCCCGGCACGGCCCCCCATCCTCCTCCCTGGCACGGACCCCCCCACCCATCCCCCTCCCCGGCACGAACCCCCCATCCTCCTCCCCGGCACGGACCCCCCATCCCCCTCCCCGGCACGGACCCCCCATCCCCCTCCCCGGCACGGACCCCGCATCCTCCTCCCCGGCACGGACCCTCCATCCTCCTCCCCGGCACAGACCCCCCCCCCATCCCCCTCCCCGGCACGGACCCCATCCTCCTCCCCGGCACGGACCCCCCATCCTCCTCCCCGGCACGGAACCCCCCCCATCCCCCTCCCCGGCACGGACCCGCCAACCCCCTCCCCGGCACGGACCCGCCAACCCCCTCCCCGGCACGGACCCCCCATTCCCCTCCCTGGCACGGACCCCATCCTCCTCCCCGGCACGGAACCCCATCCCCCTCCTCGGCACGGACCCCCCATCCTCCTCCCCGGCAAGGACCCCCCCCATCCCCCTCCCCGGCACGGACCCCCCATCCTCCTCCCCGGCACGGACCCCCCATCCCCCTCCCCGGCACAGGCCCCCCATCCCCCCCCCCAGCACGGACCCCCCATCCTCCTCCCCGGCACGGACCCCCCTCCCGGCACTCCCCCGGAGCCCAGCCCACTCTAACCACCCCCCCCCCCCCCCGCCGCACACACACACACACACACAACCCTTGACACACCTCTCCCCACACATTCAGACTGCGGCCACGCCATCGCCTGCCCAGCGGCCAACCCCCCAGGCCGTCACTCACCTCCACGCTGGTTGGCGTGAACCTGGAGCACAGGTTGACGCCGATTAAAAGGAGGTTTGATTTACGTCGACGTGACCGGTCATCATGTCGACGGGACTTCGGCCCATCCGGACGGGAGAATATCGGCAGGCCCAAAATCGGCTGCCTTGCGCACACCCATGCCATTCTCCGACGTCTGCGGCGCCATTAACGCCCCGCCGACTTTTCTCCCTTCGGAGACTTCGGCAACCGGCGGGGGCGGGATTCACGGTGGCCAACGGCCATTCTCCGACCCGCTGGGGGGTCAGAGAATGACGCCCTTGGTACCTTACTGATAATTTTTTCATGAGCTTTTGAATTCATCACCATATTTAAAAGATCCATTCATTCATTGCTTGTATTTTAGTCTCAGTGGATCCCTTTGAAGAAAAAATATAATCCCCTAAATAAACTCTGAAATTTTAAAAATATTGAAAAGAGGTATCTGTAAATTATTAATCGTTTTTGCTATCTTGATTTATCTTGTCTTCCCTCCCATTGCTTTCACCCTTGATGGGATTCTATATTTTAGACCCTGGCCTCATGTCTGAATTTCTCGATCGAAAAAGAAGTATCTGCACCCTTCTTTCACTTTGCGTTTTCCAATTTTTGTGCTGAATCATCGCCAGAGTTCTGTAAAGTGGCATCCAGGTCTTGTGGGACAACCGATTTGATGGGGCCTCTCTCGGTAACCAAATGTAAACAGGATTGATTTGACACCAATAGATTACTCAGCACCCTGCAAGTCATGGAGTACAATTAAAACACAAACAATGGGTGGAATTTTACCAACATTTGTCAGAGTATCAGGTTCAGGCTGTTAATCGGCATGTATCACTATAGATGTGGAGCCAAGTTTTCAACCCTTTAATTATATTGAACTTTATTGAAATCCTGCCGTTTCTAGGTGGGAACCTTGTTCCGTCACCAGCGAGGGGCGGAGAAAATCGGGAAAGGAGATCTCGCTGGCGAGAATTTTACTTCCCAAGTCTCGTGGGATTTTGTTCCCGCGTTGCCGTTTACGCTGATTGCTAATGCGGGCTCAAAAATCGCCCCCTGTAAGTCTACAAGAGGAGAAGGAATAGACCATATGACCCCTTGGGCTTGCTCGGCCATTTAATACAATCATGACAAATCTTCCACCACAACTTCATTTTCCCATTCCGGTATGATTTTTTTTCCCTCAATATTTTCAAGCAGCACTAACCTGTTGAATATACTATCGTGAACAAAGAAGTTTGACACAAGTATATCAAGTGTTTATAAGTTAATATCCCACAGAACAATTTATTGTAATACCTCTTTACAAGGTTTTGTTGTTTTGCAAAATAATATTTTCTTTGAATCAATATGCTGGATATATGATTCTCCTTTGGTCTATTCTCACTTCTGCTTAGTATTTTACTTTATAAACCCACAGCAAACAATACTTAGTATAACTTTGTAACAGTTTTAGTGCAAAACCTACAAAAACACAGAATAACAATTAAACAGTCCCCTCCCCCACCCCCCCTCTTTACTTACAACACTAAAACGTAGTTACTAAATCTCTCTCACCCACCCTGACCCCACCCCACCCCACCACCAGTGACCAGCTCTTTAAAATACAATATAAACGTCCACCTTCTGCGATAAAACCCTTCCACTGATCCTCTCTCGGTAAACTTAACCTTCTCGAGATGTTAAAACTCCATCAAGTCACCCAGCCACGCCGAGGCGCTTGGTGGCATGATCGACCTCCAGCCCATGAGGATCTGCCTCCTTGCCACCAGTGTGGTAAAGGCCAGGACATCTGCCCCGCCCCCATCCAGAGTTCCGGCACAACCAAAACGCCAAACAATGTCACCAATGGGCAAGGCTCCAGCCCAATGTTCAGAATTTCCAACATAGTCTCAAAAAAGGACCTCCAGAAGTCCGTCAGCTTTGAGCATAACCAGAATATGTGCGCGCATGATGTGTCGGGTCCTCTAGACACCGATCACATCTATCATCCACTCCTTCAAAAAATAAGGGCAGTACGGTGGCGCAGTGGTTAGCACTGCTGCCTCATGGCGCCGAGGTCCCAAGTTCGATCCCGGCTCTGGGTTACTGTTCGTGTGGAGTTTGCACATTCTCCCCGTGTCTGCGTGGGTTTCGCCCCCACAACCCAAAAGATGTGCAGGGTAGGCGGATTGGCCATGCTAAATTGCCCCTTAATTGGAAAAACATTAATTGGATACTCTAAATTTATAAAGAAAGAAAAATTGACTCATTCTCGCCTTCGTAATGTGTGCTTGCAGCTCCACATTCAGCTGGATGAGATTCAGCCTCGCACAGGACGAGATCGAGTTCACCCTCCTCAGTGCCTCACTCCAAATCTCCTCCTCCAAGGGCAAACCCAACTCCTCCGTCCACTTTATATTCACACCCTCAACAAAGCCCGTCTCCTCCTGCATCATCTGCTGGTATATACCCGACGTGCAGGCCATCCCCGAACCAGAGCAGGATAAGATCCTATTGATCAAGGTGGAAGGCTGCTTCTTCAGAAAGCCAAAAACTACTTTTTGACCCAGTTGCGTACCTGGAGATACCTCAACCCATCAGCATCTGTGAGCACATATTTTTCTTTCAGTTCCCCTAAGCTGGTGAACCGACCTTCTAAAAATAAGTCTCCCACTTTCTCGAAACCTTTACCTTCCATTTCCTAAATTTCACATCCGCCCTGGCAGGTTCGAATAACTGATTCACACAGATGGAGGTCAGGCTACAGGCAGTCCTCAAGTTAAAAAGATGGCAGAGTTGTCTCCAAACCTTTAATGTGGCTACTACTACCGAGTTAGTCGAGTGTTTCTTTGGTACCACCGGTAACGGAGCCGATACTAGCGCCGCTGGGCTTGCTCCCCACACAGACTCTGCTTCCCCCCGAATCCAAATTTTTCCAAAACCATAAACAGATAGTTCCACTCTCCCCGGTCAAACACCTTCCCCTCGTTGAGTGAGATTATGATCTCTGCGACCCGACCTTGAACCTTGGATGACGAGTGATATTGTAGGCCTCGTCAAAAAGAAAAAGGAGGCATTTGTCAGGGCTAAAAGGCTGGGAACAGACGAAGCCTGTGTGGCATATAAGGAAAGTAGGAAGGAACTTAAGCAAGGAGTCAGGAGGGCTAGAAGGGGTCATGAAAAGTCATTGGCAAATAGGGTTAAGGAAAATCCCAAGGCTTTTTACACTTACATAAAAAGCAAGAGGGTAGCCAGGGAAAGGGTTGGCCCACTGAAGGATAGGCAAGGGAATCTATGTGTGGAGCCAGAGGAAATGGGCGAGGTACTAAATGAATACTTTGCATCAGTATTCACCAATGAGAAGGAATTGGTAGATGTTGAGTCTGGAGAAGGGGGTGTAGATAGCCTGGGTCACATTGTGATCCAAAAAGACGAGGTGTTGGGTGTCTTAAAAAATATTAAGGTAGATAAGTCCCCAGGGCCGGATGGGATCTACCCCAGAATACTGAAGGAGGCTGGAGAGGAAATTGCTGAGGCCTTGACAGAAATCTTTGGATCCTCGCTGTCTTCAGGGGATGTCCCGGAGGACTGGAGAATAGCCAATGTTGTTCCTCTGTTTAAGAAGGGTGGCAGGGATAATCCCGGGAACTACAGGCCGGTGAGCCTTACTTCAGTGGTAGGGAAATTACTGGAGAGAATTCTTCGAGACAGGATCTACTCCCATTTGGAAGCAAATGGACGTATTAGTGAGAGGCAGCACGGTTTTGTGAAGGGGAGGTCGTGTCTCACTAACTTGATAGAGTTTTTCGAGGAGGTCACTAAGATGATTGATGCAGGTAGGGCAGTAGATGTTGTCTATATGGACTTCAGTAAGGCCTTTGACAAGGTCCCTCATGGTAGACTAGTACAAAAGGTGAAGTCACACGGGATCAGGGGTGAACTGGCAAGGTGGATACAGAACTGGCTAGGCCATAGAAGGCAGAGGGTAGCAATGGAGGGATGCTTTTCTAATTGGAGGGCTGTGACCAGTGGTGTTCCACAGGGATCAGTGCTGGGACCTTTGCTCTTTGTAGTATATATAAATGATTTGGAGGAAAATGTAACTGGTCTGATTAGTAAGTTTGCAGACGACACAAAGGTTGGTGGAATTGCGGATAGCGATGAGGACTGTCTGAGGATACAGCAGGATTTAGATTGTCTGGAGACTTGGGCGGAGAGATGGCAGATGGAGTTTAACCTGGACAAATGTGAGGTAATGCATTTTGGAAGGGCTAATGCAGGTAGGGAATATACAGTGAATGGTAGAACCCTCAAGAGTATTGAAAGTCAAAGAGATCTAGGAGTACAGGTCCACAGATCACTGAAAGGGGCTGCACAGGTGGAGAAGGTAGTCAAGAAGGCATACGGCATGCTTGCCTTCATTGGCCGGGGCATTGAGTATAAGAATTGGCAAGTCATGTTGCAGCTGTATAGAACCTTAGTTAGGCCACACTTGGAGTATAGTGTTCAATTCTGGTCGCCACACTACCAGAAGGATGTGGAGGCTTTAGAGAGGGTGCAGAAGAGATTTACCAGAATGTTGCCTGGTATGGAGGGCATAAGCTATGAGGAGCGATTGAATAAACTCGGTTTGTTCTCACTGGAACGAAGGAGGTTGAGGGGCGACCTGATAGAGGTATACAAAATTATGAGGGGCATAGACAGAGTGGATAGTCAGAGGCTTTTCCCCAGGGTAGAGGGGTCAATTACTAGGGGGCATAGGTTTAAGGTGAGAGGGGCAAAGTTTAGAGTAGATGTACGAGGCAAGTTTTTTACGCAGAGGGTAGTGGGTGCCTGGAACTCACTACCGGAGGAGGTAGTGGAGGCAGGGATGATAGGGACATTTAAGGGGCATCTTGACAAATATATGAATAGGATGGGAATAGAAGGATACGGACCCAGGAAGTGTAGAAGATTGTAGTTTAGTCGGGCAGTATGGTCGGCACGGGCTTGGAGGGCCGAAGGGCCTGTTCCTGTGCTGTACATTTCTTTGTTCTTTGTTCTTTGTTTGTTCTTTGTTCTTTGTTCTTTGTTTGTTCTTTGTTCTTTGACCCTCCCCCGGAGCAAGCACCACATCTAACAATCGTTTCACGTTCGCTGTCAACCTCCGTCCCTTAACCAAACACGTTTGATCTTTCCCCACCACCACAAAGAAGGTTCCACTCTTAATGCCAGCACCTTAGCTAACAGCTTTGCGTCCACTTTTAATAAGGAGATTGGATGATACGACTCTTTTTTCAAGAGCATGGGAATCGAAGCCTGCCTCAGTGTCTGTTGCAAAGTGCCTCTCTCCAAGGAGTTCCTGAACATCCCTTACAATTGAGGGGCTAATAGGTCTATCAATTTTTTATAAAATTCTACCAGGAACCATTCAGGTCTCGGTGCCTTCCCCGATTGCATCGGTTCCGGCGCCTGTTTGATCTCATCCAACTGCAGTGGAGCTTCAAGGTCCTCTCATAACTCCTCCTCCACCTTGGGAAACTCCACTCACAAAGGAATTCCACCATGGATGGGATTCTCCGTTTCTGAGACTTCGGGCTGGATTCTCCGATCGCCGACGCTGACATCGGAGTGGGACAGGTGCCCTCACAACTTTCAGGGTCCTCGCGTGGCGGCTGCGGACTGTTTCCAGTGTCGCCACAGTTGCGGGGGGGGGGGGGGGGGGGGGTGGGTGCTCTTCCGCTGGCTGGATGGGTGGCCTGGGGGTGGCGAGGGGGGTTACAGGGGTACAGTTTTCGGCAGGCCCGGTCCGGCACGGCCACCGCAGGCTGCCGCCGTGCACATGCATGGCCACGGACCTGGCCATTCTGCGGCCATATCTGCAGGTTACGTGGCCCGGCTGCTCGCTCCCCACCAGGCGGAGGATTGTTGTGGGGGCGGCGCCAACGTTTTGGTCATATGATCAGATGGATCCTGCGGACATAGCTGCAGTTCTGAGGATCCAGCCCGAAGTGTTGACGCCAACACAGGATTCGTGGCCTTTCACAACAGAGAAACTGGCACCGCACCTGGACCAGCTCTGCTACTGTTAAGGAGCTGGCATCAGCGCCACGTGGGACACAATCAATTCCTATGAGAAATGGTGCCGGATTCACCGGTTTCACAATTGACACCCAAAGGCCGTTCGTTATGCCTGGGCACAGATGGCAGGGGCCACGAGGGCCGTGGACAACACCATCCGGACGGGCCAGCAGTGTCGGAATAAACTGCACGACCACCTCAGGGCGGCCAGGGTGAGTAGGCAGCAGTGTGCCCCTGGCACTAACCCCCTCCCGGGAGGGTGGCCAAACCCCCACCTTACACCACATTCCGGTACCCATACCAGCCATTATGGCCGGGTGCACTGGCCACTGAGGCCACCAGCTGCCCACACCCTGGGCTGCATGCATCGGACTGACTAACACTGTCTTTTTATGTATTTCCCCTCAGGAGAAGGTCGCGCACACCTGCCGGGAGTGGAAGAAGCCAGGAAGGAAACCACCGGACCTGCGGCCTCTCCACATAGAAAAGCGGAGGACCCTGGAGGTGTTGAGGAGTCCCATGAAGTAGCCTGGGGGCCAGCGGGCACCCTGAGGGAGGAGGAGCTGATGGAGCCTGTGCTCGCAAGGGAGGTGCAGGAACACCACAGCACCTCGGAACCCCCGCCCCCTTCCCCCACCTGTCCCTGGTGCATCTGGTGACAGTATCCAGGCCCGGTCACCCCAGAAGACGCCCACCAACGGGGACCCATGTTGCAAAGCAGGGATCACAGCAGGCCACCTCCACTCCTGCTGTACTATATGGGGGTCCACCTAGAAGTAGCGTTAGGGCCCGTAAGGCCAGAAAAGTAGACAACAGTTAAGTTGGCATGGGTGCAGGGCACAGTTCAGTTACAGGGGCTAGGACACAAACCTGTATATATTTGTTCACAATGAACACCTGTTACCATTGTTACAACCTGCCTCGGTGCTCTCCTGATGGGTGTGAGGGGTGGGCTCGTCTGGGCTGGCCGGGAGGGTGCGGGAAATGGGCAGACGTTGAGGGGGGGATGGATGGATGCCATTGCTCCCCAATCCACCCCCCCCCCCCCCCACCCCGACCATCCCCACACCACCTTCACCCCAGGGATCCGATAGGACCCAGTGATGGAATGACCAGCTTGCATGCAGGGATCACACAGGTGGACGGTGGAAAGTGCTACCGTGGGCAGGAGTCAGACCTTGTCAAATGATGCAGAGCACAGCGCAGATCAGGTTATCATCATCCTCCATCCCAAGAGCCAGACCCGGTGTTACTGTCAACCCACGGTCCCCACCCCATAGTGCAGCAGGTATGTATCACGGAGGGGGTTGCAGGCAGGGGGGGGGTGATGGGGTGGGGTGGGGGGGGGGAGGTGAGGGGTTGGGTTGCAGTGCCCCTGGCCAGCCCTCCCCCTCTAGTCAATGAACAAAGGGAACAAAGAACAAAGAACAACACAACACAAGAACAGGTCCTTTTGGTTCTCCAAGCCTGTACCAGTCATGATATGACCCTTGGCCAAATCCCTGAACACTTCCTAGTGCTGTATTTCTCTATACCCACCCTATCCATGTATTTGTCAAGATGCCTTGTGAACGCCGTTAATGTATCTGCTTCCACAACCTCCCCTGGCAATGCACTTACCACCCTCTGTGTAAAAAACCCGTCTTGCAAGTCTCCTCTAAACTTTGCCCCATGAACCTTAAACCTATGCCTCCTGGTGACTGGCCCCTCCACCCTGGGAAAGAGTATCTGCCCATTCACTCTATCCATGCCCCTCATAATCTTGTAGACCTCTAACAGGTCACAGTTCAACCTGCGTCGTTCTAATGAAAACAATCCAAGTCTATTCAGCCTCTTCACATAGCTAACACCCTCCAGACCAGGCAACATCCTGGTTAACCTCCTCTGCACCCGCTCCAAAGCCTCCACATCCTTCTGGTAGTGTGGCGACCAGAACTGTGCGCAATATTCCAAGTGCGGCCTTACCAAGGTTCCATACAACTGTAGCCTAACTTGCCAGGTTTTATACTCAATGCCCCGTCCGATGAAGGCAAGCATTCCGTATGCTTTCTTGACTACCTTGTCCACTGTGTCGCCACTTTCAAAGATCTGTGGCCCAGATTTCTCTGACTTTCTATATTTCTAAGAGTTTTGCCATTTACGGTATATTTCCCCTCTATGTTAGATCTACTAAAATGCATTACCTCACATTTATCTGGATTCAGCACAGATCCCTGTTGAACACCACTAGTCGCAACCTGGAGGCGATCAGAAAGCCCCGTGTGCGTGGCCCTCGCACACAAGTCGTGCAGCCTCTCATGCCAGCCTGGGCTCCATATCCTGCTCACCTTCACCCTCCTCTGCATCCTCCTTGTTGGACGAGGCCAGGCCTTCATCCTCCTCCTCCAGCACATTGTCCCTCTGCTTTGCACTATTGTGGAGGACGCAGCAGGCCGTCACGATGCGTGCGACCCTCTCAGCATCATACTGGAGGGCACCTCCAGAGTGGTCCAGGCACCTGAACCGCATCTTCAGGAGGACGATCACACCCCTGGTCGCTGCATGGGTGTTGTTGTAGCGGCCTGTCAGATATCAGCTGCACGTTCATCAAGTGGAATCCCTTTTGGTTGGTGTAGAGTGGCCTGTCATCAGCCTGTGCTCGTAGGGGGACATGCATCCCATCGATCACTCCCTGGACGCGAGGCATCCCGTCGATGGCAGCGAACCCCGCTGCCCGGGCATCCTGGTGGGCTCGATCCACATTGAAGTGGATGTATTGAGCTGCCTGGGCATACAGAGCCTCCAAGAAGGCATACGGCATGCTTGCCTTCATTGGCCGGGGCATTGAGTATAAGAATTGGCAAGTCATGTTGCAGCTGTATAGAACCTTAGTTAGGCCACACTTGGAGTATAGTGTTCAATTCTGGTCGCCACACTACCAGAAGGATGTGGAGGCTTTAGAGAGGGTGCAGAAGAGATTTACCAGAATGTTGCCTGGTATGGAGGGCATAAGCTATGAGGAGCGATTGAATAAACTCGGTTTGTTCTCACTGGAACGAAGGAGGTTGAGGGGCGACCTGATAGAGGTATACAAAATTATGAGGGGCATAGACAGAGTGGATAGTCAGAGGCTTTTCCCCAGGGTAGAGGGGTCAATTACTAGGGGGCATAGGTTTAAGGTGAGAGGGGCAAAGTTTAGAGTAGATGTACGAGGCAAGTTTTTTACGCAGAGGGTAGTGGGTGCCTGGAACTCACTACCGGAGGAGGTAGTGGAGGCAGGGACGATAGGGACATTTAAGGGGCATCTTGACAAATATATGAATAGGATGGGAATAGAAGGATACGGACCCAGGAAGTGTAGAAGATTGTAGTTTAGTCGGGCAGTATGGTCGGCACGGGCTTGGAGGGCCGAAGGGCCTGTTCCTGTGCTGTACATTTCTTTGTTCTTTGTTCTTTGTTCTTTGACGGCACAGATGCACCTGTGCACCTCCTCCTCCTCAGCCTGTTGGGCAACCGGCTCTCCAACCTGGGCAGCTGCCACCAGTCCCACTGCTGCCCACACCGCTGCTGCAACCTCCTCCTCCTCCTCAAGCAGCGCCGCCTCGTACAGTCGCAGGGCATCCCCCAGTGCTGCGGCAACAAGCAGGAAGTTGTATTCCAATATCCATTGTCTGCAGGGGGTGAAAGGTCGGCATGTTTGCGTGCCCAACCAGGTCCACCAGCCTACATGGAGGCCCCGGGTAGCACTGCGGGCTTGGTCCCCGTATGTCCCTCCCCACCCCATTCCCGCACCCCTGGCCCCGTTGGTGCCCAGCACTGTGGGGGCCTCTGGACCTGGCATCCATCCCTGATGCCAGGGGTACCATTGTCAGGCACTGCCCTCCCCAGGGGCTACTGTGGATGTTGCCCTGGGTGGGGCGCCGGTGGGTGGTAACTGTGTGGGCCGTCTGGTGGGGGGGGGGGTGCGTTTGTGGAGGCCTGAGGTCACTCTGCAGAACCAGCGGCCAAAGCGGATGGTCAGTGGGTGTGCAGCAGGATGGCCACCGTAATGGCAGTCCATGCCTGGACACCAGCCCAGTCCGTGGAGGGGTCACCCCGGCCACTCGGCCTGTTTCCCCCCTCCAGCCCCCGGCCCTGGAAGGGCACCCCCCACCCCAGCCAGCCCAGCCAGTGTCCGGCTTGGCAGCCTGCAGTCACTCCTCTCCGGGTCCTACCTTCTCTCTCTCTCCCTCAGCAGCCACCACGGCAGTTTAACGATTTCTAAAAGTACAAGTGAACCGCACCGTCGCAAACTCGGCCCATTGGAGGCGGAGAATCGCGAAGGCCCCGGAGAATACCGGACTGTGCCCACTCATGACAGGCAAATGGTGTCTACTGTACATGCGTTCCAGTATGCATTGATGCTACTGTTGTGGTGATGGAAGATTGTGATTTGGCATCAAATTGGCACCTGCCGCGTTTTTGTCGTCGGAACCGATACTCCGTCCAATTGCCTTTCCCTATTTCGGCATCGGCCAACGGAGAATCCCACCCTATATCTTGCCATGGAATTTATAACCTGTATACATTTTGGTAACAGGTCTTAAATACCTCATTTACCTTCTTCTGATCCGGGACCAGCTCCCATCCAGTGTCCTAATCTGGGAATTCTCCCTCTCAGCCTCCTGTTTCCTCAGTTGATCGACTCGACTTGGCTTTCCCAACGGCATGGCGATGCCCACAATGGCCATCTGCCGGGACAGAGAATCCCACTGCCGGCAGGAGTGCACCGCACCAGAAAACGGGTGCAGCGGGATGGAGAATCCAGCCCATTGTATACTGAGGAGAAGTCCGAGAAACTCTTTTTCCCCGGGTGACCGAATCACCAAGGTTCTGTCCTTTCTGTTTCTTCCGTAAAAGCAATTAACCCCTTTGCCATAACCCTCGGGGCCACGATCTTGGCCTAGAATGATCTGCCCTTGGGCCTAGCACACAATTCATGTTTCCTCCCATAACAAGCTGATGGGTGTCTTGATCCGGTATCTTACCAGCAGCCGTTTCATGAACACTGTATCAGCCCAATTAGAGGCATAATCAATCACCAACACCACCAGTATCCCTTCTAACACCCACGTTACTATAACATACCACCCTCCCACATCTGCTAATGTCTTCTCTGAAAGAAACCGAATCCCTTTTTGTTTTCTTTCTTTTTTAAAAATAAATTTAGAATACCTAAATCATTTTTTTCCAATTAAGGGTCAATTTAGCATGGTCAATCCATCTAGCCTGCACACCTTTCGGTTGTGGGGGCGAAACCCACGCAAACACGGGGAGAATGTGCAAACTCCACACGGACAGTGACCCAGAGCCGGGATCGAACCTGAACCTCGGCGCCGTGAGGCAGCAGTGCTAACCACTGCATCACCAAACTGTCCTCACCAAACCTTTTTAATAATATAGATTACCACTCCCTGGGCCCTGCTGTCAAATCCGAATGGAAAACTTGGCTCACCTAAGCCTTCTGAAGCTGTGCCTGATCTCGTTCGCGCATGGCTGTCTCCTGGAAGAATGTCACATTGGCTCCCAAGTTCTTTAAATGAGCAAAAACCTGCACTCTTTTGACTGGGCCCTCCAGGCCCGCACATTCGAGGTATCCACCCTTGTAGGGGGTTCCCTACCCGCCCCCCCCCCCCCCCCCCATCCAGCCTCAAGTCAGTCATTACCACTGCAAAATGTCATAGCTCCACCCAAGATGGCAGCCCATCCCAATTAAATTGTGGACCAGAAAAAGATAACTAGTCACTGTCAGTTTCCCCTCCCCTCCTACCTCCCCCAGTCAACAGATAGCCTACTGTCTCTTCCAGCCCCTACCCTTCCCCCCTCTCTTCTAGATCCATCAAGCTGAACGAAACTAGCCCGATAAATCACAACCCCATTTCCCTACTTGACCTCCGTTAACTAGCTAACGGGTAAGGTGGCCACCCGACCCCAGGTCCCACCTATTCCTTAACCATCACCTTCACATCTGCCCCAAGCACGTTTCTCCCCCCCAATCCTCTTTCCCATCCATAATAAACGAAGGCCTTAAACTGAGGAAAGATACCCCTATTCCCCTGTCATCCCAGCAACTACTCAGCCTATAAAGAAGGAAAATGCTTTTTCAAAAAGCCCCAGAATGGAGGAAACAACCCCACCCACCATTAACCCAACTCAACACCTTAACAACATGAATATGAACAATAAAAACAGTAAAATAATAACATCCCAACCGCCCACCGCCCACCCGTATTCCTCCAGCCGTGTCTAGACCATGATCTTTGATAAAGTCCTCTGCCTGCTTGGGAGTTTCGAGTCAAAAATGACCCTTAATTTCACTGGGTACATATCCCCAAATTGCACTCTTTGATTAAACAGGACTTTCTTCACCTTATCGAAGGCCGCCCATCATTTTGCCAATATCCTGATGAATCCTTGCCATGTTGCCATCCCAGTTGATGTTCTGGGCTTTTATGGCCCATTCCAGGACCCACTCCTTTCTCTGAGAACAATGAAACCAAATGATCACCGCTCAAGATGGCTCATGAGGTCATGGTTTCTGCCTCAAGGCCCCTGTGTGCCCTGTCGAGCTCCGGCGCAGTGAATACCACATCACCGCTCATCAATTGGGAAACCTTTGCAGCAAAGTAGTCGGTCGGACTCCCCCCCCCACTCCTCCACCCCACCGGGTAGACCCAGCAGCCTCAGGTTCATGCGCCTGGTCCTATTGTCTGAATCATCCAGCTTCGCCTTGAAGCCCTTGTTCCTGTCTCCGACAAATGCCAATTCAGCCTCCAGGGACGCAAGTCTGTCTTCGTGCTGGGATAAGGCCTCCTCCATATTTTTCTATTTTTCCGCCTGCGCGCCTACCGCTTTCATTGTTTTGCTCAGCTGCTCCCTTACTGGGCCTGTGTTTCTCGATGCACTCATCCATTTCTTCGCCAAATTTCTTTAATTCGCTGGCTACTACCTCTGCCATTATGTCGAGGGTGATGGGCATGGCCACCTCCTCTGCCATCTTTGCTCGGGTTCGATATCTGCAATTTTACTCCTCCACCCCTCTTCGATGTCAGTTCCGACATTGTACGCTTTGTGGTCTGTTTCACTGCCAGGAAAGTCTGTTTTATTTTAATTCCTTGATCGGGCAGATAAGCCCAAAGCGCCGAAGCCTGCGCGGGAGCCGCATGAGATGCTCCACTATTTATGCTACAGCAACGGAAGTCACTACTGCTAAGTATGACAGTACCTAGTGTAAAGGATTAATATGGTGTTCATCATTAGATCTGATTTCACAATTAGACAACACTTGCTAAACAATCCTGATTGTGCTAAGAATTACACTAACAACCAATTTAAGGCTCACACTAAGGCTCACTTATGTGTGTGAGAGGTGACATATATTCACACACATGGCCCTGTCCTTGTCTGACAGAAGGAGTATGTCCGCACATATTGCGCCTTTTTCAACTAAACAAAAGCTTAGAGGACAGCCAATCACTGGTTCATTCCCTCATGACCAATTTGAGTCAACAGATCTGGTTTGAATTTAAACAAAAACTTGGCAGTTAACTTATGTTTGGTGCATTCTCCATGGCAACACCTCTACCAATCAGAGTTGACTTTCCAACCAGTCAACATCACCTTCTCATATTGTATAAACTGTTGTTCCCTTTGGGATTTGCTATTCTTACAAACCTGTCCTGATGAGTGCAAGATGAAAAGCTTTGACAGCATGTCTATTTTTTCAGCAATACTCAAACTCTATGTGACTAAACATCTAAATGATTAATGTTAAGTATATACACAGGCAGTCGCCATCATCAGTGATGTAAGATCACAGGATAACAGAACACACTGAGAGATGATTCTATGTGAAGCCTCATACTCAGCCTTGTCCATGGTGGCACGATGGTTAGCACTGCTCTGTCACTGCGTCAGGTACCCAGGTTCAATTCCGGCTTTGGGTGACTGTCCATGTGGAGTTTGCATGTTCTCCACGTGTTGCGTGGTTTCCTCCAGATGTTCCGGTTTCCGCCTACAGTCCAAAGATGTGCAGGGTAGGTCGATTGGCCATGACAAATTATCCCTTAGTGTCCAAAGATGTGTAGGTTAGATGGTGTTACAGGGATAGGGTGGGGGAGTGGGCCTAGGTAGGGCGCACTTCCAGAGGGTCGATGCAGACTCGATGGACCAAATAGCCTCTTTCTGCACTGAAGGGATTCTATGATAGCTGGAAGAATGTTGAATAAAAGGTAAAGCTGTTCATCAGCCCGGCGACCTGAAGCCGCTTTTAATCTTGACCCAGGACACATTAATCTAAGTCCCACAATGATTGGGTTGGATTGGATTGAATTGGATTGGTTTAATGTCATGTGTACTGAGGTGCAGTGAAAAGTATTGTTCTGTGAGGGTGGAGCCATGCCCGAAAGTGGCGGTCTTCGGGGTTTCAGACCAGCCAGATCTATTCCTGGGGAGGAGGGCGGACGCCCTTGCCTTTGCCTCCCTGATCGCCCGCCGTAGAATCCAGTTCGGCTGGTGGTCAGCAGCAGCACCCAAAGCTGCAGACTGGCTGTCCGACCTCTCGGAATCTCTCCGAATGGAGAAAATCAAATTCGCCTTCCGAGGGTCAGACGTGGGAGCCATTCACCCAATTGTTCCGGGACCTGTTTGTGGCCAACGAACAATCAGAAGAATAGTCAGGTAGCCAAGAATCAGGGGAAAGTAGCCAAGTTGTGTGAGAGGGAGGGATAGACCCGGGGGGTGTGGGGGGGGGGGGGGGGGGGGGGGGGGTTCCTCGGCACCCAAATGTATATGTATCTCCCCAGTTCCCGCCCCCCCCCCCCCCTACAAACAGGTCCCTACTTATGTGTTAAAAATAATATTGCTAACTTTACAGAGTTGCTGTTGTTGAGCTAGTGCACAATATCCTACCATTCTTTTTTTCTTCTCTTCTATATATATATATTTTATTCTGCGTACATAACTGTAAATATACTTTGTTCAAAAACCCAACAAAAAAACATTTATAAACATAAAAGTATTGTTCTGCGTGCAGCTCAAACTCATCATTCCGTACATGAAAATATGATAACAGAAGTTGGGGTTCTCAACAATTGGTAGACATGTTCCTGGAGGCTTCACCATAAGTTCTCCAACTGCCTTGCCCCGTCAAGCAGCCATCAGTTTGATTTGTCTCCCTGGTTTTTCTTTTGCAGTGGTGTCCCAGGCATTAACATTTAATTCCGAGACACTCCAAGAAATTCTAAGAACAAAGTGGTATTCTTAGGTATGTAACATTCCTGCGTTCTCCCTGGTTTGTAATCTTGCCGAGTGTGGAGAGGGGTGAGCAAAGACAGCGAGCGAGCATCAGAGTGTTTCATGAATCCCTTTGCAGACTTAACAACAAAACTTCCAACTTGCACAAACACTTGCCAGGCCTTTCGGTTACACCACAAACTGCCACAGGAGGGGAAGTCTTTTCGTCTCACGAGTCGGTTCGATGAGTTTCCTCTCTCTCTCTCTATTGAAGACCTGTTGGGCTGCGGCTCCACAGGCCTGCAAAGCTCTTAGTGAGGCAAGCCAACCTAGGTGAGGGCAAGGAGGGTGGGCAGCCTTTTGGCTGCTCCTTCTGCTACCCTGACTACCAGTCATTGATTAATGGCGAGGCACCGACCAAACAATTGGGTAAGCCCATCAGTGAAGTCAGAAATCTCAGCACAGAACGGGAATCGAACTTTGGAGCCTCCTGATCTGTATGGTTTAGTTATTCACTGAATTAATTACACGGATCCATTGAGGGGGTTCACTGACTAGGTATAAACAAAGATATTGACAGGATGGTCAGTTGTTGTCACACATACCAGACGCAAACAAGAGAACATATGCAAGCATCTGATTTACCTACAGCACCACGGCAGAACGTAGCTATGGATCTCTTTCACCTACGAGGGAAAGATTATTTAATGATCATAGACTATTTTTCAAACGATCCCAAAATGGCTCCACTGTCAAGCATAACGGCATACCAAGTCAATTTTTGCTAAATTCGGAATTCCTCAAGTCGTTGGCACTGACAACAGTCTTTGTTTTAGTGTGGCAACACTTCGCAGTCACATATGATTTCAATCACGTCACATCAAGTCCGTTGTACCCACAAGCCAATGGCAAGTCAATAAAGGTGTCCAAATTGTCAAGCAATTGTTGAAGAAGGCAATGAACAGCCAATCTGATCCATATCTCACACTATTGAGTTACAGAGCGTCACCGTCACATGATAGATCGCCAGCAGAGTTACTCATGAATAGAAGGTTGCGTACCACACTTCCATACTTGGAAAAGAAAGAGGAGAATGCAGTGGTACTGCAGGAAATGCAAAATATTAAAGCAAAACAAAAGCAATTCTATGATAGTGCATTGTGAGAATAGAAGATTTAGGCAATTGGTCGAGAAAAGCCATTGTACTCGAAGAAGTAGCACCTCGTTCCTACAAGGTACAGACAGAGGATGGGTTGGTTTTAAGAAGAAATCATTGCGCACTGTTGAAAACCAGAGAAGACTTTCACAACAAGCTGATGGATGATGAATCTACGTCAGAATCAAAGTCAGCTGCAGAGTCAGATAGTTCAGCAGTTCCCTAGCATGAGAATGTCATGGAGAACACTGAATCTACCAGTTCTGAACAGCAAGTCAAACTTTGAGAAGGTCAACCAGAATCAGAAGAAAACCTGATCGACTCAATTTGTAGATTTGGACTATTTGTACAAACTATGCTTGCTGTTCTTGGATATATTTGTTAAACCAATTTAAAAAATTTTAAAGAAAAAAAATTAATACTCACAGGCTAATGATATCACATGTAAATATGCTGATGATAATATATTAATTTATTCCTTCAAAGGAAGGGGGATGTAGTAATATCATGGTTGTGCTGTAATTCATCGACTGACTACTGGGTCATTATATTAATATATAAATGCATGTCAGAGTCAGGTGACCTCAGACTGACTAGGGAGCTGGGAGAGAGGTTGCTTGTACACGTTCTTACTGTTATTCATGTGGTGTTTTGTATATATTTGACTCACAGTTAATGTTAATAAGTCATTTATAGCTTCAGCTACAAGTGTTCTTGTAATATAAATCAGGCCGTCCGACAAGAACATTACACTTATCTGGCCTGGCCTACATGTGACGCCAAACACACAGCAATGTGGTTGACTCTTAACTGCCCCCTTAGGGGCAATTAGGGATGGGAAATAAATGCTGGCCCAGTCAGCGAAGCTCACACCTCGTGAAGTAATATTTTTTAAACTGACACCAAGACAGACAGAAGGACCCATAGTGACAGATGAGGCATAGGAGGTATTAGTGGAGCAGGTGGGGAGGAAGAGTGGTGCCACGGTTCCACAGAGGGGGCAGCAGAGACCCTCAATTACAACCCTCCAAAGAGAATGGTAGCGAGTGACCAGAGAGGTCAACTGGAGTCTGGACGCGAGTACCTGGCAGCAGTGCCACAAGAATCTATTGGTGAGCCATAGTCCTAGATGACCATAGTCTGCTTTCCCCTTTGAAGGGGAGAGCTGATTGGTGCCGATTTAACCTGAGGATCACCACACCTCAGGTGAAGGGCAAGGTTAAGAAGGCAGCGCCTTAATGAATACCTTCAGCTGGTAAGGCGTTTAAGCCCACGGTGTTGGCTTCACTCTGCATCACAAACCAGCTGTCCAGCCAACTGAGCTAAACTGCGTCCCCCCGTTCAGTAAATGCTTCTGCACATGGTATTTCCCACCCATCACAACACCAGCTGCTTATGCTGCTCAATTGACCACACCCCCATGTCAAGAAGCACGCTGATGTTATTTGCGAGGGAATCCCAACTTCGAACGCTGGTTCGTGGGGGTGTATAGTTTTGCTTTGTTTCGGTATGAGGAGACAATAACCTAATGACAATAAACAGCCCAGTCATTGTGTAACAATTATGAAAAACTGTTTAATAAATTATGGAAAGGACAAATACACACAAAGAGGACTACTCTACTGTCACATACTTAAGGTGTACAAATTATTAAACACACACAGTTTCTACAAAATATACCTACAATACTTGAACTCTGTAAGATTTCCACTGTTCCCCAAACAATATCTAAATTGAATAACCAGCGAGAATTATCACACAATACAGGGATGACACCCTGGGCGTCATTCTCCGACCCCCCGCCGGGTCGGAGAATCGCCGGGGGCTGCCGTGAATCCCGCCCCCGCCGGTTGCCGAAGTCTCCGGCACCGGAGATTCAGCGGGGGCGGGAATCGCGCCGCGCCGGTTGGCGGGCCCCCCCGCTCGATTCTCCGGCCCGGATGGGCTGAAGTCCCGCCGATAAATTGCCTGTCCCGCCGGCGTAAATTAAAGTACCTTTCTTACCGGCGGGACAAGGCGGCGCGGGCGGGCTCCGGGGTCCTGGGGGGGGGCGCGGGGTGATCTGGCCCCGGGGGGTGCACCCACGGTGGCTTGGCCCGCGATTGGGGCCCACCGATCCGCGGGCGGGCCTGTGCCGTGGGGGCACTCTTTCCCTTCCGCCTCCATAACGGTCTCCACCATGGCGGAGGCGGAAGAGACTCTCTCCACTGCGCATGCGCGGGAAACTGTCAGCGGCCGCTGACGCTCCCGCGCATGCACCGCCCCGACATGTCATTTCAGCGCCAGCTGGCGGGGCAACAAAGGCCGTTTCCGCCAGCTGGCGGGGCGGAAATCCCTCCGGCGCTGGCCTAGCCCCTCAATGTTGGGGCTCGGCCCCCAAAGATGCGGAGCATTCCGCACCTTTGGGGCGGCATGATGCCCGTCTGATTGGCGCCGTTTTGGGCGCCAGTCGGTGGACATCGCGCCGTTTCGGGAGAATTTTGCCCCCTGTCTGGGAACCGTCTTTTCCTGATCCAGATATTTAAAAACTGCTATTATGAAGGTTTACCTCACTGCCTTGGCTCTAAAACTTAGAAGCGTGTTTGCTGTAAACGTGGCCCTCAGGCTTGGTGGCTGGAAACTGACCTAACCACTTCCTGAGACTGCTAAATGGTAACTGACTCTCCTGGCTTTTCAAGGTCTGGGCAATTATACCTTTGTTGTTCTTTGATTATGCCTTCTGTTTGATCAACTAACTGCACCTATCAACCTCTTTGGCTGTACATTAACATATGTATATCTCAGGGACCTTCCCAGTCATCTATAATCTGTTTCTCCTCCGTAAACTATTCACACTTGATCATTATCTAAACTGCCTTTCTAAACCCATCACCAGGAAATATATACCAATGGAGGCCCCTTAGAATACTGTCAATTGCTGTCTCCAGGAAGGTTCATGATACCCATCACTTTCTGGGCAGTACTCCAAGGCACTCAGGACTCACACCACATATCCAGATATTACCATCCCTTCCCCCCTCCTCTACGCCCCCAAGATACCCTTACATACTTATCAATGCTGCCAGCCTCCTCTCACTGCTTTCACATACCTCTAACTATTCTGTTATGGCAGGCCCATCACCCAAACACAGTGGTACACAACCACTGACATTCTTCCCATTATCCTGTAGGGCACAATAGCACATAACAGGATTGAGCAGAGCCAGCAGGAGACAAGGATGCCTTGTGTCGCCTGATAGCCCAGTGGTGGAGATGGATTTTCACAGCTTGGGTCCAGATGCAACAGTGCTTGTGTCATCCACCATCGCTGAAGTCATCGAGGATGCCGGTATGTTCTTGCCTTATTCCTTCCCTGAACTCTGAGCTCAACCTCATCATGTATTTGGCATGCTGAGTAAGCTGATGTGGCCTTGGACTCCATGACATCACCTCATTTCCTGAAACCTACCTCCCACTTGTGAGTTTTACACAGAAAGCTTCAGAAATAGCCAGCAGGTTTGACAGTATTTGTGGAATGAGAAATAGAGTTAATGCTTCAGGCCGATGACCAACCTAAAACGTAGACTCTGTTTCTCTTCCACGCATCCTGCTGAGCATTTGCAGTATTTTCTGTTTTTATTTCAGATTTCCAGCATCTGTGGAATTTTGCTTTTGTGTTCCCCTGCTGTGTTCCAGCTTTCGGACGCCTGAGAACTGCCACTTTCCCAGTGATATGAGCCCCAGGAGGAGGAAAGGGAGTAACAGCATGGCACAACCACATTACTTGATATGTTAATCACAGCTTAAATGTCAGCTGGCACTGAAATAGATTAGAGTTGGCATCAGAAAGTGGCGAGTCAGTAAGCTATGGGTAAAGAATAGCCTATTTGCCAGCTCACAGGAGGGCAAAGTTGGACAAATTCAGGTGCAGAAGGGTGAAATGAGGACTGCGATGGGGCAGCATACAGAAGAGTGCTGATATGCGATAAGAACGTAAGAAATAGGAACAGAAGTAGGCCATTCAGTCCTTCAAGCCTGCTCCGTCATTCAATAAGATTATAGCTGATCTAACACTCACTGAGTCCACTTTACTGCATTCTCTCCATAACCATCAATTCCCGTCCTGATTATAAATCTCTTGATCTCAGCCATGAAAATGTTCAAGGACTCGGCCTCCACCACTTCCTGGGGTATAGAATTCCAAAGAGTCACCACCCATTGAGAGAAGAAAATCTTCCTCAAATTCGTCTTAAAAGAACACCCCCTTATTCTGCAACTATGCTCTCTGGTCCTACATTCTCGCATGAGTGGAAAAATCCTCGAAACATTTAGACTGTCAACCCTCTAAGGATCTTCTTATATGTTTCAAACATATCACTTCCCATTATTCTGAACTCCCAGGAGCACTGAGCCAACCTGTTTAATCTTTCCTCATTTGGCAGTCCCTCCATACCCGGGATCATCCCAGTAAACCTCCTCTGTACGGCGTCCAATGATATATATTTCCATAAATAAGGGGACCAAAACAGTACTCAGTATTCTAAAGTAAGTAAGCAAAGTCGCCATATTCTCAGATGACTGTAGGCTGCTTTCCCCTTTGATGGGGTGAGCTGTTGGGGATTTAACCTGAGGATCACCACACCTCAGGCATGGGGCAAGGTTGAGAAGGCGGGACCTTCATGAATAACCTCAGCCGGTACAGGAATTGAACCTGCACTGTTGGCCGCGACCTGCATCAGGAACCAGCTGTCCAGCCAACTGAGCTATACTCGCCTATTCAAAACGTAGCCTCAGTAATACTTTGTACAGTTGCAGCAATACCTCTTTACTTTTAAACTCCAGCCCCCTCGAAATAAAAGCCAGCATTCCATTCGCCTTCCCTATTACCTTCTGAACCTGTATGTTAACTTTCTGGATTTCATGAACGCGGGCCCCCAAGTCCCTTTCTGCAGTCTCTATCCTTTTAAATAATAATCCGCTTTCTCATTCTTTCTTCCGAAATGAACAATCTTACATTTTCCCGCATTGAATTCCATTTGCCAATTTCTAACCTACTCACTTAACCTGTCAATCTCTCTCTTTAAACTATTTCTGTCCTCCTTCCAACCAGCCTTCCATCCCACCTTTGTATCATCCTCAAATGTAGCCCCAGTACACTCTGTTCCTTCCTCCAAATCATTAATATATATTGTGAAGAGCTGCGGTCCCAGTACTGATCCCTGTGGCACTCCACTGGTTACTGCCCCCCAACCTGAGTGGCCCCCTTATTGTGACTCACTGCAATTCCAAATTGACAAAGGGCATCTCTCAGAGTTTGCCCTTTCTGAATTTGTGTTTCATCGTCCTGTCATGTTGCAGACCCAGAGGCACTGCAACTGCAGTCCGCATAACTCTTATAACCTTTGTACGGACAAGCCACAAAATTCACTGCCTCGAGTGTAATGGTGAGGAAGGACTCTCAGGCAAATGCAGGAATTCACCAAAATACCTCCAAAAGCACTCCAGAGGACATTCAGATGCCGCAATAGAAAAAGTTCCAAAAATCTAACTCAGCTGCAATCAGGGTGCATGACCTGCGAAGTCAATCTTAATGTGGAGATGCCAGCGTTGGACTGGGGTGGGCACAGTAAGAAATTTTACAACACCAGGTTAAAGTCCAACAGGTTTGTTTGGAAGCGCAGCTCTTTCATCAGGTGAGTAAATCTTCAGCAGCAATCATCCTGCTGCTTCACACTTATTTATAAGCTGACAATACAGGCATCATTTGCACAGTCTTTGTCCAAATTTGGGATCCAGAAATCACATCAGCCAGTCATGCTGTGTGACATCAGGGGCAAAATTCTCCCCCAACGGCGCGATGTCCGCCGACTGGCGCCAAAAATGGCGCCAATCAGACGGGCATCGCGCCGGCCCAAAGGTGCGGAATGCTCCGCATCTTTGGGGGCCGAGCCCCAACATTGAGGGGCTAGGCTGACACCGGAGGGATTTCCGCCCCGCCAGCTGGCGGAAATGGCGTTTGTTGCCCAGCTGGCGGAAATGGCGTTTGTTGCCCCGCCAGCTGGCGCGGAAATGCGGCGCATGCGCGGGAGCGTCAGCGGCCACCGACAGTTTCCCGCGCATGCGCAGTGGGGAGAGTCTCTTCCGCCTCCGCCATGGTGGAGGCCGTGGCGGAGGCGGAAGGGAAAGAGTGCCCCCACGGCACAGGCCTGCCCGCGGATCGGTGGGCTCCGATCGCGGGCCAGGCCACCGTGGGGGCACCCCCTGGGGTCAGATCGCCCCGCGCCCCCCCCAGGACTCCAGAGCCCGCCACGCCGCCTGGTCCCGCCGGTAAATACCAGCTTTGATTTACGCTGGCGGGACAGGCAATTTCTGGGCGTGGCATTGGCCCATCCGGGCCGGAGAATTGAGCGGGGGGTCCCGCCAACCGTCGTGGCCCGATTCCCGCCCCCGCCCAATCTCCGGTACCGGAGACTTCGGCGGGGGCGGGGGCGGGATTCACGGCGGCCAACGGCCATTCTCCGACCCGGCGGGGGGTCGGAGAATGACGCCCCTGGATAGTATCAAATTAACATGTATGTGAAAGTAAAAGAAAAACATCAAAATAGAAAAACAGGCAGTGAAAGTTCTGCAAGTATATCAAAAGGAAAATGGCTAAAGTGAGTGTTGGTCCCTTCGAGGGTAAAACTGGCAGGTCAGATCTAGGAATCCACTTGCTGAGCAACACACCTCCTGACTTTTCAAAGACTGTCCACCATTCACAAGGCACAAATCTGGAATGTGATTGAATACTCTCGCATTGCCTTGATGAGTGCAACTCCAAGAACACACAAGAAGCTTGACACCATCCAGGACAAAGCAGCCCGCTTGATTATTATCCCCTCCACAAACATTTACTCCCTCCGTAATCGCCGCACAACAGCAGCAGCAGGAACGACCCTGCTACCTAACGGCACTCTGTCTTGTTTTCATACCTCAGCAGGGAACACCCCACCAAGGGGCATTCCCTGCACTGCACTGAGGAGCTCCAACTAGTCCTCGATCTCATGACACCCCACCTCCAACACAACTCACGACTACCCCAACGTTCCAACTCACCTGTTGGAGGTACTCGGAGCTGTCCGCACCCAACTACAGGGCACCCCTGGGCCCGATCCCCGGTGCGGGCACAATGCCAGCTTGGCACCTTGGCAATGCCCTTACCAGCCTGGCAGTGTCAGCTGGGCACCCTGCAGTGCCAGGCTGGTACCCAGGTGACTGCCAGGTTGTCAGACTGGCAAGCCAGGGTGCCTGGGTGGCACCAGCAGTGCCAGGGTACCACCTTGCTCTGGTCACCTGGGAGCCGCCCCCCCCCCCCCTAAGTACCGTTCCACCTCATCCTTTTTTGTGGGAACCAATACTGAACAGGGCCCAGCTGGAGTCTCCTCGGTGAGGCCAGTAGATGGCAGGTGGCCATTCGATCTGGTGAAGGTAGCTGTAAGTCAGCTTCTAAGCCAACTTCACTCTGTGAGACTGGTACCCACCCACTGTGGGTGGGATCCAGATTGTGGCATTTCGCGAGATCTAACCAGATCTCACGAGACGTAACGGCCGTCGGGAAGCATGGGGCAGGCGTCTCCCTGCATCTACCGACCACATCGTGTCCCCATTCAGGTGCAACGCGGCCGGTAGATCGCGTCTTAAAAGTAGGGAAGGGTCCCGGCCCCGGGTCACTGTCCGTGTGGTGTTTGTACAGTCTCCCTGTGTCTGCGTGGATCTCACCCCCACAACCCATAAATGTGTAGGGTAGGTGGATTGGCCACGCTAAATTGCCCCTTCATTGGAAAAAAAGAATTGAGCGCTCTAAATTTAAAAACAAAAGAAGGGAAGTGTTGCTGCAATCGTACAAGGCATTGGTGAGATCGCAACTGGAGTACTGTGTACAGTTTTGGTCCCCTTATTTGAGAAGGGATGTAGTTGCATTCGAGGCAGTACAGAGGTGGTTCACTAGATAGATTCCAGAGATGAAGGGTTTACTTATAAAGAAAAATTGGGCAGTTTAGGCCTATCTTCTCTCGAGTTAAGAAGAATGAGAGGAGACCTACTTGAGGTATATAAGATGACAGAAGGTATTGACAATGTAGACATAGAGCAGATCCTTCCGCTTGTGGGGCAATCTAGAATGAGAGGTCACAGTTTTAAGATAAGGGGTAACAGATTTAAAATAGAGATGAGAAGAAATGGGTCTCAAAGGGTCGGGAATCTGTGGAATTCATTATCCCAGAGTGCAGTGGATGCTGGGACATTGCATAAGGTTAAGGAGGAGATAGACAGATTTTTAATTAGTAATGGGTTGAAGAGTTATGGCGAACGGGCAGGAAAGTGGAGTTGAGGCCGAGATGAGATCAGCCATGTTCGTATTGAATGGCGGAGCAGATTCGAGGGGCTGAATTGCCTAATTTTGCTCCTAGTTCTTATATTAAGTTCTTATCTTGAAGGACAAGGGTGGCAGATACATGGGAATACCACCACCTGGAGGTTTTCCTCCAAGTCACTTATCACCTTGACTTGGAAGCACATCGCTGTTTCTTCTCTGTCGTTGGGTCAAAACCTACACCGCAGGGACTGAAGTGGTTCAAGATGGCAGCCCACCACCGCCTTCTGATGGGCAACTAGGGATGAGCAATAAACCACTTAACAAGAACCCGTTTGAGTAGATTCTTCCCGGAGGCGTAGGATAGATGTGAAAGGTGCCAAGGAGGCCCGGCCAACCACACCCATATGTTCTGGTCTTGCCCCAGACTTGCGGGATACTGGACAGCCTTCTTTGAGGCAATGTCCAAAATGGTGGGGATGAGGATGGAGCCATGCCCGAAAGTGGTGATCTTCGGGGTTTCAAACTTGCCAGATCTATTCCTGGGGAGGAGGGCGGAAGCCCTTGCCTTTGCCTCCCTGATCGCCCGCCGTAAAATCCTGTTCGGCTGGCGGTCAGCAGCACCACCCAAAGCTGCAGACTGGCTGTCCGACCTCTCAGAATCTCTCTCAAATTCGCCATCAAAAGGTCAGACGACGGCTTCCACAGAACGTGGGAGCCATTCACCCAATTGTTCCGGGACCTGTTTGTGGCCAACGAACAAGCAGAAGAATAGCCAGGTAGCCAAGAATCAGGGGAAAGTAGTCACCGAGTGAGAGGAAGGTATAGACCGAGGGGATAGACCGGGGGGATAGACCCCGGGGGGTGGGGGGGGGGTGGAACAGCTAAACCTAAGAGGAAAGAAAGGCAAACCACAGGAGGGGGGGACGGGCGCCGAAGCGGGGAGTGGAGGGGGCGGGGGGGGGGGGGGGGGGGGGGGGAAGAGACAGGGAACAATAGAGGAGAACCAGGGAGGTGGGGGGGGAGGCAGTGAAATGATAGCCGGAAGGAGGGCACGGGAAACAATAACAAATTTGGCATCTCCAGGAACAGAGAACAAGGAGAATACAGGCGAAAGACGGGACGAACGGCTAAAGCGGAGGTGAGCGCGAGACGACAATGGCAGCGAAATCCGTCCGGGAGAAGCAAGTGACAACACCAACACCACCAGACCAATTTGATTATTGCCCTCTGTAATTGTTTCTCCGGCACCCAAATGTATATCTACCTCCCCAGCTCCCCAGTCTCCAGCCCCCCACACCCCCACCCCACAAACAGATGCCTACTTATGTGTTGTAAATAATATTGCCAATTGTACAGAGTTGTTGCTGCTGAGCTGGTGCATAATACCCTTCCAGTTACTTTATTTTATTTTTTATTATTATTTTTTTGGTATGTTTGTGTGTGCCTTCTATATATATATATATATATCTTATTCTGTGTACATAATGGTAAATATACCTTGTTCAAAAAACCCAATAAAAAACATTTATTATAAAAAAGGGATGAGCAATAAATACTGACCTAGCCAGCAACACCCACATCTTGGAAATGAAAAAAATATTAATGGGATTCAAGGAAATGGCAGAGACTTTAAACAAGTATTTTGTATCTGTATTCACAGTAGAAAACACAAAAAACATCCCAAAACTAGTAGACAATCAACATCCTGGGGGTTACCATTGATCAGAAACTGAACTGGACTAGCTACATTATACTGTGGCTACCAGGACAGGTCAAAGGCTAGGAATCTTACGGTGAGTAACTCACCTGCTGACCCCCCCAAAGCCTGTCCACCATCTATAAGGCACAAGTCAGGAGTGTGATGGAATACTCTCCACTTGCCTGGATGAGTGCAGCTCCAACAACACTCAAGAAGCTCAACACTATCCAAGACAAAACAGCCTGCTTGATTGCTCCTCCTCCCACAAATATTCAAACCCTCCACCACCGATGAACAGTGGCAGCCTTATGTACAATCGACTTGACGCACTGCAGTAACTCACCAAGGTTCCTTAGTGAGCACCTTCCAAACCCACGACCACTGCCATCTAGGACAAGAGCAGCAGATACCTGGGAACCCCACCACCTGGAGGGTCCCCTCCAAGTCACTCACCATCCTGACTTAGGAACTTATCGCCGTTCCTTCGCTGTCGCTGGGACAAAATCGTGGAACTCCCTCCCTAACAGCACAGTGGGTGTACCTACACCTGAAGGACAACAGCGGTTCAAGAAGGTAACTCACCACCACCTTCTGAAGGGCAACTAGGGATGGGCAACAAATACTGGCCTAACCAGCGACCCACATCCCTTAAACGAATGGAAAAAAAAGACAAGAATGGGGCAAAAGGAAGGGAGGAACTTAAAACAATCAATGTCACTGCAGAAAAAGTACTCCGAAAACCATGGGTCTAAGGGCAACCTAGAGTCTTAAGAGAAGCGAATGCA
The DNA here is from genome assembly GCF_047496885.1 of Scyliorhinus torazame. Lineage (NCBI taxonomy): Eukaryota > Metazoa > Chordata > Chondrichthyes > Carcharhiniformes > Scyliorhinidae > Scyliorhinus > Scyliorhinus torazame. Next base: position 194,546,487 of record NC_092713.1, on the reverse strand, counting down.
GAAATGGTGGATGCATTGTTTGCAATCTTCAAAAATGTCCTCAATTTGGAAAGCTCCCAGCGGAATGAAAAACTGTAAATGTAATACCTTTCATCAAGAACAGAGGAAGACAAAAAGCAGAAAACTTTAGGCCAGTAGCTTAACATCTGTCATTGGGAAAATGCTAGATTCCCTTATTAAGGAGATACTGGGAAGATATTTAGAAAGTAAAGGCACAATCAGGCAGAGTACAAAAGGGAAATAGTGTTTGACAAAATTATGAGAGCTCTTTGAGAACGCAACAAGCAGGGTGGATAAATAGGTAACAGTGGATGTAGTGTATTTGGGTTTTCAAAGGCATTCGACAAGGTGCCATATTAATGTTACTGCATAAGACAGGAACTCATGATATTGAAGATGAGATATTAGTATGGATAGAGGATTAGCTGGCTAACGGAAAACAAGAGAGTCGGCATAAATGGATCATTGCTTGATATTGTAGGACTAAGTATCGGTGAGAGACATGTTGCAGTTTTTAATCTAACACTCGTCAGGTGTGTACCAGCTACAAGATGCAATGCGAGAACTCGGCAAGGTTCCTAAAGTAGGACCTTTCAAACCCATGACCACTACCATCTAGAAGGACAAGAGCAGCAGATACCTGGGAATCCCACTAACTGGAGGTGCCCCTCCACCCCGACTTAGAAGTATAACGCAGTTCCTTCACTGTCCCTGGGTCAAAATCCTGGAACACCCTCCCTAACAGCACTGTGAGTGTACATATGCATTAAGACTGCAGCGGTTCAAGAAGGCAACTCACCATCACCTTCTGAATGGCAACTAGGGATGGACAATAAATGCTAGCCTAGCCAGTAACACCACATCCCATAAATTATTTTTTTTTAAAGGCCCGATTCATAAGAGTGCCAAATCTCAAAGTGAGCAACAATTTATACTGCATGAGAAAAAGATGCTGATTGATTGGCAAGTTAGCTCTGAATGATCAAGGCATTGCAATGGAGGAACAAGGGATCTGTGTCCCCCATGCTTTAATTTAGTTCACAAAAAGCACAATGCCAAAGCTGGTCCCTGCGTTTGAATATATGTATCTTCTAGCAATCGTGACTGGACCACATTGCGTGTCTGACTGATAAAGTTAATTTGTTTGTTAGTGTAATTCTTTGCGCAGTCAGGATTGTTCAGCAAGTGCTGTTCAATCGCACAATCAGATGTAACATTAAACATTGTTTTCTGAGTTTTGCAAGCACGGGCTGGTTGAGTATGATCTATACTCTGCTCATTGTGAACAGCCAAAGGGGCTGATGTTGGCTGCAATCCACCAATCATTAGGACATACGGCCTAAGTACCTGGCATCACATTGGCACTGAAATTCATAGACCACATTTTGCATCTGTGTGATAGGCAGAACACCTTTTGACTTGTGGGCAGCATCCTGTTAATGGTGATCACCAGTCATGCTGCTACCACATGGTGGCAGCGTGAAACAGCTAGCTTCACCTGTTGCTCAAACTTTTGAGATTCCCTTGGTCTTCTAGGGTAATCTGAGATAGAGTGGGGCACTTTTCAGATCCAAAAGTGGTGGTCTTAGGCCAATTTGTGAGAATGTGCGATACACAGTGAGCAATAACCTGATCGGGGTATTATCCCACAGGATAGCTTTGATGTGCCTATTTCCACTTCAACCTTGCACAGTCAGCAAATGGCTCAGGCTCCATATACAAGATTGCCAATCAGACCAATCTTATAATACGTTGAGCTGTGGGAATCCCATCATGTGAAGGTTGGCTTGTGATAGTCGCATGCACACACTACCTAGGAGAAAGAAAGTCACTGGCGCGTTGAATAGGATTTTATTGTTTTTCTTTGAACGTTTTTGTTTCCTCGTCCTGAAATCAGTGGAGAGGGAAAACGGCTGCTTGACTGGGAGGGATCTGGAGATGGAAGGCCATGGGATGATGCCTCCAGACATATGGTCCAATCACAGTTGTCAACTCTATGTTTAGACCAGGGCGTCCTCAGCATGCGCTTAGGCCCATGGCTCATCTCAGTTGCTGACAGAAGCCAGGAGCAGAGCACCACATTTCAGCCCCCATCCCACAGTTCTACCAAACCCTTGGTGCCCTTCCCCCATATCTCCATGCCCCTCGTTAGTGCCATCAAACCCCAGGACCCATCAGAGTTGAGTCAACACAAGCTCATTATTTAATTGGTATTCAAATATTTTTGAAAAGTACCCATCCCATTTGCCAAGTATCCCTAAAATTGGGACAAGCCCACCTTTCTAATATAACTAGATGTCACCTTTCTTCTTGAATGTTGCTAAATAACATGTATCAAAGTAATAGGTGTCACATCTCATCTTGCCGGACATCTTCAGCTTTATAACTGAGAGATCTAGGGTGGGATTCTCAGTTTCTGAGACTAAGCCTTGACGCTTGCGCAGAATTTATGGACTTTCACGACAGCAAAACTGGTGCTGAGCCTAGACCAATTCAGTGACTGTGGAGGGGCTAGCATCAGCACCAAGTGGAACACAATTGATTCGAATAAAAAACGGCGCAGGATTCGCCGGGTCCGTGATTGACACTTGGGAGGCTGACAAGTTGCAGGCGCACATATACATTACAATCCCCACACACACTCATCCCAGCTAACAAGATGGCACTGGTTGTGCTGGAGCGTACTCATCCCCGCTGATGGACCGGCTGGGGCCAGAGGGCACCTAGGGGGGTGGTCGGGGGGAGGGGGGGGCATCCATACAACCCATGACACTAAGTTCATAGTGGGCAGGCAGCGGCATCTGCAGGTGCATGGCTGCCTTTCCTGCTGCGGCAATGGTGCACCGTGCCATCCACCCCAGCCCCACAGCCCACCTCCTGGCCATCCCCCGCTACTCCCCCCAGCCCTGACAGAAGCCCCCTGGCCAGCAGCACAACTTTCAGCAAATGTGGCGATGATGGACACTCTCCATGTTCACTCTCTCTCCCTCAGCAGCCACGACACCGGTTTCACGATTTTTAAAAGCACAAGTTGTGGTAAACCACTGTGTTCCTATATTAAGGGATGTACGGTAGAACCTGCACTACAGGTTCACCGGAGCCCCTGCATGCTAGCTCCACCCAGGAGCCAGGTTATAAATATGCGTGGCCTCCAGCTCGCAGCCAATTCGTCAGCTGCTGTGGGAGGCCACACATCTGATACTAATAAAGCCTCAGTTTGGATTCAACTTTGTCTCCAGTCAAATTGATTGTGCCTCAATTTATTAGTATCTGATTCAGAAGATGAACCACTGGATTAAACCAGATCGACTGCAGCTGGATCCACACACAAGCGACGCCAGAAAGGACTTTCAGCACTGGCTAGCTTGTTTTGAAGCGTATATCAACGCGGCGCCGATCCCTGTTCCAGAGGCTCAGAAGATTCAAATATTGTACTCCAGACTCAGCTCCAAATTCTGCCTGCTGATCCAGGATGCGCCGCCCAATTACGCTGATGCCATGACTCGACTCAAAGAAAATTATGAGCAGAAGATGAACACGCTCTTCGCCAGACACGCGCTCGCAACGCGTACTCAACTACCTGGTGAGTCAATCCAGGACTTCTGGAGAGCCTTGATCCCACTAGTTCGGGACTGTGACTGCCAGGATGCCACAGCTAAGGAGCACTCGGATCTCCTTATGCGGGACGCTTTTGTAACTGGGATTGGGTCTGATGTTATAAGGCAGCGGCTCCTAGAAGGGGCCATGGGCGACCTCGCAGAGACTAAAACACTAGCACTTTCCATGATGGTCGCCCTGCGCAATGTCCAGTCCTACGCCCCAACCGCGTGGCCCACTCCTCCTACGCTTCATGGGCCCCACAAGCAGCCACCCCAGCGGGGGTGCTACCCACCCAATACGCCTGCGCTACGCGCCAGGCAGTGATCTCCGGGGGGCCCCGATGCTATTTTTGCGGTCAGCAAAAACACCCCTGCCCAGCCCGCGCTGCCCTTTGTAAGGCCTGCGGGAAGAAGGCCCACTTCGCAGCGGTGTGCCAGGCCCGCTCAGCAGCCGCGGTCGCCCCCACCTTTGAGGCAGCGCGATGCCCGACTGATTTGCGCCGTTTTGGGCGCCAGTCAGCGGACATCACGCCGTTTCTGGAGAATTTCGCCCCTGATACTAATAAAGCCTCAGTTTGGATTTAACTTCATCTCCAGTCAAATTGATCGTGCCTCACAAGTGAACCGCGCTGTCGGGAACCCGGTCCATCGGAGGGAGAGAATCGCTTAAGCCCCAGAGAATGTCGGGTCAGGCCCGCTAATGATGTGTAAACAGCGTTCCAGACCGCATTGACGCCGCTGTCGAGGTGACGGAGAATTGAGATTTGGCATCAAATTGGCACCCGCCGTGATTTTGGCGCCAACCCTATTCTTCGCACAATCGTGTTTCCCGATTTCAGCGTCACCAACAGAGAATCCCTCCCCTAATTTGCAAGTAAAAAATAAATCTGATTACACCGCCACCTAGTGGAATGGCAGTAAGTAAGAAAATGATTGCATTGAAATTATGATAGGGGGCGGAATTCTCCCCCCCCCCCCCCCCCACGCCGGGTGGGAGAATCGTCCGGGCGCCACGCGAGTCCCGCCACGCCGCCCCAACGCCCGCACATGATTCTCCCGCCCCCCCAAACCGCCGCAGCGCAAATCACGGCTGGCCGCTGGGAGAATCGCAGCTTGCCGTTGGTAATGGGCGAGCGGTGATTATCCGGCCCGGATGGGCCGAGCGGCCTGCCTAACACGACAGGTTCCCGCCGGCACCATCCAAACCTGGGGCGAAATTCTGTGTACATAATGGTAAATATCCGGTGCCGAAGAATTCGGCAACCGGCGGGGGCGGGATTCACGCCAGCCCCCGGCGATTCTCCGACCCGGCGGGGGGTCGGAGAATCTCGCCCCTGCTTTTTAATGAAGCATGCAGCTCACATTGCAATTTTAATACATCATTGATGTGTATAAGCTCTTTGCTGCATAATTAATAATCTTTTTTAATAATCTTTTATCGTCACAAGTTGTACATTAACACTGCAATGAAGAGTTGTGAAAAAACCCTTCTCGATTCATTCCGGCGCCTGTTCGGGTACACGGAGGGAGAATTCAGAATGTCCAATCCACCTAACAACGCGGGCGCGATTCTCCACTCCCACGCCGAAGTGGCCGCACCGTCGTGAACGCCGTTGAGGTTCACAACGGCGCAGAACGGCCCCGGTCCCGACCGATTCAGGCCCTGACAATGGGCCAGTATCGGGGCCGCGTCATCTACCCGCGCCAGGCCTTGTCGCCCGCATAAAAGCGGCACTGCATACATGACGCGGCCGGCGCTGCATAACAGACGTCATCCGCGTATCCGTCATCCGTGCCAACCCGCGCATGCGTGGTTGCCGTCCTATCAAAATCCGCCCCGCAAGAAGATAGGGGACGGATCTTGCGCGGCCGCGGAAGGAAGGAGGTCATCCTTCAGAGAGGACGGCCCGACGATCGGTGGTCACCGATCGCGGGCCACCCCACATTCCAGGTGAAGCCCGGTGCAGGATCCCCCCTCGGCCCCCCACAGGCCGCCCCCCCCCAGCGTTCACGCACCGCCCACGACTGCAGCGACCAGGTGTGGACGGCGCCAGGGGGAACCCGCCGTTTTGGCCTGGCCGCTCGGCCCATTCGGGCCTCAGAATAGCGGGGGTGCCGGAGAATCGCCATTTTGGGTGTCTCAGGCGATTCTCCGGCCTGCGGCCCGCAAAACTCGACCGGGCCATTCCCGCCGCTTGGGAGAATCGCAGGAGGGCGTCGGACCGGCGTCCCCGGAAATTTTGGCGGCCCAGGCGATTCTCCCAACCGGCGTGGGAGTGGAGAATCGCGCCCCACGTCTTTCAGGACTTGTGGGAGGAAACCGGAGCACCCGCAGGAAACCCATGCAGACACAGGGAGAACGTGCAGACTCCCCACAAACTGTGATCCAAGCCGGGAATCAAACCTGGGACCCTGATGCTGTGAAGTAACAGTGCTAACTGCTGTGCTACTCTGCTGGCCACAAACCTTTTCTTAAAAATGCAAAAGCAAGCTCACATCGATGTGTACCATAGAATTCCTACAGTGCAGAAAGAGACCATTCAGCCAATCGAGTCTACACCAATCCTCTGAAAGAGCAACCTACTTGGGCCCACTCCCTCGCCCTATCCCCATCACCCTATCTAACCTGCACACCTTTGGACTCTGAGGGGCAATTTAGCATGGCCACTCCGCCTAACCTACGCATCTTTGGACTTTGGGAGGAAACGTGGGAACCTGGAGGACACGCACGCAGACACGGGGAGAAAGTACAAACTCCACACACAGTCACCCAAGGCCAGTACCGAACCCGGGACCTGGGAGCCTGTGAGGCAGCAGTGCTAGCCACTGTGTCACCGTGCCGCCCTTGCTCGCCTGCATCAATCTATTCTTTTCCTGACAGAAGTAAATTTTAATACGCCGTCTGATATGAACAAAGTACTTGTAAATATGTGGAAATGAATCATTTTCAAAGCAGAGATTAATGCTGACACATTTGGAGAATTAAGAGGAAACTTAAGCACTGCCTGCAGCCCGAGACAAGACTTGGGATAAGACGGAAACTATGAAAATGAGTAACAATGTATTCGTGAACAATGCTAAAGAAAGAAGAAGCCTGCTTTACTGCAGTTTATATTTCTTACTCACCCGGATTGTCCCCTTTGAATTTTTTGGCCTGGAAGTTTTGAAGGGCTGTCCTTCCTCCTCATGGTGCACTGGTGAATAATTCCAGAATCAGAATGTCAGGAGCTGATAAAGTTGCAAATCAACCGATAAATGGAGGCAAATTGAATGTTGAAGAAAAGAGAAAGCTTTCATAGAGCACCTTTCACAATTGTTGTCCACTGTTTTTTTAAAGTATTTTTATTTCAATTTTTAGCATTTTAAAGTTTTATGAAACAAAACGAAACAAAACATTACACCCCCAAATACAATAAACCCTGCACCAAACTCCTCCTCCCACCCTGCACCCCCACCCAGCACCCCTCCCAACAGTTGACGGTAACTAGCTCTCCGAAATGCAAAATAAACAAACCCTATCTCTTGTGGAACCCCTCATTTGCCCCACTTAAGGCAAATTTCCCCTTCTCAAGATGTAAGAACTCCGTTAGATCCCCCAGCCATGCTGAGGCACAGGGTGGAGAAGCTGACCTCCAACCTAACAGAATCGCCTGCGAGCATCAACGAGGTAAACGCTAATACATCTGCCCCCACTCCCGTCTGCAACTCCGGCACGTCCAATACCCTGAATATGGCCCCCAGGGGACCCGGCTCCAAATCCACATGCAGGATCACCGACATGGTGCTGAAAAGCGACCCCTATAATTTCTCCAACTTCGGGCAGGACCAGAACATACGCACATGATTAGCTGGGCCCCTCCCACACCGTTCGCAAGTATCTTCTACCCCCTCAAACAACAGTCTCATCCTTGACTTCGTCAAATGCGTCCTGTGCACCACCTTCAACTGTACGAACACCAGCCTCGCGAACAAGGTTGAGACATTCACCCTCCGCAGCACCTCACACCAGTTTGTTCAGTGTCTTCCTGCCAATGTACCTTTGAAGTGACCTCACTGTTGCAATGTAGGAAACAGTGAATTTGTGCACAACAATCTCCCTCAAGCAGCAATGAATAAAGGACTAGGCCATCCATTTTGCGTGCTGTTGGGTAAAGCGATTGCTCAGGGCATAGGGAGAAGCCCCCCCCCACTGTTTTTGTTTAAGTATCCATGGAATCTTTTGCGTCCATCGCAGACAGGCCAGGATTTGACGTCTCACTCAGCAGACGGCATCTCCAACAGGGCAGCACACTCCAGTACTGCACCGGGGTACCAGCCTAGATTTTTTTCATCTGGAGTGGAATTTGAACTAATGATCTACTGAGGTGAGTCTGCTGCTAACAGAACCAAGGCTGAACCACAAGCAGGTTTAACCCATGAACGAGAATGCTTTGATCACTACCTTTAGGCCTTTACTCTCTAGAGTTTAGAAGAAAGGGGAGATTAAATTGGGGTATTGTGGTAGTCACCACTAGCAGTATTATATGTATTACGGTAAGACACGTATAATAGAGGTACATGGGTAAATCCCTGCCTGCTGGCTCCGCCCAGTAGGCGGCGTATAAATGTGTGTGCTCGCTGGTGCTGCAGCCATTCTGGTGGCAGCTACAGGAGGCACAAAACCTTTGTTCAATAAATTGATGCACTATCAATTACCACAAACACGAGAGTAGTGGAATAATCGGGGCTTTATTCAGCAAAGATGTTGTGCCTCCTGTAGCTGCCACCAGAATGGCTGCAGGCACTAATTATGCAGACAAGGCCCGTCCACTCATTCAGTCCACAGTTTTTCCCCTGATGGCTGAGGCCCGCCAGGCCTTCAACCGCATCAAGGCAGACATCGCCAAGGCCACGATGCACGCGGTCGACGAGTCATTCCCCTTTCAGATTGAAAGCGATGCATCGGATGTAGCTTTGGCTGCCACCCTCAGCCAGCCAGGCAGGCCCGTGGCCTTTTTTTCCCACACCCTCCATGCCTCCGAAATATGGCACTCCTCTGTCGAAAAGGAGGCCCAAGCCATTGTGGAAGCTGTGCGACATTGGAGGCATTACCTGGCTGGCAGGAGATTCACTGTCTTCACTGACCAACGGTCGGTTGTGTATTATGTTCAATAATACACAGCGGGGCAAGATCAAAAACGACAAGAGTATTGAGTATCGAGCTCTCCACCCATAATTATGAGATTTTGTATCGCCCGGGGAAGCTCAATGAGCCCCCCAACGCCCTATCCCACGGTACATGTGCCAGCACACAAGTGGACCGACTCCGGGCTCTCCACTATGACCTCTGCCACCCGGGGGTCACCCGGTTCTTCCATTTCATCAAGGCCACAACCTGCCCTACTCCATTGAGGAGGTCAACACTGTCACCAGAGACTGCCTGGTCTGCGCGGAGTGCAAGCCGCACTTCCACCAGCCAGATCGAGCGCACCTGGTGAAGGCCTCCCGCCCTTTGAGCCTCAGCATGGACTTCAAAGGGCCCCTCCCCTCCACCGACCGCAACACGTACTTTCTGAACGTGGTCGATGAGTACTCCCGGTTCCCTTTCGCCATCCCATGCCCCGTTATGACTTCTGCCACGGGCATTAAAGCCCTCCACAGCATCTTCACATTGTTCGGTTTCCCCACCAACGTCCACAGCGATCGGGGATCCTCTTTCATGAGTGATGAGCTGCATCAGTTCCTGCTCAGCAAGGGCATCGCCTCCAGCAGGACGACCAGCTACAACCCCCGGGGAAACGGACAGGTGGAGAGGGAGAACGGGACGGTCAGGAAGGCCGTCCTGCTGGCCCTGTGGTCTAAACATCTCCAGGTCTCCCGCTGGCAGGAGGTCCTCCCCGACGCGCTCCACTCCATCCGATCGCTCCTCTGCACCGCAACTAACGAGACCCCTTATGGGCGTCTCTTTGCCCTCCCCAGGAAGTCCACCTCCGGGGTCTCGCTCCCAACATGGCTGACAGTTCCTGGACCCGTCCTCCTTCTCAAGCATGTGCGGACCCATAAGTCGGACCCTTTGGTCGAAAGGGTCCACCTCCTACACGCGAACCCGCAGTACGCCTACATGGCACACCCCGACGGGCACCAGGACACAGTCTCCCTCCGGGACCTGGCACCCGCTGGATCCTCACCCACGATCCCCGACCTGACACCGCCCCCCCCCCAGGTTGCCTCATTCATCCCTGCACCACTCACCCTTCCCCCAGCAAACCTCACCGCAGCCCCCGCCCCAGGAGGATCCGTCCTCCCATTGGTTCCACTCAGGGGTGCCAAAGACAACACACTCCCGGAGTCGCAGGTGACCAAGTCAGCGCCCACATCACCACCAGGACTGAGGCGATCGCAGAGGAGGGTCAAGGCCCCCAACAGACTTAACTTGTAATTATTTTTTCCACCACCCCCGCCGGACTCTTTTTTTTAACAGGGGTGAATGTGGTAGTCACCACTAGCAGTATTATATGTATTACGGTAAGACACATATAGCAGAGGTACATGGGTAAATCCCTGCCTGCTGGCTCCGCCCAGTAGCCGGCGTATAAATGTGTGTGCTCACCGGTGCTGCAGCCATTCTGGTGGCAGCTACAGGAGGCACAAAATCTTTGTTCAATAAAGCCTCGATTATTCCACTACTCTCGTCTTTGTGACAATTGATAGTGCATCAGGTATACAAGATGATAAAGCGTATGGATAAAGTAGATGTTAAGCAGATGCTTCCTTTCGTGGGGCATTAGGATAAGAGGTAGCAAATTTAAAACAGAGTTGAGGAGAAACTACTTCTCCCAAAGGGATGTGAATCTGTGGAATTCGCTACTCCAGAGTGCGGTGGATGCTGAGACCGTGAGTAAATTTAAGGAGGAGTGAGACATATTTTTGATTGATAATGGGTTGAAGGATTATAGAAAATGGGCAGGACTGTGGAGTTAAGGCCAGGATGAGGTCAGCCATGATTGTACTGAACGGTGGAGCTGCCTCGAGGCGCTAAATTGCCTACCCCTGCTCCTAGTCTACTCCTGCTCCTAGTCTACTCCTGCTCCTAGTTCATGTGTTCTAAGAAAGAACTACTCAGCTGATTTCACCATTCAGCTCTTGGTCTGTAGTACTGTAGGTAACAACACTCCAAGCACAAATATGGTATTCGTGATTATGGGTTTAAGGATTATGGAGAACAGGCAGGACAGTGGAAGTGAGGCCATGATGAGATCAGCCATGATTGTATTGAACGGTGGAGCAGGCTCGAGAGGCTAAATTGCCGACTCCTGCTCCTAGTTCTTATGTTCTAAAAATAACTATTCTGTCTAATTTCACCTTCCAGCTCTTGGTCTGCAGCCCTGTAGGTAACATCACCTCAAGCATAAATCTGGTGTTCTTGATTAATAAGGGGATTTCTTGATTAAAATGAAGATCAGGGGTTATGGGAGAAGGCAGGAGAATGGGGATGAGGAACATATCAGCCATGATTGAATGGCGGAGCAGACTTGACGGCCAAATGGCCTAATTCTGCTCCTATACCTTATGAGCTTATAAACTTATGAACTCTGGAAGCTGAGTGAGAAGTTATAAAGCAATTTGTTTTGGTGTTGAGCTTCAGACCAGGAATCATTGGGGCTTAGGTTAACATAGCCTAGCCAATGACAAATCAACACAATCACATCCTCTGATAGTTTGTTTACGGGGCGAAAAGTCGATAGGAGTGAAATTCAGGGAGGCAAGTAAATCAGCAGGGCCGCTCTGATCCTACTGAGCTGGTTAGTCCCTTCCCCACACCTGCCTGCCCTCCGCTCCCCCCTCCACCCCCCGCTCCCTCCCCCCCCCCCCCCCCAATGCCCCTCTGCTCCCCCCCCCCCCCCCCCCCCCCCCCCCCGAGGCGGGTTGTGTTCCAGGCTGCAGGACTCTATTATAAAAACAAAATACTGTGGATGCTAGAGACCTGATACAAAATCAGAAAAAAGAAGAGTTAAAGGGCCTCAAAATGTTGGGCAGGATTCCCCATTGTGAGTCCGCCTCGTTCCCACTGCCAGCGAGGGTGGAGAATTTGGCCCTCGGCCAAATTTCCCATTCACTGCAGCGGGAACGGAGAATCCTGCCGGTGTGAAGGAAAGGAGAATCAAAGTCCTCAACTCTGTTTTTCTCTCCACAGATACTGCCCGACCCACTGAGTTTTTTTCCTGCGCTTTCTATTTTTATTGAAGGACTCTGTTCCTCCAGCAGGTGGGGCAAAGAGCACTGACATATATTTATCTCCCCAGAGGATATAAACCTTTTTATTTCGCTTTGAATTTTAAGGGGAAGCACTGGTGTAATGGCATTGTCACTGGACTATAAATCCAGAGACCCATGGTAATTCTCTGAGGACCCGAGTTCGAATCCAACGGCAAATGGAGAAATTTGAATTCAATAAAAACTTGGAATTAAAAGCCAAACTATGAAACTATTGTCGATTGCTATAAAAACCCATCTGATTCACTAATGTCATCTTGGGAAGGAAATCTGCCTCCCTTACTTGATCTGGCCTCCATGTGACTCCAGATCCACAGCAATGTGGTTGATTCTTAAATGGCCCAGCAAACCACTCAATTCAGGGGCAATTAGGGACGGACAACAAATGCTGGTCCAGCCAGCGAACCCACATCCCATGAATGACTAAAAAAAACTCCACTATGCCTTAAAGGGAAAAAAAATTAACCTTTCCCATCAGGTTCTCCTCAAGTCTTTCAGAGATCCAGGGGAATTCGGTTTGTTTGAGACCATCAACAAGTCATTGATTGCTTTCGAAAACCTCAGTGAAAATCTAAAATCCTTGGGGGCTTTGTTGGCTAGATCAATCAGGAATCACCTCCACCTCCAGCTGTGGCATTCCCAAAGAAGACCTCTTGAGCCTAACGCCAGATTGTGGGCAGCGCAGTAGCACAGGGGCAGCACGGTAGCACAAGTGGATAGCAGTGTGGCTGCACAGCGCCAGGGTCCCAGGTTCGATTCCCCGCTGGGTCACTGTCTGTGCGGAGTCTGCACGTTCTCCCCGTGTCTGCGTGGGTTTCCTCCGGGTGCTCCAGTTTCCTCCCACAGTCCAAAGACGTGCAGGTTAGGTGAATTGGCCATGATAAATTGCCCTGAGTGACCAAAAAGGTTAGGAGGGGTTATTGGGTCACGGGGATAGGGTGGAAGTGAGGGCTTAAGTGGGTTGGTGCAGCCTCGATGGGCCAAATGGCCTCCTTCTGCACTGTATGTTCTATGTTTTATATACCCTACTAGGAGGGAAGCATACTAAAGTTACAGATTTGATCAACCGTGGAAAGCATAGGATTGTGTAGCGAAGTTTCGACTCTCAGTCATTGGATCAGTCAAATCACTTGGACATTTTGATGGTTTTCGAAATGTCTCCTGTTTTTTCCATGAATACTTGACAAGGTGAAGAAGCTGACTCTTTTTAAAAATGTATTCATGGGATGTGATGGCTGGGCATTTATTTCCCATCCCTAATTGCCTTCACGTGGAGTCACATGTAGACCAGGTGATGACAGCAGATTTCCTTCCCTAAAGGGAACCAGAACGATGACAATCGACAATGATTTCATGGTCCTCGCTAGATTTTTAATTCCAGATTTTTACTGAATTCACATTTCACCATCCGCCGTGGCAGGATCCGAACCCAGGTTCCCAGAGCATTACACTGGGTCTCTGGGTTACTAATCCAGTGACAATACCACTATGCCACCACCTCCCCTTGCTAACTTACGATTTCAAGTGTAGCTGAAAGAAGGAACATGCAGCTCAAAAATGTCTTTGATGACCTCAAGATGACACAAAGCACTTTGTAGCAAATGGAACACTTTTGAAGAGTAGTCACTGTTGTAAAGAATGAAATGAATAGGAGACGATTTAATGTATCTTCATTTCATTAGAATGAAAATGCAACAAGGAGAAAGAATACTTAGGACAATTTGAAGAACCATAAGGAAGCTGTCCACACAGATGCCTATCACGCAGAAGGAGGTGGCTGGCCTCCCATACATTGTGTTTGCTTTTTGCTAGAGTAATTTAAAACCAATCCTACTGCACTGCCATCTATCTTCTTAAAACGTTTATCTTTAAGGATCCCTTTAAGGATGCACTGCTCTTGGCCTCAATCTCTCGCTAAGACAAAGCATTCAATATATCACAACCCACCACATGAAACATTGAGTTTTTAGTATTTCTCCATTTAGTGACCTGTTCATCAACTCACCTCTACACACTCTTCCCTTGTTGAGCTGTGTAAAGTGGTGGAAGGATTTAACAGTCTGACAGGCCGCAAAGTGAGCATTCTGTCCATGGCCATGGGCAACAGCGTACCAGCCAATTGGGTGGTTGAATCGGACAAAGCAGGATGATGTGAGGGGTTCCTACGATCAAGCGGGAGGGGCTGGAGGAACACACACCCACGAAACACAATTACCCCACTGGATCCCAACTCTGGTCTGCATTCACCATTGGGGAGGCAGTGGCATAGTGGCATTGTCACTAGACCAGTAATCTTAGGGTAGTGCCGTGGTGTCCTGGGTTCAAACCCCACCACAGTAGATGGTGAAATATGAATTCAATAAAAATCTGGAATTGAAAATATAATGATGACAATGAAACCATTTCCAATTGTTGTAAAAACCCAATTGGTTCACTAATGTCCTCCCGGGAGGAAATCTGGCATACATGTGATTTCAGACCTACACAGTGATGCGGTTGACTCTTAACTGCCCCTCTGAAATAGCCGAGCAAGCCACTCAGTTCAAAGGCAATTAGGGATGAACAACAGCCAGCAATGTCCACAACCCAAGAATGAATAGAAAAAAAACTTCAGCAGGGCTGTGTGGAAGAGCTTCTAGCCCTGCACCTTCAGACCCCCAGCTGAGAATGTTACCAGTGAGTCAAAAGCTTGCTCTGTTTTAACCTGTTAAAAACTGCACTGAAGCAAATCTACCGATCTTCCAAAATCAAATGACTTTCTAAAGCTCCCAATTGGAAAAGTCCAAGTGGAGATGGAGCCTTCAGGTTTGATTCTAAAACTGTGTTGCGGCAATAATCTCTGTTGACCACAGAGCCCCTGGTCTATCAAAGAAGTTGATGTTCTCGGCTGGCGGGAATAGCACGTGAAGGTGGGATTCGATTAGGCTGAGCTGGCCTCTGAAAAGGTGCCTGGGATAACAGTTGAAGAATGTTAGTAGTATCCGGGAGTAGAGGGGGCAGGGGGGGGGCTGGTGGTGAGATGGGGGGGAGCCAGTCAGCAAAGATCAGACGAGGAAAAGGGGGAATAGGAAGACATACCAACAAACTACTGATTGTCTGTGTGGAACCTGCACGTTCTCCCTGTGTCTGCGTGGGTTTCTTCTGGGTGCACTGGCTTCCTCCCACAGTCCAAAGATGTGCAGATTAGGTGACTGGCCATGCAAAATTGCCCCTTAGTGTCCAAAATAAATTAGGTGGGGTTACTGGGTTACGGGGTTATGGAGATAGGGTGGAGGTGTGGGCTATTTCTATGGGCCAAATGGCCTCCTTTTGCACTGTAAATTCTATGATCTATGATGTTCAGGGTGAAGGCACAGGATGCAGGAGAAGGTAAAATACAACAGTACTGCAATGAGTCCCAGAAAATCCCCTTGGTGTTGATCTCGATTGAATTCCCCACTGGCGAAAACAATAAGCAGAGTACTCCAATTATACAACATAACCCAAAAACACAACACAATCCAATATCAAGGCTCACCATTCTGTATCTATCTTCATTTAATACTCCATCAGAGATGTTAAACATTTATATGAAGTCATTTTCAATATTGTCTTTAATCATGGTCTTTGAATGAGCAATTTGTGCTCAATATTCTTCACCATTTGGCTTCAGATTTGAAGGTTTAACTTCAGGGTATTTCCGAAGCTGAGTTTGGTGCTGATGTGTGAATCTCCCTAACAAGAAAGAGAGTATTGACACATCTCCCTATTCCACTGGATCACCAGGGAAAATAAGGTACAGTCATCCATTATCTTCCAATGATCAGATGCCATCTTTGTCTCTTCAACACCCACCCGCTCCTCCTCCTGTCCTCCCATCCCATGGAACCTTGCAGGTTCACAGCACAGAAGTAAGCCACGGGTTAATGGCAAGTTGAGGGTAATTTAAGATGGGCAATAAATGTTGGCCTTGTTAGCGACACTCATCCACATCCCATGAAGAAATGCAGAACAAACTGACACATTAGCGTGCTGGATTTTTACTCAGGCAATACAATATTAGTTCCACTGTGCTGACGTCTCTCTATAGTGCTGCACCTTATTCAGTTTTTTGCCCTTACAAGTTGCAATGGCCTCTGCCTCAACTATTCTCTTGGCAAAGCATTTCATGGTCCAATAACTTCAGACATAAAGGCATTCCCTAACCTCACCGGCCTCACTCTCTTAGTGACAATTTTAAATAGATGATGGTCGCATTGTAGTAAAGTTTCTGGACTAGTAGTCCAGCGATCCGAACAAATGATCCTTTGACTTGAGTTCAAATCCACGACTGCAACTCGGGAACTTAAATTCAACTAATTAATAAATCCGAGGCACTTTTTGTGCTGGGTTCCAGTCTGCTGGGTACATCAAGGCTGGAATTTTCTGGCTGTTGGCATCCTCTTTGCCCATTGGCAGCGCACCCCCGCCGGTGGGTTTCCCAGCAGCGTGGGGTGGTTTCAATGGGAAATCCCATTGACAAACAGTGGGAAGAGAGAATCCTGCCGCCAGCGAACAGCACGGTGCCGAGAAACACGCGACTGGGAGACAGGAGAATCCCTCCCCATGTATCTTAACCAAATGGCCATTGCAAACAGTGAGCCTAGACAATGAGCATTGGGAGACTATTCAACTTCTAAAAATTAATTCACGCAAAAGATTCATATTGTGGTAAACCACTGTAGTATATAATATGTGTATTGTGGTAAACGACTACTGTATTACATGTAATGTGGTAAACCACTGCCCAATTGCTCCCCCTTCCTCACTGCCCCAAGGCCCTGAAGAGATGCCTGTGGTTCTTCTCTTACTATGCCCAATGGATCCCCGTCCACTTATTAAATCCACAATTTTTCCCCTGATGGCTGAGACCCGCCTGGCCTTCAACCGCATCAAGGCAGATATTGCAAAGCCGCGATACACGCTGTGGATGAGTCCATTCCATTCCAGGTGGGGAGCGTTGCGTCGGACTTTGCTCTGGCCACTACCCTCAACTAGGCGGGCAGGCCCATGGCTTTCTTCTCCCGTACACTCCATGCCTCCGAAATTCGACACTCCTCCATCGAAAAGGAAGCCCAAGCCATTGTAGAAGCTGTGCGACATTGGAGGCATTACCTGGCCGGCAGGTGATTCACTCTCCTCACTGACCAATGGTCGGTTGCCTTCATGTTTAACAATACACAGCAGGGCAAAATCAAGAACGACAAGATCATGAGGTGGAGGATCGAGCTCTCCATCTACAACTACGATATCTTGTATCGACCTGGGAAGCTCAATGAGCCCCCAGATGCCCTATCCCGCAGTACATGCGCCAGCGCACAAGTAGACCAACTCCGGGCCCTCCACAATGACCTCTGTCACACAGGGGTCACCAGTTTTGTTCAATTTATCAAGGCTCACAGCCTGCCTTACTCCATCGAGGAGGTCAGGACCGTGACCAGGGACTGCCAGGTCTGCGCGGAGTGCAAACCACACTTCTATCGGCCAGACAGAGCGCACCTGGTAAAGGCCTCCCGCCCCTTTGAGCGCCTCAGCATCGACTTCAAAGGGCCCCTCCCCTCCACTGACCGTAACATGTGCTTCCTCAACATTATTGACGAATACTCAAGATTCCCCTTTGCCATCTCATGCCCTGACATGACCTCTGCCACCGTCATCAAGGCCATGCACAGTCTTTTCACCTTGTTCGTGTTCCCCACCTACATCCAGAGCGATCGGGGTTCCTCCTTCATGAGCGACGAGTTGCATCGGTTCCTGCTTAGCAAGGGCATCGCCTCCAGCAGGACGACCAGCTACAACCCCCGGGGCAACGGACAGGTGGAGAGGGAGAACGCGACGGTCTGGAAGGCCGTACTCCTGGCCCTACGGTCTAGAAGTCTCCCAGTCTCCCACTGGCAGGAGGTCCTCCCCGATCGGCTCCACTCCATCCGGTCGCTCCTGTGCACTGCCACCAACGAGACCCCTCACAAACATATGTTTGCCTTCCCCAGGAAGTCCACCTCTGGGGTCTCGCTCCCATCCCGGCTGACAGTCCCAGGGCCCTTCCTTCTCCGGAAGCGTGCGAGGAGTCATAAATCGGATCCCCTCGTCGAGAAGGTCCTGCTCCTCCATGCCAATCCACAATATGCCTACGTGGCACATCATGACGGGCGACAGGACACAGTCTCCCTCCGGGATTTGGCACCTGCAGGTTCCCCAGCGACCATCACCCCCACCCCCAACCCTATACCGTCTCCCTCCACCTTTACCCAACTACTGCAAGATCTGGCACCCGCAGGCCCACCGGCGACCATCACCACCACCCCTGACCATACACTGCCCCCCTCCACCGACTCAACTACTGGGTGAAGAAGAGGACAACATGTTCCCGGACGCGCAGGTCTCGACACCGGTGCCCACACCACAGCCGGGACTGAGGCGATCACGGCGGAAGGTCAAGGCCCCCGACAGACTTGATCTTTAAGTCCACTTCACCACCGCTGGACTCTTTTTTTAACAGGGGGTGAATGTGGTAAACCACTGTAATATATAATATGTGAATTGTGGTAAACAGCTACTGTATTACATGTAATGTGGTAAACCACTGCCTGATGGCTCCGCCTCCCCTCGGGCTCGGTATAAAGGTGGCTGGTCTCCGTTTCCGACCCAGTTCGGGATCAGAGGCCAGGAGGCTTTCTGTTTATTTTATTAAAGCCTAAGTTACGTTCACTACTCGTCTTCATTGATGGCACATCACATATTGACCTTGAAACATTAACTCTGTTTCTCTCCACAGATGCAGTCAGAGTTTTTCCAGCATTTTCGGTTTTTACTCCACAAACAGCTCTGTTGATAATGTTCGGAGATTTATATTTTGTTGATGTTTGAAAGACCAAGGAAGGTTGCAATATTTCCCATTCATCAGTCAGGTAAATAACAACTGCAACATTTATTTACATACAGCCACAAGGCAGAGGTTTGCAGCCTTGTGGCTGTAAGTCTTTCAAAATCAAACTGATAAAGGAACCCATGCCCTGATTGGTTACCTGGGGCACGTGACCCAATTGGCAGATCGCCCCTTAAAGGGGAGAAACACCACAAAAGTGCATTCATGATGTAGCCACACATGTTCAGTATCAAATTCTAAATCCTTCCAACTGATGCCAATGGCAGGCAGTAAGAGCGGGGGAGATTACTAATCAGTCATGTGATGGAAGGAACATTGAAGCCTCTACCTTCACATTTTATACCTACAGATAACAACAACCTGTGTGTGAAAGTGGATGTTGGCACCAAAACACAGAATCCTTGGGTCGTGGAGGTGGTGAACAGCTAGTCAACTGATGTGCATCAGAATGGTAACATCAGCAAAGGGTTCAATCCACATTCTGGCTGTGGTATTCCTGGGGCCTGCCTCCTCATGCCCTACCAATGGTGGAGGTTGTGGTGCTGTGGGTCAGATCTATCCTTAGGCTTGATTGACACAAACATTAATCCCTCCGCCACCGGCACACAGAGGCAGCAGTGTGTACGATTGACAAGACGTGCAACGGGAACTCACCAAGGCTCCTTACAGCGCTCCTTCCAAACCCATGACTGCTTAGAAGGACAAGGGCAGACACATGGGAACACCACCCACCTGAAAGCTCCCCTCCAGGCCACTTACCATCCTGACTTGGAAATATATCACCATTCCTTCACTGTCACTGGATCAAAATCCTGGAACTAACAGCACGGTGGGTGTACCTACACCTCAGGGACTGCAGCAGTTCAAGAAGACGGCTGACCACTTCTCATAGGCAATTAGGGTTGGGCAACAAATGGTGGCCTAGCCAGTGATACTCACGTCCCATAAGAGAATGTAAAAAAAGAAAGTGTTTGAAGGATAGTTATTGGACAGGACACTGGGGCAACATCCAATACATTTTTCAACATAGCGTTTATGAGATCATTAGTGACTGTTCACCTTAGAGGACAGACAGGGCTTTGGTTAAACATCCCAGCACAGCACCTCCCTCAGTACAAAATCCCACTGTACTAGGTAAGTCACTTTTAAAACAGGAGCCAGAATTTTTAACAATGTAAAACATTAAAAGCACAGTAAAACATACTTTGCTCAATTTTCAGAGTAAATTCCCTTTAAAAACGTAGGTTATTATACTTAAGGACTTGAGTCCCATTTGGGAATTTTTTGCTACTTTGCATAGGAAAGATTTCAGGTTATTTTGTGCTAATGAATTAAATTCAGATCACCAAGTGTGAAAAGCAGTAGATCCAGACGAAACATGGAGAAATGTGACTTTTGCAAACCGCTCCTGTCCAAGTCAGTGGGCTAAATCAGAAACTTCAAATGACATTCACAGCTACTGTTTTCGCACCAGCTATTATCTGAAAAGCAATGCTCTGTGCAGGGTTATGAGGAGAAGGTGAGGGAAATGGCACTCGGTGAAATGTTCATGTGGAGAGCGAGCACAGGCGTGACAGGCTGAGTGAGTGGCCTACTTTGGTTCTGTAATAATTCTGTGATACCGTGATAATATGCTAGAAATGCTCCAACCATTCGAGAGTGGCGGGGAAACATGCTGAACAGGCTAAGTGAATAAAAGCAAATTACTACGGATGCTGGCATCTGAAACAAAAACAGAAAATGCTGGACAATCTCAGCAAGTCTGATTGAATCTGTGGAGCGAGAAGGGAGCTAATGTTTCGAGTCTGGATGACGCTTTAAGTGGATACCCTGTCAGAATTCTCTGATTCAAGGCAAGAGGCTTGGTTGGCAGTTCATGGGCGAAATTCTCCCCCAACGGCGGGATGTCGGCCGACTGGCGCCAAAGCCGGCGCCAATCAGACGGGCATCGCGCCGGCCCAAAGGTGCGGAAGGCTCTGCATCTTTGGCGGCCTAGCCCCAACATTGAGGGGCTAGGCCGACGCCGTAGGGTTTTCCGCCCCGCCAGCTGGCGCGGAAATGCGGCGCATGCGCGGGAGCGTCAGCGGCCGCTGTCAGTTTCCCGCGCATGCGCAGTGGGGAGAGTCTCTTCCGCCTCCGCCATGGTGGAGGCCGTAGCGAAGGCGGAAGGGAAAGAGTGCCCCCACGGCACAGGCCCGCCCGCGGATCGGTGGGCCCCAATCACGGGCCAGGCCACCGCGGGGGCACCCCCCGGGGTCAGATCGCCCCGCGCCCCCCCCCCCAGGACCCCGGAGCCCGCCCACGCCGCCTGGTCCCGCCGGTAAATACCAGGTTTGATTTACGTCGGCGGGACAGGCAATTCCTGGGCGGGACTTCGGCCCATCCGGGCCGGAGAATCCAGCGGGGGGTCCCGCCAACCGGCGCGGCCCGATTCCCGCCCCCGCCCAATCTCCGGGAGCGGAGACTTCGGCGGGGGCGGGGGCGGGATTCACGGCGGCCAACGGCCATTCTCCGACCCGGCGGGGGGTCGGAGAATGACACCCCATATCGACACACTCCCTGACACAGCACAGGGTCATGTCTTTGGCAATTCTGTGTGGCTATGAGAGTAAAACACCTTGAGAAAGCTGAGAATGGAATCTGTCATGGAAAGGAGGCAACCTCCTGTTTCTAAGGTTGAAGCCAATCAGCTTGGTCAACTTGTAAAAGTGAAACCAGGGGCGTCATTCTCCGACCCCCCAACGGGTCGGAGAATGGCCGTTGGCCGCCGTGAATCCTGCCCCCGCCGGTTGCCGAAGTCTCCGAAGGGAGAAAAGTCGGCGGGGCGTTAATGGCGCAGCTGCCGTCGGAGAATGGCACGGGTCTGCGCAAGGCAGCCGATTTTCGGCCTGCCGATATTCTCCCTTCCGGATGGGCCGAAGTCCCGTCGACGTGATGACCGTTCACGTCGACGTAAATTAAACCTCCTTTTCATCGGCGTGACCCTGTGCTCCAGGTTCACGCCGACCAGCGTGGAGGTGAGTGACGGCCTGGGCGGTTGGCTCTGGGCAGGCGATGGCGTGGCCGCAGTCTGAATGTGTGAGGAGAGGTGTGTCTCGGGTTGTGTGTGTGTGTGTGCAGCAGGGGGGGGGGGTGGTTAGAGTGGGCTGGGCTCCAGGGGAGTGCCGGGAGGGGGGTCCGTGCCGGGGAGGGGGATGGGGTCCGTGCCGGGGAGGAGGTTGGGGGGGTCCGTGCCGGGGAGGTGGATGGGGGGTCCGTGCCGGGGAGGAGGTTGGGGTCCGTGCCGGGGAGGAGGTTGGGGGGGTCCGTGCCGGGGAGGTGGTTGGGGAGGGGGTCCGTGCCAGGGAGGGGGATGGGGGGTCCGTGCCGGGGAGGAGGTTGGGGTCCGTGCTGGGGAGGAGGTTGGGGGGGTCCGTGCCGGGGAGGGGGATGGGGGGTCCGTGCCGGGGAGGAGGTTGGGGTCCGTGCCGGGGAGGAGGTTGGGGGTGTCCGTGCCGGGGAGGAGGTTGGGGTCCGTGCCGGGGAGGAGGTTGGGGGGGGGGTCCGTGCCGGGGAGGGGGATGGGGGGTCCGTGCTGGGGAGGAGGTTGGGGTCCGTGCCGGGGAGGAGGTTGGGGGGGGTCCATGCCGGGGAGGAGGTTGGGGGGGTCTGTGCCGGGGAGTAGGTTGGGGTCCGTGCCGGGGAGGAGGTTGGGGAGTCCGTGCCGGGGAGGAGGTTGGGGGGGTCCGTGCCGGGGAGGAGGTTGGGGGGGGGTCTGTGCCGGGGAGGAGGTTGGGGGGGGTCCGTGCCGGGGAGGGAGATGGGGTGTCTGTGCCGGGGAGGAGGTTGGGGTCCGTGCCGGGGAGGAGGTTGGGGGGGGCCGTGCCGGGGAGTGGGATGGGGGGTCCGTTCCGGGGAGGAGGTTGGGGTCCGTGCCGGGGAGGAGGTTGGGGGGGGGTCCGTGCTGGGGAGGAGGTTGGGGTCCGTGCCGGGGAGGAGGTTGGGGGGTGGTCCGTGCCGGGGAGGGGGATGGGGGTCCGTGCCGGGGAGGAGGTTGGGGTCCGTGCCGGGGAGGAGGTTGGGGGGGTCCGTGCCAGGGAGGAGGTTGGGGGGGGGTCCGTGCCGGGGAGGAGGTTGGGGGGGTCCGTGCCGGGGAGGAGGTTGGGGGGGGTCCGTGCCGGGGAGGAGGTTGGGGTCCGTGCCGGGGAGGAGGTTGGGGGGGTCCGTGCCGGGGAGGGGGATGGGGGGTCCGTGCCGGGGAGGAGGTTGGGGTCCGTGCCGGGGAGCAGGTTGGGGGGGTCCGTGCCGGGGAGGTTGTTGGGGGGTCCGTGCCGGGGAGGAGGTTGTGGAGGGTCCGTGCCGGGGAGGAGGTTGGGGGGGAGGGGTCCGTGCCGGGGAGGAGGTTGGGGTCCGTGCCGGGGAGGAGGTTGGGGTCCGTGCCGGGGAGGGGGATGGGGGGTCCGTGCCGGGGAGGAGGTTGGGGTCCGTGCCGGGGAGGAGGTTGGGGGGGTCCGTGCTGGGGAGGAGGTTGGGGGGGTCCGTGCCGGGGAGGAGGTTGGGGGGGGGTCCGTGCCGGGGAGGAGGTTGGGGTCCGTGCCGGGGAGGATGTTGGGGGGGGTCTGTGCCAGGGAGGGGGATGGGGGGTCCGTGCCGGGGAGGAGGTTGGGGTCCGTGCCGGGGTGGAGGTTGGGTGGGTCCGTGCCGGGGCGGAGGTTGGGGGGTCCGTGCCAGGGAGGAGGTTGGGGAGGGTCCGTGCCGGGGAGGAGGTTGGGGGGGGTCCGTGCCGGGGAGGGGGTTGGGGTCCGTGCCGGGGAGGAGGTTGGGGTCCGTGCTGGGGAGGAGGTTGGGGGGGGTCCGTGCCGGGGAGGGAGATGCGTGGGCAA
This sequence comes from Scyliorhinus torazame, assembly GCF_047496885.1. Classification (NCBI taxonomy): domain Eukaryota; kingdom Metazoa; phylum Chordata; class Chondrichthyes; order Carcharhiniformes; family Scyliorhinidae; genus Scyliorhinus; species Scyliorhinus torazame. The sequence continues at coordinate 194,522,869 of NC_092713.1, read as the reverse complement.
GTGAGTTGGTCCACCTGGCCAGGTGCCAGCCTCCAACAGTTGGACCCATGCGGTCCATGCCACCTGGCTGGGGGGAGGAGGGGATATGGGCAATGATGACATGTCGTCGTTCCCCTCCCCCCCCACCAGGCCGTCATGTTTTCCGATCATCCAGCGATGTTGGCCGCCATGGCGGCAGCCGTTAATGTCTATGTTGCCCTGGATGAGGAGGAGGAGGAGGAGCGTGCCAGAGAGGCGGCGCAGGCTGCCGCAGAGGGACAGGCGGCAGCCGCCCAGGCTGGAGGGACACCTGACCGACAGGACGAGGAGGGGGAGGAGGACGTCGCGGCCCCACGGCACCGGAGGCACCCGTGGGCGCCCCGTGTGTACCGGCCCCAGCAGTCATACCAGGACCTCACGGACCGGGAATGCAGGAGGAGACTCCGGATGAGGCGGGAAACCGTGGCACACATCTGCCACCTGCTGGCACACCTGTCACCGCGTGGCACTGGCGGGGGACACCCTCTCCCCGTGTCCGTCAAGGTTACGGTGGCCCTGAACTTTTATGCAACGGGGTCATTCCAGGCACCGAGTGGGGACCTGTCCGGCATATCGCAGACATCGGTGCATCGGTGCATCCGGGCAGTGACAGATGCCCTATATGCCAATGAGCACCGCTACATCCGCTTCCCTGTGGACCGGGCCAGCCAAGATGCCCGGGCCATGGGCTTCTCTGCCGTGGCTGGGTTCCCCATGGTCCAGGGCGCGATTGATGGGATGCACGTCGCCGTGCAGCCACCTGCAGATAACAGGGCCGTGTTCACCAATAGGAAGGGGACCTATTCGATAAACATACAGGTGGTCTGCGACCACCGCAGGATGATCCTGCACGTCTGCGCCCGTTACCCAGGCCGTGTACACGACTCATACGTGTTGTCGCGGTCATCCATCCCCGGCATGTACGAGGGACGCCATCCCCGGCTGAGGGGCTAGTTGCTGGGCAACAGGGGCTACCCATTGCGATCGTGGCTGATGACGCCTATACGGAGGCCACACAATGAGGCGGAGAACCGCTACAATGATGCCCATGTAGCGACAAGGGGAGTAATAGAGAGGTGCTTTGGCGTGCTGAAGATGCGTTTCAGGTGCCTGGACCTCTCTGGGGGCGCCCTCCAGTATCGGTCAGATAGGGTCGGCCGCATCATTGTGGTGTGCTGCGTCCTGCACAACATAGCCCAGCAGAGGGGCGATGTGCCGCAGGCAGAGGAGGGCGGAGTGGAGGAGCAGCAGGAAGAGGCACAGTCCTCCCCAGATGAGGGGGATGGGGGTAATGGTCAGGGCAGACGGGGTAGACACAGGCGGGTAGCAGTCCACCGTTACCGGCTGGCCCAGCGGGCACGGGACAGACTGATACCCGCCCACTTACTGACTAGATGGGCGTGGGAATCGGGTAGTATGGCCACAGACCGCACACCATGGCAACAGCCGATCACCCACACCCGCCACCCATCCACCCACCCAGCACCCTCACCCCCCTCCCCAACCCCACCCACCCCACCCGCATGCACACCACCCCCCCCATTGCCGATCCACCTGCGGCACAACGGGCCGTGCTCACACAGTTGCGGGTGGACGAGTGTCTATTGCAGGCCATGGAGGATGATGACAACCCGCCCTGCGGTGAGCTCCTGGCTCCACATTGTTAGACTATGTCTGACCCATGGCCACAGTACCACCATCCAGCCGGATCATCCCTGCATGCGGCTGTGACACTGCAGCGCACGGTCCCGTCCTCTGCCCGGGGGGATGTTGATGGCGGCCCAGGGGGGACGGGGCAGACTCACCTGGGGCTGAGGTAACACCACCCCTCACACACACACTTACGCTCAACGTACATGACACCCCCGCACGCTTTGGACAGAGCACAAAGGCAGCTTCTGTAGGTGTAACATTGACTTTAATAACCAAAGGAGTTCATGCACGTGCCCTAGCCCCTAAAACTCATCTGTGCCCTGCACCCGTGCCAACTTACTCAGTGTCTAATTGTTTGGCCTTACGGGCCCTTTGACTACGTCTACGTGGTTCCCCAGACGGTACAGCAGAACTGGAGGTGGACTCCTGTGATTCCTGCCCTCTGACACGGGATCCCTTTGGTGGCCATTTCCTGGGGCGTCCTGGCCTAGATGGGCCAGGCTGCGGCCCGGGTGACTGGGATGGCGAGCTGCCAGCCTGTCCTGCCCGTTGCCCACCCGATGCACCTGGGACGGAAGGGGGGGAGTCTGAGATGTTGCGGTGTTCTGGGACCTCCCCTACAGGGGGAGCCGGGACGGACCACACCACCTCCTCCTCCCTCGGGGTGCCCGATGGCGCCTAGGCCTCTACATGGGTGGGGGATGCAAACGGACTGGCCATCCGACGCCCCCCCGACATCTGGCGCTGCCAGTCCTGGAGGCCCGTGCTGGTATCGACAGGGGTCTGCAGCTTTGCAGCCATGGAGCCCAGGGGGTTGGCAAACCCTGTCTGTGACAGTGCGACGCCGGCTCGCACATGGCCACTGGCGCCGATGCCCTCAGCGATGGCCTGCAGAGACTGGGCCATGGCCTGCAGAGACTGGGCCATGGCCTGCTGAGACTGGGCTATGGTGTTGAGCGCCTCTGCCATCTGGCGCTGGCACTGGCTCATGGCCTCCTGTGAGAGGGCAGCCATGTCCTGGGCCACAGACGCCGCCTGCACGGAAAGCCCCAGGCCTCGCAAACCATTCCCCATGTCTGACACCGTCGCACCCATTGCCTCCACCGCGGACGCCACCCGTGCGGTGTCGGCCTGGGTGGCACGTATGACTGGCACCACTTCCAGCTCCTGGACGCGGGTGGACTCCTCCACCTGCGACTGCAGCCGCCGCAAGCCGGCCGTCACCCTCTTCGCTCGTCTCCGGGTCGGTGGTTGCATCGGATCTATGTGTGGGTGTGGTAACTCCAGGACACCGGGATCCATCTGGGCGGCAGATGTTCGCTTGGGCTGGGCTGCCCTCTAACCGCCCGGCCCCTCTGCTGCTCCTACCTCTACCTGCTGTACCGGGACGGCTGTGTTGTGCGCACCAGTGAGTGTAGCAGACGCCTCATCACTGAAGTGCCCAACCGAGGTGAGTGTTTCTGCGATGGTGGAGGGTGTTGGTGACAGCAGTGGCGTCAGTGGCGTTGTGTCGTGCTCTTCGGCCCACTCTGAGTCCATAGCACTTTGGGGTGGGGGTTCGTCTCCACCCATCCACTCTGAGTCACTGTCCGGTATTTCGTCTTCAAGGGTAGTGCTGTCCCGGGTAGGGGTGTCCTGGGTAGTGGTGTCCTGGGTAGTGGTGTCCTGGGTAGTGGTGTCCTGGCTCGGATGTGACGGGGGCCTGTGGCTGCCCCCCTCGTCGCTGGGTAGTCGCTCCCACATGTGACGGGGGTGTCGTCTCCCTGTTGCTCCAGGTCTCTCACTCTCCCGTGGTGTGCGAGGGGCATCCTGCGGGCGTCGCATGCTAGAGGGTCCGGGTCTCTCTGTCTCCCGTGGACTCCGAGGGAAATCCTGCGGGCGTCGCATGCTGGAGGGTCCGGGTCTCTCTGTCTCCCGTGGCCTCCGAGGGGCATCCTGCGGGCGTCGCATGCTGGAGGGTCCGGGTCTCTCTGTCTCCCGTGGCCTCCGAGGGGCATCCTGCGGGCGTCGCATGCTGGAGGGTCCGGGTCTCTCCGTCTCCCGTGGCCTCCGAGGGGCATCCTGCGGGCGGTCTGCATCTGCGGGGATGGGTGCCTGGATGTTTGCTCCTGCGATACACAATGAAGCATGCATGGTTAGACACGCAGGCAGTGATCAGGTGATATGGGGGAGGGGGATATAGGGGAGGGGGGAGAAAGGGAGGGGCTGTCGGTGGCTCACTTGCTAGTACGCCTCCGACCTCTGCATCAGCAACCTCCCGGTCGTCAGGTCCGCCAGCCAGTTCCAGGGCCCTTTCCTCGTGTTCGGTCAGTGGCCTCTCATCAGCGGGGCCTCCTCCAGTCCTCACATGCTCCCTATTGTTGTGTGCGCGCTTCTCCTGTGGGGGGGGGGGGGGGGGGCGGTGGTGGCAGGGGTAAAAGGCAACACTGTTAGGCAGGTATATGAATGCACGCCATCGGTTGTGCGTGCATTGCAGAGGTTAAGGTTCGGGCTGGATTCACTTGGGGATATGGGGGAGGGGGGATATGGGGGAGGGGTGATATGGGGGAGGGGGGATATAGGGAGGGGGATATGGGGGAGGGGGCTATGGGGAGGGGGATATGGGGGAGGGGGATATTGGGGAGGGGGGATATAGGGGATATGGGGAGGGGGATATGGGGGAGGGGGGATATGGGGGAGGGGGGATATTGGGGAGGGGGTTATGGGGGATATGGGGGAGGGGGGTATGGGGGAGGGGGATATGGGGGATATGGGGGAGGGAGGATATGGGGGAGGGGGGATATGGGGGATATGGGGGAGGGAAGATATGGGGGAGGGGGGATATGGGGGAGGGGGATGTGGGGGAGGGCGGATATGGGGAGGGGGATATGGGGGAGGGGGGATATGGGGAGGGGGATATGGGGGAGGGGGGATATGGGGAGGGGGTATATGGGGGAGGGGGATGTGGGGAGGGGGATATGGGGAGGGGGGATGTGGGGGAGGGGGGATATGGGGAGGGGGATCTGGGGGAGGGGGATATGGGGGAGGGGGGATATGGGGGAGGGGGGATATGGGGGCTATGGGGAGGGGGATATTGGGGAGGGGGATATGGGGGAGGGGGGATATGGGGGAGGGGGGATATGGGGGATATGGGGGAGGGGGGATATGGGGGAGGGGGGATATGGGGATATGGGGGAGGGGGGATATGGGGGAGGGGGGATATGGGGGAGGGGGGATATGGGGGAGAGGGGATATGGGGGAGGGGGATATGGGGGAGGGGGGATATGGGGGATTTGGGGGAGGTGGGGATATGGGGGAGGGGGGATATGGGGGAGGGGGGATATGGGGGATATGGGGGAGGGGGGATCTGGGGGAGGGGGATATGGGGGAGGGGGGATATGGGGGATATGGGGAGGGGGGATATTGGGGAGGTGGGATATGGGGGATATGGGGGAGGGGGGATATGGGGGATATGGGGGAGGGGGGATATGGGGAGGGGATATGGGGGATGTGGGGAGGGGGGATATCGGGGAGGGGGGATGTGGGGAGGGGGGATATGGGGGAGGGGGATATGGGGGAGGGGGGGATATGGGGTAGGGGGATATGGGGGAGGGGGGATGTGGGGAGGGGGGATATAGGGGAGGGGTGATATGGGGAGGGTGGATGTGGGGAGGGGGGATATGAGGGAGGCTCACCCTGCCTGCTCTGACGAGGTCGTTCACCTTCTTGTGGCACTGGGTGCCTGTCCGTGGTGTCAGGGCCGCAGCGGTGACGGCCTCTGCCACTTCCCTCCACAGACGCCGGCTGTGGCGTGGGGCAACTCTGCGGCCATGCCCGGGATACAGGGCGTCCCTCCTCTGCTCCACTGCGTCCAGGAGCGCCTCCACATCCCGTGACTCGAACCTCGGGGCTGAGCGGCGGCCAGCCATCCAGTCAGGTGTTCCGGTCGGGTGGGGGGGAGCAGCGCGGCCTTATGAGCCGTCACGCCGTGCGGCGCGTATGATGCTGCACGGCGTGAACCACGTGCACAAGCGCGGATCCCGTTACGTCGCTGCTAGCCCATTTCGGGCCGGAGACTTTCGACCCATTTTTCCGACGTGACGCAAGTCGGATTTGCGCCATTTTTTGTGCCGATCGGCGGACTTTGCACCGATAACGGAGAATTTCGCCCCTGGTCTGTGCCAATAATTGGTTATTTTTGACATTAGAAGGAAGAATGGCGATTAGCTCATTTCACTGTAAGCTATGGCTTGTTGATATGTTGTCTGTGAAATAAACCAGCTTATTTTACTGGGCCTTGATTCAACAGCACATTAATCAGCCCAGTGTCCAGAAAATAAGAGGAATACACATAAAAGGACATTGATATTACAGTGTCCACACAGAAAGAAATGAAAGACTTGCATTTATATAGCACCTTTCGCGACTACATGACATCTCAAACCACCAATCATATACCTTTTTGAAATGTTGTTATGTAAGAAAAGGAACAGCCAGTTTGCGCACAGCAAATGTCACAAATAATCACATGATAATATGCAAATAATCTGTTGTGACGTTGTTTGAGGCATAAATATTGGCCAGGACATGGATATCTCACCCACTCTTCTTTGAAATAATGTCATGAGATCTTTCATGTCTATTTAAGAGGGCAGACAGGGTGGGTGGCACTGTAGCCCCATGGTTAGCACTGCTGCCTCACGGCCCTGGGTCACTGTCCGTGTGGAGTTTGCATATTCTCCCCGGGTCTGCTTGGGTTCAACCCCCACAACCCAAAGATATGCAGCTTAGGTGAATTGGCCATGCTTAATTGGAAAAACGAGTTGGATACTCTAAATTTATTTAGAGCTGCAATTCGGTTATTCAAATTCCAATGACAATGGAAATAAGTACGAAGTCTTACAACACCAGGTTAAAGTCCAACAGGTTTGTTTCAATGTCACTAGCTTTCGGAGCGCTGCTCCTTCCTCAGGTGAAAGCAGCGCTCCGAAAGCTAGTGACATCGAAACAAACCTGTTGGACTTTAACCTGGTGTTGTAAGACTTCGCACTGTGCTCACCCCAGTCCAACGCCGGCATCTCCACATAATGGAAATAAGACACAGACACATTTCACCAACATCACACACATTTTACAAAAAGTTTTGTTATTTGAAGACACTTTCTCACAATGTTAATAAAAGGAAAAAGTCATTTAATTACCATCAAAATGGATCATCAAGTGAACCGCACATGTATTGCACGTGATTCAGGCGCCAACGGTAACAGACCCCGGAGCTAGAACCTTGTGATTCAGAGAAAGTGTGCTACCAAGTAAGCCTCAACTGGTGTATCTAAAGTTAATGTTGCCATTGCAGGGAATGGTTTTGATCTATTGACCTCTGGTTATGAGCCCAGTATTACTCTTCCATGCAACTCTGTTCACAAGTAAGTGTTTCATTATTATGCCTCATCCCATCCTATTCATGTGACTCGACTTTGATTCATAAGGAATGCATGGGACATCAGTTTGTTTTGAGGAGAGGCTGGTGTTCGTGAACCAGATTTAGTGTGGCATCTTCCAGTCTCGCTGAAATCGACACCTCACAGCGGGTTCCCTGGCATGCAGCAGGGCGAGCGGGTGAGCCATGCAAAGGCCCAAAGACTTTGGTGTGACAGGATGATTCCCTCGGACGTCACTGGCTTACCACATCTGCCTCAGGAAAACCTGCTGCGGGATCCAGAAAATCCAAGCCTTAATCCAAGGCCCAAAATTTCTAACAATACGCTGTATATTATTATTTTCAGTGCATTGTTTTCCCCACGTTTTATGTACATCTAATGAAAATATACAACATTGAACTTCAAAGTCAAATCTTGAGATTTTGTAAAGTGCTCTCAAGGATTACAGCAGTTTTTTTTTCATTGATGTTCGTAGAAATTTTTCATTCCCGTTCACGGCTGAGATTTTCTGGAGCCGCTGAAAGTGAATGGAGTTTTGGCTGGGCACCAGATTTTCCATTCCCGCTTGCAATGAGACCCTCCACAGACAAGACCGGAGAATCAGCCCATTGATGCAGAGCTGATAATAACAGGTGGGATGTGTTTTCCTGCAGTGGAGGTTGCTCGTCATTAGCCACCAGTGAGATCATCCAGTCCCGCCAATGTCAATGGCTCCTGTGGCTTGCCTGTCCCGCCACTGGGCAGCCGGAAAATCGGGTCACCTTCGACGGTACTGGAAGATCTGATCCAACAATTCTCAATATAAACAGGAAAGAGATAAAGGCAGCACCATTATTCAAAGTGTGAGGCGTTGTTGTCAACTGAAACTGGCATTCTCACCTCCGAGCCCACAGTTGTCAATTCAAGTTCCACTCCAGAGACTTGAGCACAAATATTTAGGCAGACACTACAGTGCAGTACTGAAGGAGCACTGTTGAGTATTTGAGGGATTGTCGAAGATGCCATTTTTCAGGAGAGAGTTTAAACTGAAGCTTCTTCTCCTTTCTTAGTTGGACACCATTTCGAAGAAAAGCAAGCAATTCATCCAGAGGTCAATATTTATCACAGTCAACATTGTTAGCACTGATTATGTGGCCATCATCTCCTTGCTGTTTGTGGGAGGTTGCAGACCACAAATTGGCCGCCATGTTTCTTATGTCAAAGCAGTGGCTACTCCAAAAGCATTTAATTGGCTGTAAAGTGCATTGAAACATCCTGAAATCATGAAAAGATATATAAAGATGAGTTTTTCTCTTCAAGTTTGGTGAGTCGGAAAATTTTTCTGAAGCACCCGATAGGAAAATGCATTAAGCACCAAAGCACAAATAGGAAAACTAAATGAGAAAAAAGAACTGGGGCGAAATTCTCCCGAAACGGCGCGATATCCGCCGAGTGGCGCCCAAAACAGCGCCAATCAGACGGGCATCGCGCCGCCCCAAAGGTGCAGAATGTTCCGCATCTTTGAGGGCCGAGCCCCAACATTGAGGGGCTAGGCCGACGCCGGAGGAATTTCCGCCCCGCCAGCTGGCGGAAACGGCCTTTGTTGCCCCGCCAGCTGGCGCGGAAATGACATCCCCAGGCGGCGCATGCGCGGGAGCGTCAGCGGCCGCTGACAGTTTCCCACGCATGCGCAGTGGAGGGAGTCTCTTCCGCCTCCGCCATGGTCTCCACCATGGCGGAGGCGGAAGGGAAAGAGTGCCCCCACGGCACAGGCCTGCCCACGGATCGGTGGGCCCCGATCGCGGGCCAAGCCACCATGGGGGCACCCCCCCGGGGCCAGATCGTCCCGTGCCCCCCCAGGACCCCGGAGCCCGCCCACGCCGCCTTGTCCCGCCGTTCAAAAGGTGGTTTAATCCACGCCGGCGGGACAGGCAATTTATCGGCGGGACTTCGGCCCATCCGGGCCGGAGAATCCAGCGGGGGGGCCCGCCAACCGGCGCGGCCCGATTCCCGCCCCCGCCGAATATCCGGTACCGGAGACTTCGGCAACTGGCGGGGGCGGGATTCACGGCAGCCCCCGGCGATTCTCCAACCCGGAGAATGGTCGGAGAATGACGCCCCTGAGTTTTATATATTTTACAGAATTGATTATAAGGCATCATATTCTAAACAGATGATAATGGTTAAATTCTGTCCCCTCTTGTTGCAGGTGTATTTACTTACTTACAAGTGATGTGCAAGGAAGCTAAATGTATTCATCGACTTGTTGTTAATGAAGGAAATTCAACTTATATTCCAAGAATAAATTTTAAAAATCTACATCCAGATGCCTCGGGAGATCCCTTGCAACCTTCTTTCCAAATCCTTTCACTACCCTTTCCCTTCCATTGCATTTGCCTGATTCAGCAAGGAAATATTCTGAAGTTCCATTAATCACCCCTCAGCCTTCTCTTTTCTCGAGAAAAGAACAGCAGTAAGTTCAGTCTTTCCTGAACATTATAACCTCCTAGTTCTGATATCATTGCATATATTTTTAAAAATATTTTCTCCAGTGTCACTATCTCCTTTTTTCCAATATAGAGACTAAAAATGTGCACAGTGCTCCAAGTATGGTCTAACCAGGTTTCTAGACACGATTAACCTAACCTTTCTGCCTTTTAATTATTTTGCTCTAGAAATGACCTCTATTTCCATATTAAATGGCTCATGATTAAATTACCTTTGATGATTTGTGAACCTGTACCCCTGGATCTCCTAGTTTTTCCAACTCAATTTAGGCACTGTAATATTAGGATGTTCAGCACTTTAAGGGCTAATGTGAGACTGGGGAAACAGTATCACCCACATTATGATGTAGGGAAGGTCAGATGGGAGTAGTAGAGTGCAGTGGTGTGTCTGGCCGAAGTCAGCAGGAATCATAAAATCATAGAAGCCATTCGGCCCATTGAGTCTGCATCGACTCTCCGAAAGAGCATTCTACCTAGTCCCACTCCCCCACCCTTTCACTGTAACCCTGCGCATCGATCATGAACAATTCACCTCACCTGCACGTTTTTGGACTGTGGGAGGAAACCAGAGCATTCGGGGTAAAATCACAAAGGCGTACCACGGGAGGGGGGGAGGGGAGGGGAGGGGGTAGAGACAGGGAACAAGGGAGGAGAACCAGGGAGGTGGGGGGGAGGCAGGGAAATGAGAGCCGGAAGGAAGGCACGGGATACAATAACGAACAGGGCATCTCCAGGAGTAGGGAACGAGGAGAATGAAGACGAAAGACGGGAGGAACGGCAGAAGCGGCGGTGAGCGCGGAACAGCAGCGAGTTCCGTCCGGGAGAAGCAAGCGACAACAACACCAAACTCATTCGAGTATTGCCCACTGTAATTGTTTCTCCGGAACACAAATGTATATTTACCTCCCCGGTCTCCACACCCCCCCACCCACCCACCCCGCCTCCCACAAACAGTCGCCTACTTATGTGTTGTAAATAATTTTGCCAGTTGTACAGAGTTGCTGCTGTTGAGCTGGTGCACAATACCCTACCAGTTATCCTATTTTTTTTTTTTACTATTTACTATTTTCTTTTCTTTGGTATGTTTGGGTGTGCCCTTCTCTTCTATATATGTGTATATATATATATGTTTCTTATCCTGTGTACATAACGGTAAATATACTTTGTTCAAAAACACAATAAAAAACATTTATCAAAAAAAAATGACTGCATCCTAAAAAATGAATATAGTTATGTGTTATTAAATAAATATTTATTGTTCCGCTATTCAAGCCTCTTACTGAGACAACAAAAAACATACAACATGGCGGAAGCAGGTGAAGGACTCCAAAATCCCTAAGAATTAAGAAGTAAAGAAAATGCAGTGTGACCTGAGAGAAGTGCACTTAACTTGAAGACCTGGAGATTGCCTAAGCAGCTCCATTATTGGCTTGTAAACTGAAGGGCAGAAGAAAGATCCACTTTGCAGCACAAAAGGGCTCCACCACTGCACGTCGAGGTTCATTGCAAGACCTAATCAAAAGCAAAGTCAAAGGATCTAGCCAAACTCCAAAAAAAGGCTGAAATAAGTTTTTAAATTTGGTACAATAACCAGGCAACACTGGCAGACTGATTGATTGAACAAGCGTGGCTTGAAAAATGCAGCAGCACAGTTCCAGAGTTAGCGCCACAACCATGTGGTCACTGCACATGACTGAAAAAAAATTCACGAGAAGTCAGAGCAAAATAATTGGCTTCGATTCAATTCTCGAAGCTGAAGGAATCAATTAGCTGGCCAAAACAATGTGTTCAAAAGATCCTCTGCAGAATCACTGAATTTTAAAATGGCAATGGAAGCCTACTGGATCCTGGCAAGTGTGGGAAAAGGAAAAAAAGCTTCCTGACTTGCCATTTTTTTAAAAATTAACTGTACCCTCCTGTGCTGAAAACAACTGTGGATTGTAAAGCCAGGCCAATTAAGGCAGATGGAAGGCAAAATTGGGTGTTATGTGGAAGAAGACTTTTAAGATATATGAAAGGCATAACATGCTTAACAAATCTGCTGAAGTATTTTGAGGCTGCAACTAGTAGAATAGATAAGGAAGAACCAGTGGATGTGGTATATTTGGACTTTCAGACGTCTTTTGGTAAGGTCCTTCATAAGAGGTTAGTGGACAAAATTAAAGGACATGGGATAGGGAGTAATATATTGGCATGGATCGAGAATTGGTTAAGAAACAGGGAAGTGGGAATAAATAGGTATTTTTCCGAGTGGCAGGCAGTGGCTACTGTGGTACCGCAAGAATCAGTGCTTGGGCCCCCTCTGTTCATCATATATACAAATGACCTGGATGAGGGAACCAAATGTAACATTTTCAAGTTTGTTGAAGACACAAAACTGGCCGGGAATTGTGAGTTGCGAGGAGGATGCAAGGAGGCTTCAATGTGATTTAGACAAGTTGAGTGAGTGGGCAAACACTTGGCGGATGCAGTACAAGATGGCTAAATGTGAAGTTATACACTTCAATATGGAAAACATAAAGGAACAGTATTATTTTAATGTGATAAAATGGGAAGTGTGGATGTACAAAGAGTGCTCTTGTACACCAGTCAATAAAAGTAGAGGGGCAGGCGCAGCAAGCAATGAGGAAGGCAAAGAGTATGTTGGCTTCATTGCAAGAGGATTTGAGTTCATAAGTAGGGATGTCTTACTGCAGTTGTACAGGGTCTTGGTGAGAGCACAGCTGGAATATTGTTTGTAGTGTTGGTCACCCTACTTCAGGAAGAATTGACTTGACAGAGACGGCGTGCAGCTGATGTTCACTAGGCTGATACTGGGGTTGGCGGAACTGTCCTATGAGGAGAGATTGATTTAATTGGGCCAGTATTCATAGAGTTAGAAGGATGAGAGGATATCTGATTGAAACATATAAGATTCTAACAGGGCTAGACAGATTAGGTGCAGGGAGGATGTTTTTCCTGGTTGAGGAATCTACAAATGGGGACACAGTCTCAGGATACAGAATAGACTTTTTAGGACCAAGATGAGGAAATATTTCTTCACTCAAAGTGTAGTGAACTTGTGGAATTCTTTACCATTGCATGCTGTGGAGGCCAAATTATTGAATGTATTCATCTAGTTTTTTTTAGATTTTAGTGCCATCAAGGGGTATGGGGAGAAAGTGGGTATATGGCATTGAGATATAGGATCAGCCATGATCATATTGAATGATGGAGCAGGCTCAAAAGGCCAAATAGCCTCCTCCTGCCCTTAGTTTCCATGTTTCTATGGACGGGATTTTCCGGTTGCGCCTGTCACGAGACTGGAAACTCCTGCCCCAAGGTCAATGGTCCGCAGAATTTTCTGTCCCGTCTGTGACAATTCCCACAGCTGGCGGGACCGGAAAATTTATGCCTTTGTTTTCCAGGCTTGCATAAGATAATAGAGGCTGAATAAGTGAATACTTAATTGTATTCAGTAGATCCAAATTGTTTTAAATATAAATTTAGAGTACGCAATTGTGTTTTTCGAATTAAGGGGCAATTTAGCGTGGCCAATGAGACCCACGCAGACAGGGCAAGAATGTGCAAACTCCACACCGACAGTGACCCGGGTCCGAGATTGAACTCGGGTCCTCGGCGCCGTGAGGCACTGCACCACCGTGCTGCCCTAAGTAGATCCAATGTTGATGACATAATTGCCAGACAAGGAATGAATGAATCTTCCGATAACTTTGAAGAGGCCATGAAGTCCTTTGACGCCTACTCCAACCTAAGGAGCATTTTGGAAAGAGAAAAATTTAACACGAGAGCCCAAAAGCCCAGGGAACTTGCACACTCTTTCAAAAGTGAGTCACATAGATTGACTGAAGGCTGTGACTATGGTAACCTTAGATCAGAGCTCATAAAAGACTGAATATCAATAGGAGTGGCCAATAATACTTACTTAGTTGTACTCCAATCTAAAGAAGATCTGAAAAGATTGGAAAAAAACATCCAAATCGTCAGACAATCAGATGTCTGCCAGCAAAATCCATCCATTTTGCATGCCTGAAGTTGAACGGTGGGACTGAGCAACACCAATAGTCAAGCTCATAGAGCAACAAAAGGTCAAGGAGACTCCAGGGCAAGGAAATCAACACCCAAGCAAAAGACAAGATGACGGCAGACCATGTCAACACTATGGCACCAAAAGGCACAAGATCACATACCATTGAACTCACAATTGACTGTGAAAGAACTCGCCAGGATGTCCCTCCCGAATTCAGAGATTCCATTAACATCTCATGCGCTTTGCAAACGAGAGAGTGCAAATCCACAGAAAGCACTAAACAACAGCAGACACACTGTCCAGGGCCACAGACAACCACCCTGCGACACACAGTGTCAATCTGGTCGACGAGCCCAAGTCACATTCCCAGTTTGTGACAACACAACTGCTGGCATGCTCCAAACATCTTCAACAGATGCACCAGGAGCGTCCGCATTCATCAGTACTGCCTAAAAGGTTGGCAACTGCAGCATTCAGGTGGCAAAATTCATATTGAACAACAGAAACACTTAATTGTAATTGATTATCTGCTCATTTATAATGAGCAGTTAGTCATTCCTGGTTCACTCTGTCAGAGACTCTACAACATATCCACCAAGGCCACTTGGACATCGCAAAGTGCGGGGCATGAGTTTGACCTGCAGTATGGTGACCGGGAATATCAAGAGCAATTGAAGAGATGATTTTAAACTGCTACATGTGTGTACTGCTTCAGTTCTGAACTGAATGAAGCTGTGTCCAGAAATGAGGCATCTCTGCTCTTACCGTAGGTTAGTTAAATGAGATTACCAGTATTTAAAGCAGTGCAGATTTGTCTGAGGACAAGTGGGAGCTGAAACACTCCAGTTGGAACAGCTTTTGAAGACAAACAGCCGAGTTTCTGCATGGGTTTAACCAGAGTTAAATCTTTTCTGTAAAGCAGTGTCAAGGGATTGCTTTCTCAAAGAATATCTCTGTAAAGCAAGTATTCCTCTGTGCCATTTGTATTTAAGGTGAATTGAGAACTGAGATGGTTTATTTTCTTTTTGTTTAAGTGGGAATAAAGATAGCAGCTAAGGGTATTGTATTCACTGTATGGAGCTGAATTAAGGAGTAATTGTAAGCTATTTTTGGGTGTGATGTTAAAGATATTTTAACAGTGTCTTAGTAATAAAGTTTGTTTTAATATACCATATCCATATTTCTACCCTGGGGGTAGAAAGGTGTAGCATGTAAACATTATTGTAAATACATTTGGGTAAATACTTGCGGGAGTTGCCATATTAGGTTGTTTGGTACTGTATGGGTTAATGTGAGACTGAGGAAACCCGTACCACCCACATTATGATGTGAGTAGTAGAGTGCAGTGGTGAGTCTGGTAGTTGGCTTGAAGATAGCACCTAATCCAGAGTGCATACTCTATATATGTTTATAGTAAATGTGTTATTAATAAACAGTTATTATTCATCCATACAATCTCTGGGCTCTTCATGAGACAACATACAACCTTGCAACAAACACCATTTTCCACCTTCCAATAAATATCCCAAAATCAGTGCACAAATAAAAATTCAGCAAAGCTTCAATATTTGTGTTCTGCTCCTTAAATTAATATGTCTTCTGTGCCCATCAACCCTGGAGATCTATTATATTAGACTGTGGCTTCCGCTAAGTGCAAATGAGACAATACTAATTGGCAACAGAATGTGTGGTTTTGTTACATCATAACCACCTCATTTAGTTACCTCCTTCCGTTTGAGGGGACTGCTGAGTCACTGATAAAGAATCTGGTGTAACAGATTTGGGAGTCGAGACTTATGGGAAAATATTCAATGTGATGCGCTCTTGAGCTATGCAGAGGAGAAGGCCTCAGGTTTAATCCCTTGCTTGATGCTGATCTCAGGGATAGGTAGCAGCTGGGATTGGCATCACTGCCTCTAGGTTAATATGAGAGGTAAAACTAGTGTGATGAACGGTTACTGCCTTATCATCATGTAAGGTGATGTCCCCTTTAAGACTGGGCTTGGAACCCTGGGGACTCCGCCTCTGGCTCCGCCCATCTGGGAGCCATACATAAAGGCCTGCCTCATGGTCTGTATAGCAGTCAGCTCTCGTCCATAGCTGTAGCATAGTTATTAATCTAATAAAGCCTTCTTTACAGTTTAATCTCTAAGCGTCATTATTGAGGGTACCTCAATTTATTAGACTAAACTAGATTCAGGATGCACGCAGGCCTAAAACCAGAGAAGCTCAATCTGGAAGCACGAACGCCAGAGGCAAAGAAAATTTTTTAAATACTGGCTGCGGTGCTTTGAGGCCTACCTGGACTCCGCAGAGACTCCCATCCTGGGGCCACGCAAGCTGCGTCTACTCCACGCTCGGGTGAGTCACAGAATCTCCACCACGCTCGAAAAGGCGACGACTTATGAGGAAGCGATTGAGTTGCTCCGCAAGCGGTTTGTCAAACCCGTCAATGAGGTGCACGCCCGGCATCTGCTCTCTTCCTGCCGGCAGCGCTCGGGGGAATCGCTCGACGAGTTTGTTGAGAAACTCACCGCGCTTGCCAGGGACTGTGACCATCAGGATGTGACAGGGGAAGTCCATATGACCTGCACATCAGGGATGCTTTCGTGTCCGGAATCCGCTCGACCTACATCCGGCAGCGGCTGTTCGAAAACGGGGCAAAAGACCTCCAGGAGACGCTAACACTCGCCTCCTCGCTGGAGGTCGCCCGACATAACTTGGATACGTACCCCGCGGACTCTGCCAGCCCCCCCCGGACTTCCTCAGACTCACCCGTATTACAGGCCTGCGCCACGCGGCGACCCACTCACCATGGGGACACACCTTGCTACTTCTGCGGGCAGGGCCAGCACCCACGCCCACGCTGCCCAGCCTGCTCCGCGATCTGCAGCGGCTTCGGGAAGAAAGGGCACTTTGCGAGGGTCTGCCTGGCCAGACCCAGGGGCCAGAAAAACAAAGAACAGCCGGCCCGAAAATCAGGCTCTCAGGCCCGCAGGCCTCGCAATGCTGCTGCGCACCGACCCGACACGCCCTCTTCTGACGCGTCATCAGCCTCGTGCGAATCATGGGAGCGGCCATCTGGTCGGCGGCCATCTTCTCGACCCGACACGTGCGACCGACGGCAGCGGCCATTTTACGAGTCCGACTCGGCTGACGACTCCGACTACCCGCGACTGGGTGCGATCACCCTCGATCAAACTCGGCCAAAACACCTGCAGAACTCCATGATGCAGGTCCAGGTCAACGGGCACAACACTGCATGCCTCTTCGACTCCGGGAGCACGGAGAGCTTTATCCACCCTGAAACGGTAAGGCGCTGCTCCCTACGCACCCATCCCACATTCCAAACCATAGCCCTCGCATCTGGGTCCCACTCGGTACAAATCACGGGGTACTGTATTGCGGATCTCTCGATCCAGGGTGCCAAATACACCCGTTTCAAATTTTATATCCTCCCTCACCTCTGTGCCCCCCTGCTGCTCGGACTGGATTTCCAGTGCAGCCACCGAAGCCTGACACTGAAGTTCGGCGGACCATTGCCCCCCCTCACAGTGTGCTGCCTTGCGACACTGAAAGTCGCACCCCCCTCGCTATTCGCTAACCTCACTCCCGACTGTAAGCCCGTCGCCACCAGGAGCCGGCGCTACAGTGCCCAAGATATGGCTTTTATCAAGTCAGAGGTCCAGCGTTTACTGGGAGAGGGGGTCATCGAGGCTAGCAACAGCCCTCGGAGAGCGCCAGTGGTGGTAGTCCGGTCCAGGGAGAAGAAACGGATGGTCGTGGATTATAACCAGACCATAAACCGATTCATGCAGCTTGATGCGTACCCCCTTCCTCGCATCGCGGAAATGGTAAATCGGATCGCCCAATACCGAGTCTTTTCCACGGTCGACCTCAAATCTGCCTACCACCAGCTCCCCATCCGACCAAAAGACCGCCCCTATACTGCCTTCGAAGCAGCCGGCCGGCTCTTCCACTTCCTCAGTGTACCCTTTGGTGTCACAAATGGGGTCTCCGTCTTTCAAAGGGCGATGGACCAAATGGTGGACCAGTACGGTTTGCGGGCTACATACCCGTATTTGGACAATGTCACCATCTGCGGCCATGATCAGCAGGACCATGACGCTAACCTCAAAAAGCCACACCACCCGGCTGGCCATCCTTGGCTATGTCGTGGAAGACGGGGTCCTAGGTCCCGACCCCGACCGCATGCGCCCCCTTAAGGAACTCCCTCTCCCCCGCAGCCTCAAGGCCCTCAAACGGTGCTTGGGGCTTTTCTCCTTTACGCCCAGTGGGTCCCCAAGTATGCGGACAAAGCCCACCCACTCCTAAAGACCACCACTTTTCCCCTCTCGGCTGAGGCTCAATTGGCCTTCAACCGCATCAAGGCCGACATCATCAAGGCCGCCATGCACGCGGTGGACGAAACCATCCCTTTCCAGGTAGAGAGCGATGCATCAGACATCGCCCTGGCTGCTACCCTCAATCAAGGAGGCAGACCAGTAACGTTCTTCTCCCAAACCCTCACCGCCTCCAAGATTCGACACTCTGCAGTCGAAAAGGAGGCACAAGCCATTGTGGAGGCTGTGCGGTGCTGGAGACACTACCTCGCCGGTAGGAGGTTTACCCTCGTCACCGACCAACGGTCGGTCGCCTATATATTCGATAACACGCAACGGGGCAAAATAAAAAACGATAAAATTTTGAGGTGGAGGATCGAACTCTCCACCTACTCGTACGATATCAAGTATCGTCCAGGGGAGCTCTACGAGCCCCCAGATGCCCTGACCCGCGGCACATGCGCCAACGCGCAGGAGGACCGCCTGCAAGCCATCCACAATGACCTCTGCCACCCGGGGGTTACCCGGCTCGTCCATTTCATCAAGTCCCGCAACCTACCTTACTCAACCAAGGAGGTCAAGGCCATGGTCAGGGCCTGCCAGGTCTGTGCGGAGTGCAAACCCCACTTCTATCGGCCAGACAAGGTTCGGCTCGTGAAGGCCTCGGGCCCCTTTGAGCGACTGAGCGTGGACTTCAAGGGGCCCCTCCCATCCACCAACCATTATGCCTATTTCCTCACCGTGATCGATGAGTTCTCCCGTTTCCCATTCGTCATTCCCCGCACCGACATGACCTCAGCCACGGTGATTAAGGCACTGCACAGCATCTTCACCCTGTTCGGTTTCCCTGCTTATATCCACAGCGACCGGGGTACATCGTTCATGAGCGATGAACTGCGTCAGTATCTGCTCAGCAAAGGCATCGCCTCGAGCACAACGATCAGCTATAACCCACGGGGAAACGGGTAGGTGGAGAGGGAGGTGTCCTTCTGGCCCTGCGGTCGAGAAATCTCCCAACCACCCGCTGGCAGGAGGTCCTACCCGATGCCCTACACTCCATTAGGTCACTCCTCTGCACGGCCACGAATGAGACCCCTCACGACCGATTGTTTCTCTTCCCCAGGAAGTCTACCTCCGGGGTCTCGCTTCCACCTTGGCTGATGGCTCCGGGACCTGTTCTTCTCCGGAGGCACACGAGGAGCCATGAAACGGACCCCCTAGTTGAAAAGGTCCGACTGCTCCACGCCAACCCCAGTTACGCCTACGTGGAGTACTCCGACGGCAGGCAAGATACGGTTTCCCTCCGGGATCTGGCGCCGGCTGGATCCTCCACCACAGACGCCCCTTCCCGCGCCGCTCCCCTGCAGGACCCGTCGCCCCCTACAACACACCCCCTTCCGGCCCTACCACCCGTTGGTGAGCGCCCCCCCCTTTACACACCCCGCCGGCGCTGGCTCCGCTACCCCCGGCCCTGCCTAGTTCCTCTGCCCGACCCGGACCGAAGTTCCGACCGCTGTGCTCCCGGATGTGCCCTCAACCGGGACGTCCGTGCCCGCCGCACCACCGCCCGAATTGAGGAGGTCGAGGAGGACGATCCGGCTACCAAGACGGATGGACCTATGATGGCACTTCACCCCCGCCAGACTCCTTTTTAAACAGGGGGTGAATGTGATGAACGGTTACTGCCTTATCATCATGTAAGGTGATGTCCCCTTTAAGACCGGGCTTGGAACCCTGGGGACTCCGCCTCTGGCTCCCCCCATCTGGGAGCCATACATAAAGGCCTGCCTCATGGTCTGTATAGCAGTCAGCTCTCATCCATAGCTGTAGCATAGTTATTAGTCTAATAAAGCCTTCTTTACAGTTTAACCTCTAAGCGTCATTATTGAGGGTACCTCAACTAGTCAGGAAGGTTCCAACTCATGGCTAACAACCAGTGATTCCTGCTCGACAGTGCATATAGAACATAGAACAGTACAGCACAGAACAGGCCCTTTGGCCCTCGATGTTGTGCCGAGCATTGTCTGAAACTAAGATAAAGCTATCCCACTCCCTGTCATTCTGGTGTGCTCCATGTGCCTATCCAATAACCGCTTGAAAGTTCCTAAAGTGTCCGACTCCACTATCACAGCAGGCAGTCCATTCCACACCCTAACCTCTCTCTGAGTAATGAACCTACCTTGGACATCCCTCCTATATCTCCCACACTGAACCTTATAGTTATGCCCCCTTGTAACAGCTACATCCACTCGAGGAAATAGTCTCTGAACGTCCACTCTATCTATTCCCCTCATTATCTTACAAACCTCTATTAAGTCGCCTCTCATCCTCCTCCGCTCCAAAGAGAAAAGCCCTAGCTCCCTCAACCTTTCCTCAAACCCGGCAGCATCCTGGCAAATCTCCTTTGCATCCTTTCGAATGCTTCCACATCCTTCCTATAATGAGGTGACCAGAACTGCACACAATACTCCAAATGTGGTCTCACCAGGGTCATGTATAGTTGCAGCATAACCCCGCGGCTCTTAAACTCAAGCCCCCTGTTAATAAATGCTAACACACTATAAGCCTTCTTCACGGCTCTATCCACTTCAGTGGCAACCTTCAGAGATCTGTGGACATGAACCCCAAGATCTCTCTGTTCCTCCACATTCCTCAGAACCCTGCCGTTGACCCTGTAATCCGCATTCAAATTTTTTCTACCAAAATGAATCACCTCGCACTTATCAGGGTTAAACTCCATCTGCCATTTTTCGACCCAGCTCTGCATCCTATCAATGTCTCTTTGCAGCCTACAACAGCCCTCCACCTCATCCACTACTCCACCAATCTTGGTGTCATCAGCAAATTTACTGACCCACCCTTCAGCCCCCTCCTGCAAGTCATTGATAAAAATCACAAATAGCAGAGGACCTAGCACTGATCCCTATGGTACACCGCTGGTAACTGGTCTCCAGTCTGAAAATTTTCCATCCACCACCACCCTCTGTCTTCTATGTGATAGCCAGTTACTTATCCAATTGGCCAAATTTCCCTCTATCCCACACCTCTTTACTTTCTTCATGAGCCGACCATGGGGAACCTTATCAAACGCCTTACTAAAATCCATATATACGACATCAACTGCTCTACCTTCAGGGCCAGCATCACTTGCTGCCCTACTGCAAACTCGGTGGCATGTACCGTTTTATCAAAGCAAGCCTTGCTTTGCTTCTTCCGTGTCCCAAGTCTAACAGCTGCTGCGAGCTGGGCTGCTTTTACATTATCAATAATTTGCTGTACTGTTTCTTTTCATGCGTGAGGGCGATGACTGCGGGGCTGGCCAAATCCAGTCCTAATAAATATTCTGTTCCTTTCATGGGGTGTCCGGTCATGAGGGTGTGGGGGGTGTATCCTGTGGATGTGGATACTGTGTTTCGAATGAACATTAATGCAAATGAGAGAACTGTGTCCCAGGTGCTATTGTGCTGTTGCATCATTTTGTCAAAGCTCTGGATTTTTGTAGTTCTCTGGATTATCAGTGCAAGTCTGTAAGTGGCTGGTTGTTAATAATATCGACTTTTTATCGCAACAATTAATTTCTCACTCTGGTAAACAATACCTCATGATAGCTTGTCCAATCACTCCATGGCTATGAGGAGGTAGTGACGTAGTGGTATTTTTACTTGGCTAGTAATCACGGTAACAAAGTGGGTAGCACTGTTGCTTCACAGCTCCAGGGTCCCAGGTTTGATTCCTGCTTGGGTCACTGGCTGTGTGGAGTCTGCATGTTCTCGTTGTGTCTGCATGGGTTTCCTCCAGGTGCTCCGGTTTCCTCCCACAAGTCCCGAAAGACGTGCTGTTAGATTAATTGGATATTCTGAATTCTCCCTCTGTGTACCTGAAAAGGTGCCGAAATTTGGCGGCGAGGGTTTTTTCACAGTAACTTCACTGCAGTATTAATGTAAGCCTACTTGTGATAATAAAGATTATATATAAAAAATCCAGAAGTTCAGGGTAATTCTCTGGGGACATGGTTCAAATCCCACCATGGCAAATGGTGAAACTTAAATTCAATAAGTATAATGACGACCATGAAACCATTGTTAGAAAAACCCATCTGGTTCACCAATGTCATTTAGGGAAGGAAATCTGCCATCCTAACCTGATCTGGCCTACATGTGACTCATGACCCACAGAAATGTGGTTGACTCTGAAATGGCCTAGCAAGCTACTCAGTTCAAGGGAAGTTTGGGGTCGGCAATAAATTCTGGTCTTGTCAGCGACACCCATATTGCATGCATGAACAAGAATTATAGTCATATTCGGAACAATCTTTTTAAAAGTGGAAAAGAGACCCCTACTGATGAGTTAACTTCTAATTGACTTCAAAATATGCAAACAGCAATTAAATTGTAGGTAGTCTCATCGCAACAGTAAGTCTATGTCCTTAAAGGAGGGACCAGCAGAATTATACATTAATATGTTATGTGATGTTTTTACCTTCATAAAACAGCATTGGCTCCATCGTAGCATCATTTCGTCCATTAGGCAGTTATGTAATGTGCCCATTGGAGGTTTTAGATGCATAGTGGTTACATCTCCACCAGGTCTAATGAGATAGAGATAAAGAAAAAGAAGAAATTACACTTACAGAACACCTTAAATGTAGCATGACCAATCATCTACAGTTGCCCTCTATTAGACCTTGGGAGTTTACAATAAGCAATAAGCAAGTAGTTTGCCTACTGTATTGAATCCTTTATCATTTAACCCTCAAAGTCTGTATGCACCTACTGTGTGTCCTCCAACTGACCCCAGATGTTTACAAGCAGCTACAAATGCCCACGAGTTGGCCACAAGAAACTCCACGCTGATACAGTTATTAGTGTTTGCCTTGCAAACCACTTCCCCATAGAAATTATTTGTGCAATAGCCGTTTAAGAACAGGAAAGATTGCATTGTCGCAGTTCAGGATCACATGATCCAGACTCACAGGGGATTTGTTAGTTGTTTCATAATCGGAATACAAGAACATTCAGCCCCTTTAGACAGTTCCACCGTTCAATCAGATCATGTCTTGACAACTCCAATTGATCCAACATCCATAGCCTTTTGGCGAGAGAGTTCCAGAAATCCACCTTCCTTTGTGTGAAAATATGCTGCCTAATTTCACTTCTGAACAGCCCAGCTCTACTTAAAGAAACAATCCCTTTGTTCTATATATTATAGATTCTCCCGAAGCGAGCAAATAATTTACCTACCGCATTGAATCCTTTATTATTTCAAGACTTTGATTTGATCACAAATCAACCTTTGAAACACAAGCCAAGTTTAAGAAACATGCCCCAATTCTTTAATCGGCCATCCTTCTGGAGAAACAGTGTTCTATTTCCTCAAGAACAATACATTTTTTTGATATTTGGTGCCCAAAACTTAATGCAATCCTCCCGATATTGCCTGACCTTGTCGAAGAATGACACACTGAGAAGCTCCGGGTGAAGATAAGGATATATATTTATAATATTCCCGATTTTTACACTGCCACGTTCTTGGAATGGGTGACAATTTGCTTTGCATATAATAATAATAATCTTTATTGTCACAAGTAGGCTTACATTAACATTGCAATGAGGTTACTATGAAAAGCACCTAGTCACCACATTCCGGCACCTGTTCGGGTACACAGAGGAAGAATTCAGAATGTCCAATTCACCTAATAGCACGTCATTCAGGACTTGTGGGAGGAAACCGGAGCATCCGAAGGAAACCCACGCAGACACAGGGAGAATGTGCAGACTTCACATAGACAGTGACCCAAGCCGGGAATCGAACTTGGGATCCTGGGGCTGTGAAGCAACCGTGCTAACCACTGTGCTACCGTGCTGCCCTTGTACAATATAGTGCTCCATGATTCATTTATATTGCATTTTGTAATAGGTGTGGTAACAGCGTGAGGCACCATTTCGAATTCTTTAGGATAGCTTCTTCTTCACAACTTCATACATATATTCTGCAACCACTGGCTATAATAAATCTCTTGATGTGAGATGTGGTTCTAGAATCCCTTGATTTGAAGCTGAGTTCAAAATCAGCAAATGATAGCACTTTATCATGTGCCAACGTGCTTTACAAGCAGTGATTTAGTTTTAAACGTGAAGTACGCTAATACTGCAGCCAAGAAACACACAGCAAAATCCCAAAACCAGATTGGTTAACTGGTCTATTTTTAATGATGTTGTTCAAGGAATGAACCTTTCCCAGGACAGAATGCCCTGTTATAGTTTGAATGGTGCCATGAGATCTCAAGCAGCCACCTGAACAGACAGACGGAGACTCAGTCTAACATTACATCTGAAAGATGGTATGGGAATGTTGGTTCACATTGCCCATGTCCCTCGATACATGGGGGATCAGCACACAATGAGTTAAAACAATTTTCAGTTGAGCTGAACATGGAAGCTATCAATGGACAGAACACAAGGCTAAGGGATTGAATGAATGGGAAGGTCATTTAGTCATCTCTTGCCATCTGTGACATGGTCACTTTTTGCAACAATAAATTGGTTGAAGAACTTAAGTCAGCCAGATAACTATGGAAGCAGAAGAATTTGGGAAGATAGAAGACACAAGTTTATCTCCTTGATTCTATGTTATCTGAATTTAGCATTGCGTGTTGTTTAATATATTATACTTTAGAATTAGTATGCCTAGAATGTAGATACGAAAAGGTATAACTGATATTAGTGTTTTGAGCAAAGCCACTGTTTGCTGTAGTCATCCTGGAATTGCAATACATGGGCCGAGATTCTCCGCTGGCCGATGGCGGAATCACGAAACGCGATTGGGCGGAGAATCGGTTTTGACGGCGAAATGGTGGCGAGCGCCAGGTTCACGACAAATCACAATTCTTCGGTGCCTCGCCAGCGGTGTCAATGCATTCTACTCTGCAAGTACAGTAAACGCCGTTTACATATCATTAGCGGGCCTGACCCGGTATTCGCCGGGGCCTCCGCGATCTCCAGCTCCACCGGGGGGGAATTCCCGATGGCGAGGTACACTTGTCCTTTCAAAAATCGTGAAACAGGAACCGTGGCTGCTGAGGGGGTACAAAAAGTGTCCAACATCACCATAGTGTACTGACAGTTGTGCTGCTGGCCAGGGACTTCTGCCAGGCCTGGGGGGAAGTAGTGGGGGGGGCGGGGGGGGGGGGGGGGGGGGGGGCGGGGGGGGGACCGGTGGTGGACAGAGGTGGCCTGCCGGGTCAGAATTGACGGGCACGGAACATCATTGCCGCAGCCTGAAAGACAGCCATGCAGCTGCACACGCTGCGGACTGCCCGCTGTGAACTTAGTGCCACGGGTCATATGGGTGTCCCCAGGCCAACTCCTAGGTGCCCTCTAGCCGCAGCCGACCTATCAACGGCTTGGGTGCACTCCAGCGCAACCAGTGCCATCTTGTTGGCTGGGACAAGTGTGTGTGGGGAGTGAATTGTGTATATGCGACTGAGGCTTGTAAGCCTCCTGAGTGTCAACCCCGAACCCGGTGAAACCTGCACCATTTCTCATGACAATCAATCGTGTTCCCGTGGCGCCGGTGCTAGCTTCCTAATGGTCGGGGAATTGGTCCAGGTGCAGCACGAGTTTTGCTGTTGTAGAACTCCACTAATCCTGCCCCAGCGTCAACTCTTAGTCTCCGGAACGGAGGATTTGTCCGATGGTACCTGAGTTCTTATCGGGAATTCTGAACTCCATAATAAAAAATGATCTAATCATGCTGGAATCAAACTGTATGAGTTGACTGAATCATCATGTTGAACTGTGTAACATGAGCTCTTTAAAAACAAAGATCTTCTGTATTTGTGACAACTGATTTCTGTATGCTCCAGCAGAGCGTTTCCCAAACTTTTCCAGCCACAGAACCCTTTTAACCTCCCAAAAGTACTGATGGGCCCCTGAGAAGCATTCTTATTATGTTGAGGAGTTAAACCACAAGAAATTGATTGATTTGAGCAAAAGGCACAAACATACAAAAACAAATTTATAAAAGTATTTTCTATTTCTTATATGTAGGCATGTAATATAATTTAAACGTTCTCTTACTCAACAAAGTTATAAGTCTCACCATTTTTGTCATTTTAAATGGGAGGAGGGATGCTACTTATTTTGCTCACAATTTGGCTTAATGTAAGGGATGCTTTTGGAGAGCTGGATTCTCATATCAGACATGCACACACAGACACTTTCATCCTCTCTCACTCACACAAGTATTTTCACCTCCCCTTCCCTCTCACACACACACACACACACACACTCTCACCTCTCCCACCTCTTTCTGTCAGGCTTACACTCACACTTTCACCTCTCTCTCTCACACACATGCAAGCACTCACATACACACTGACTGAGGTACCATCAATGACCACGAGACGAAAATGGTGAAACTATTGAGGCTTTATTGCACTAGATGTTGAGCCTCCTGCAGCTGGAACCAGAATGGAAGCAGCGCAGGAGAGCATACTCTTTTATACAGCGCCTGCTGGGAGGAGCCAGCAGGCTGGGATTTACTGTGTTAACTGTAGTACAGTGACAGTACCGTGATACACGTAGTGTGTGACCAGTGGTGTTTACCACATTCACCCCCTGTTTAAAAAAAAGTCCAGCGGTGGTGAAAAACAATGTTACAGATTGAGTCTGTCGGGGGCTGTGACCCTTTGCTGTGATCGCCTCAGTCCTGGTTGTGGTGTGGGCGCCGATATGGATACGTGCGACTCCAGAGTGTGTTGTCCTCTCCTTCTTCACCCAGTAGTTGATCCGGTGAGGGGACGGATGCTGCTGGGGTGGGGGCTGCGGTGAGGGTCACTGGTGGGAGGGTGAACGGCGCAGGGGCGGGGGAGGCAAGCGGAGGGGGAGGGGACGGTACCAGGTCGGGGGTTGGGGTGGTTGTGGGTGGGGACCCAGCAGGTGCCAGGTCCCGGAGGGAGACTGTGTCCTGTCGCCCGTCATGGTGTGCCACGTAGGCGTATTGTGGATTCGCATGGAGGAGGAGGACTTTTTCGACAAGGGGATCCGATTTATGACTCCTCGCATGCTTCAGGAGTAGGACGGGCCCAGGAACTGTCAGCCAGATTGGGAGCGAGACCCGGAGGTGGACTTCCTAGGGAAGGCAAACACACGTTTGTGAGGGGTCTCATTAACAGCAGTGCACAGGAGCGACCGGATGGAGTGGAACGCATCGGGGAGGACCTCCTGCCAGCGGGAGACCGGGAGATTCCTAGACCGAAGGGCCAGCAGGAGCACCACATGATCACTAAAGGGCCTGAACAGCAGGGGAATAAAAGGGAGCCACATTGGGGCTCTCTCTCTCTCTTGGGTGCACTGCGATGAAAGCAACAGCAGACTAGTTTAGATGGCCAATGGAGTTACGTATAGTTACCATATTTAGTTCTTGTTAACCCTATCACTAGTATCAAAGTTAAAGTAAAGAACTCATGTAAATATTGTTGTAGTTACTGAATAAACCTTTTGTTACTACTGGAAGTGTTCTTCATCGGGATTCAGAATACCTCATCACTAACCAACCATTGAGTAGCACATGTTACCTGATGTGATGGGTGTTCTGGATCCGTGGAACACATACAGGTTACCAACACTTGAAATAGTGCAACACTATTTTATTGAATCATTAACTGTTTAACATACTCTGACTGTGGGTTAACACGATACTAGCTTTAACGAAAGATCTTTACCTTATCCTAACCAGTCGATGCACTCAGCACATGGTGAATGTCTGTGTTACAGGCTGTGAGCTCTGTCTTGCTAGCTAGCTGCAACTCGAATGAGCGGGATCTCTGATGCCCCCTGTTTTTTTAGTGCGTGTGCTCTATATGGTGATTGGCTGCGGTGATGTGTGTGTTGATTGGTCCCACTGTGTGTCCATCAGTGTGTGTCTGCACCATGATATACTGGTGTATATTATGACATCCCCCCTTTTATAAAAAATGTACCTGTGTGGCAATAAATAGTGTATTGTGAATGTCCCTGACTACGTGTGTGCAAAATATTTACAGGACTATGTACATGAGAACTAAGCTTTTTACATGGGAAAGTGCCTGGTGCAGAAAAACAGTATGTCACAAGATTAACGAGATTAACACTGTATACAAACCACAGAAACGATTAAACGGAAGAACAGAACAAATCAGAAAGTCCATAAGTCCGCAAAGTTCACAAATTAAGTCTCTGAGGTGGGCGACAAATTCTGGTTGACTGCCTCAATGCTGGGTCGGGAGCCGCCAGCTGAGGAGCGGGCTGGACTGCGTCAGAGTGAGGAGGATGCAGAGTGACCGGGATCTCTGCATAGTGCATGGCAGGGTCAGCAGGAGGGTGAGGCGACACTGGAGGATCACGCAGCGAGCGTGGAACGAGACTAAGGGCACGTCGATTACGGCGCAGAATGGAGCCATCCGGTAGACGAGCCAGGAACGAGCGGGGGGCCACATGCCGAAGGACCACACTGGTTGCAGACCAGCCACCATCCGGAAGATGGATGCGGAGGTTGTCATCTGGAGCCAGAGCCGGGAGATCAGCCGCACGAGCGTCATGAGCCGCCTTGTGCTGTGCACGAGACAGCTGCATCCGTTGAAGGACCAGAACGTGGTCGAGGTCTGGGACATGAATGGACGGCACCATCGTCCTCAGGGTGCGACCCATGAGCAGCTGGGTTGGCGACAGGCCAGTGGACAATGGGGCCGAGCGATAGGCCAGCAAGGCGAGGTAGAAATCGGACCCAGCATCGGCAGCCTTGCAGAGGAGCCGTTTGACTATGTGGACGCCCTTCTCCGCTTTGCCGTTGGATTGGGTGTACCACCTGGCAAAGTTGGACCATTCCTGGCTTGCGAAGCAAGGGCCATTGTCCGACATCACCGTGAGTGGGATGCTGTGTCGAGCAAAGGTGTCCTTA
Organism: Scyliorhinus torazame; assembly: GCF_047496885.1. NCBI lineage: Eukaryota > Metazoa > Chordata > Chondrichthyes > Carcharhiniformes > Scyliorhinidae > Scyliorhinus > Scyliorhinus torazame. The sequence goes on along the minus strand of NC_092713.1, from coordinate 194,493,981 downwards.
CAGGCACGGATGACTGCAGACGATGTGATGTCGTGCAACCGTATCACTTCCGAGTAATTTGAAAAGTAGTCCACAATCAGGACATAGTCCCTGCCCAGCGCGTGGAACAGGTCGATGCCCACCTTGGTCCAAGGTGACGTGACCAACTCATGGGGCTGCAGGGTCTCACGTGGTTGGGCCGGCTGGAAGCGCTGACAAGTGGGGCAGTTGAGCACTGTGTTGGCTATGTTGTCATTAATGCCGGGCCAGTACACTGCCTCTCGGACCCGTCTGCGGCACCTTTCCACGCCAAGATGGCCCTCGTGTAGCTGTTCCAGGACGAGCTGGCGCATGCGATGCGGGATGACAATGCGGTCCAGTTTCAGGAGAACCCCGTCTACTACCGCCAGACCATCTCTGACGTTATAGAACTGAGGGCATTGGCCCTTGAGCCACCCGTCTGTTAGGAGGCACATGACACGCTGTAGCAAAGGGTCAGCCGCCGTCTCGCGGCGAATTTGGACGAGGCGTTCATCCGTGGCAGGTAGATTGGAGGCCACAAAGACCACATGGGCGTCAACCTGGCAGACGAGTCCCGCTGGGTCACACGGAGTGTTGACTGCACTGGAGAGAGTGTCGCAATGATTAGGTCTTTGCCTAGGGTGTATACCAGCTGGAAGTCATATCGCCGGAGCTTGAGAAGAATACGCTGGAGGCGAGGCGTCATGTCGTTCAAGTCTTTCTGTATTATATTGACCAGCAGGCGATGGTCGGTCTCGACGGTGAATTGAGGAAGTCCGTACACATAATCGTGAAACTTAACCACACCGGTCAGAAGGCCCAGGCACTCCTTTTCTATCTGCGCGTAGCGCTGCTCCGTGGGGGTCATGGCGCGTGACATATGCAACGGGGGCCCATGATGAGGCCTCATCACGTTGCAGGAACACTGTCCCAATGCCGGATTGGCTGGCATCGGTCGAAAGTTTGATCTCTTTTGCTGGATCAAAGAAAGCTAAGACCGGGGCCGTGGTGAGTTTGGTTTTGAGTTCTCTCCATTCGCACTCGTGGGCAGGAAGCCGTTGATTGTCTGTCGTCTTCCTGACCAGGTTCCTGAGAGCCGTGGTATGAGAGCTGAGGTTAGGGATGAACTTCCCTAAAATGTTGACCATGCCCAGAAATCGAAGGACCGCCTTTTTGTCCTCTGGTGTTTTCATAGCTGTGATAGCAGCCACCTTGTCCGCATCCGGTCGCACACCCAACTGGGAGATGTGGTCCCCAAGGAACTTGAGTTCCGTCTGACCAAAAGAGCATTTGGCCCTGTTGAGGCGTAGGCCCTGCTCACGTGTGCGTTTGAACACGCGCTGGAGACGACTAACATGCTCCTGCGGGGTGGTGGACCAAATGATTATGTTGTCGACATAGACGCAAACACCTTCAATGCCATACATCATTTGTTCCATGATCCTGTGGAACACTTCTGAAGCAGATATGATCCCAAACGGCATCCTGTTGTAACAATATATGCCAACGGAGGTGTTGAATGTACACAGTTCCCTGCTGGATTTGTCGAGCTGGATTTGCCAGAATCCTTTCGAGGCGCCGAGTTTGGTGAAGAGCTTGGCGCGAGCCATCTCGCATGTGATTTATTCGCGCTTGGGAATTGGATAATGCTCCCTCATGATATTGCGATTCAGATCCTTGGGATCAATGCAAATTCTCAGCTCGCCGGAAGGCTTTTTTACACATACCATGGAACTGCCCCAGTCGGTTGGTTCCGTGACTCTGGAATCACTCCTTGGTCCTGGAGGTCCTGCAGCTACTGCTTGAGGCGGTCCTTAAGGGGTGCTGGGACCCTGTGAGGTGCGTGCACCACAGGCATGGCGTTCTGTTTAAGTAAGATCTTGTAGGTATATGGGAGCGTGCCCATGCCTTCGAAGACGTCATGGCGCTGGTCGATGATGGCGTTGAGTTGCGCCATGAAGTCAGTGCCCTGAAAGGCACACGTGTCATCAGGAGAGAGAGAGTGAACTCTCTAAACTAGGTTCAACAGCTTGCATGCCTGCGTGCCAAGAAGGGAGTCTTTCGAGGAGCCCACGATCTCAAAAGGAAGGATCGCTTTTCGTGACCTGTGCGTCACTTCAAGTTGGCACGAGCCGCTAGCAGGAATGACATTGCCATTATAATCCAATAGCTGGCAGGCTGATGGAAGGATCACTGGTTTGACATGAAGGCTTTGGAAGTCAGACCACGCCATGAGATTGGCGGAGGCACCAGTGTCCAGGCGGAATCGTATTTGGGACCGGTTGACCATCAGGGTGGCACACCACTCATCGTCAGGATCGATGCTGTGTACCAACAGCGGCTGGTGTCTTTGCTTCGGGGCAGCCTGTTTTTTGTCATGACACCGACTCAAAAAGGCGCCTTCAGGTCCTCGGTGTCACTGCTGTGTGGGAGGCCTGCATCGGACTCAGTGACCATGGGTTGAATTGCCCGGACATTCCTGCGAGGCTGGCTGAAGCGATATGAATTGGTAGGCTGAGCTGCTCGGCAGAAGGCAGCATAGTGGCCAAGTCTGCCACATCGTAGGCATTGTCGAGATTTGGCAGGGCATTGCCTTTTTTAATGGGCGGAGCCACAGTTCCCGCACGTCGTTGCGTCAGCACGTTCGCTGCGCCACCGCGCATGCGCGGTGCGGTCGTGCATGGTGCGCGCCTGCGCATTGCGTTCTTCAACGTCGCCGTCCCCTCGTTTGGTGCGCACAAGCATGGGAGTCCGCGAAAAGCGCGTGAAATGGCCGCCCTCATCCAGGCTGAGGCCCTGGAGTTGCTCAATCACTTAGACCCGTTCCGCCTCGTGGGGACCTTGCTGCGCCATTTCAGCCGCTTGGATGTGGGAATACCGACTCGTGGCGTTTTCGTGTAAGACACAGGTCTCAATGGCGGTCGCTAGGGTGAGCTGCTTTACTTTGAGGAGCTGCTGTCATAGGGGGTCCGACTGAATACTGAAAACGATCTGGTCACGTATCATGGAGTCAGAGGTGGGCCCGTAGCTGCAAGACTGCGCAAGGATGCGGAGGTGCGTGAGAAAGGATTAGAAAGGTTCATCCTTACCCTGCAAACGCTGTTGGAACACATAGCGCTCGAAACTTTAATTCACCTCTACGTTGCAGTGAGTGTCGAACTTGAGGAGGACCGTTTTGAACTTAGTTTTATCTTCAACATCCGCAAAGGTGAGAGAAATGAAAATGTGGATGGCATGGTCTCCAGCCGTGGAGAGGAGGAGAGCAATCTTCCTGGTATCCGAGGCACCCTCCCTCCCTGTGGCCTCAAGGAAGAGCTGGAAGCGCTGTTTGAATATCTTCCAGTTGGCCCCTAGGTTGCCGGCGATGCGGAGCGGCGGTGGTGGGCTGATGTCCATGTTGCAGGATGACGGAATGCTGGCGGAAGGCAGATCACTTGTAGGTGAAGATGCTTTGTAGGGCCTTGATGACTGTGGCAGACGTCATGTCGGGGCACGGGATGGCGAATGGGAAACGGGGGTACTCATCAATTATATTGAGAAAGTACACGTTGCGGTCAGTGGAGGGGAGGGGCCCTTTGAAGTCCATGCTGAGGCGCTCAAAGGGGCGGGAGGACTTCACCAGGTGCGCTCTGTCTGGCTTGCAGTCCCTGGTCACGGTCCTGACCTCCTCGATGGAGTAGGGCAGGTTGCGGGCCTTGATAAAATGGAAGAACCGGGTGACCCCCGGGTGGTAGAGTCATTGTGGAGAGCCCGGAGTCGGTCCATTTGTGCGCTGGCACATGTACCGTGGGATAGGGCATCTGGGGGCTCATTGAGCTTCCCCGGGCGATACAAGATCTTGTAGTTAGAGGTGGAGAGCTTGATCCTCCACCTTAAGATCTTGTTGTTCTTGATCTTGCCCCGCTGTGTATTGCTAAACATGAAGGCAACCGACCGTTGGTCAGTGAGGAGAGTGAATCTCCTGCCGGCCACGTAATGCCACCAATGTCGCACAGCTTCCACAATGGCTTGGGCCTCCTTTTCGACAGAGGAGTGCCTAATTTCAAAGGCATGAAGGGTGCGGGAGAAAAAAGCCATGGGTCTGCCCGCCTGGTTGAGGGTGGCGGCCAGAGCCATGTCCAATGCATCGCTCTCCATCTGAAAGGGGAGGGTCTCGTCGACCGCGTGCATCGTGGCTGTGGCGATGTCCGCCTTGATGTGGTTGAAGGCCCGGCAGGCCTCAGCCGTCAGGGGGAACATCTATGGACTTAGGCAGGCCTTGTCCGCAAAATTAGGGATCCATTGGGCGTAATATGAGAAGAACCCCAGGCATCGTTTCAGGGCCTAGGGGCAGTGGGGGAGGGGGAGTACCAGGAGGGGGCGCATGCAGTCGGGGTCGGGCACCAGGACTCCATTTTCCACTAGCTAAGCGGGTGGTGCGGGAAACGCATTTCTCCTTAATTTAGGTGTGGTTAGGGAGTTTGGCGGTCTGGAGGAATTTCTGGAGATTAGCGTCGTGGTCCTGCTGGTCATGGCCGCAGATGGTGACATTATCTAGGTACAGGAACATGGCCTGCAGCCCGTACTGGTCAACCATTCAGTCCATCTCTCGCTGGAAAACCGAGACCCCATTGGTGACGCCAAAGGGAACTCTAAGGAAGTGATAGAGGCGGCCATCTGCATCGAATGCAGTGTATTGGCGGTCGTCCGGGCGGATGGGGAGCTGGTGATAGGCAGACTTCAAGTCAACTATGGAGAAGACTCGATACTGCGCAATCTGATTGACCATGTCAGATATGCGTGGGAGGGGGTACGCATCGAGCTGCGTGTACTGGTTGATGGTCTGACTGTATTCGATGACCATCCGGTGTTTCTCCCCAGTCTTAACTACCACCACTTGAATTCTCCAGGGGCTGTTACTGGCCTCAATGACTCCCTCTCGCAGAAGCCGTTGGACTTCCGACCTGATAAAGGTCCTGTCCTGTGCACTGTACCATCTGCTCCTCATTGCGACGGGCTTACAGTCCGGGGTGAGGTTTGCGAAAAGTGAGGGCGGATCGACCTTAAGGATCGTGAGGCCACAGACGGTGAGGGGGGGCAGGGGTCCGCCGAACTTCAGAGTAAGGCTTTGGAGGTGGCACTGAAAATCAAGACCTAGTAACAGGGCAGCGCAGAGGTGGGGGAGGACGTAGAGTCTGAAGTTGTTGTACTCTACGCCTTGTACTGAGAGGGTCGCGACGCAGTACCCCCGGATTTGTACGGAATGGGATCCGGAGGCCAGGGAGATTTTCTGGGTGACGGGGAGGACCGGGAGGGAGCAGCGCCTTACCATAGCAGGGTGGATTTGCGCAGGTCAAAGAGACACAGCCTGAGTGAGTGAGACACAGACAGAGTGAGAATTTGAAACTTGGTAATTTGGTGCAGTGAGGTAACCAGGAAAGTTTTGGGAGCCGTTCGGAGGAGGAGCAGTCTCTGTGTGAGTATAAAAACCTAACGGTAACTTCCTGTTTTCCACTTTTTTTTTTTCAAAAGTGACATCAGAGGGAAGCTGTGATCTGATTGGTTGATAGCAAATCTGCCCCAAATTTAAAAAAAAAACACAGCTAAACTTGGAAACTTAAATTAAACTAATTAATTAATTAGAGATGGCTGGTCAGGTGATGTGCTTGAGCTGCTTGATGTGGGAGCTGGCAGATCCCATTGTGAGCTGCAGCGACCACATCTGCAGTAAGTGTTGGCTGCTCGAAGAGCTCCGGCTCAGAGTTGATGGGCTGGAGCCTGAGCTTCAAACACTGAGGCACATCCGGGAAGGGGAGACTTACCTAGACACTGTGTTTCAGGAGGCAGTCACACCTGTCAGAGTAAGTAGTTTAAATCCTGCCAGTGGCAAGGGACAGCAGGGTGCGACTGCAAGTCAGGCAGGTAAAGGGAACCAGCAGTCAGGAACTCAGGAGCCTCAGCCCTTGACCCTGTCCAACAGGTATGAGGCATTTGATCCCTGTGTGGATGGCGAATAGGGCTGCAGGAAGGATGAGTCAGCTGACCAAGGCACCATGGTTCAGCAGGCCATTCAAGGTGGGGGGGGGAGTAAATAGACAAATTGTAGTTGTAGGGGATTCTATTATCAGGGGGATAGACAGTATCCTTTGTGAGCAGGATAAAGAGTCCCGCATGGTATATTGCCTGCCCGGTGCTAGGGTGCGGGACATCTCTGACCGGCTTGAAAGGACACTGGAGAAGGAGGGGGAGGATCCAGTTGCTGTGGTCCATGTCGGTACCAACAACATAGGCAAGTCTAGGAAAGATTATAAAGAGCTAGGATTCAAATTAAAAAACAGGTCCTCAAGGGTCATCGTCTCCGGATTACTGCCCGAGCCACGTGCAAATTGGCATAGGGAGGCAAGAATAAGGGCAGTTAACATGTGGCTGAAAGAGTGGTGTGGGAAAGAGGGGTTCCTTTTCATGGGACACTGGCATCAGTTTTGGGACAGGGGGACCTATACCGTTGGGATGGTCTCCACCTGAACCGAGCTGAGACCAGTGTTCTGGCGAAAAGAGTAAATAGGGTGGTCAATAGGACTTTAAACTAGAGATTGGGGGGGAAGAGAAAGTCAGGGAACCAAGAGGTGAAGTAATCAGTGGGAAGCGTAGCTGCTTAGGAATACAAAAAAGCACAAAAAGACAGAACTCAGGAGAGGTTACGATAGTCCCCATCTCACAAAATGTGACACAGTGTATGGAAAGGCTCTGTAAACCAAGGTCCACCACACTAAGAAAACAAAAAGGGACGGTCAATAGAGAATTAAAGGTGCTATATTTAAATGCGCGCAGTGTACGGAACGAGGTGAATGAGCTTGTGGCCCAGATTGTGACTGGCAGGTATGATGTGGTAGGCATCACAGGGACGTGGTTGCAGGGGGTTCAGGACTGGCATTTAAACATCCAGGAATTCACAACCTATCGAAAAGACAGAGAGGTGGGCAGAGGGGGCGGGGTTGCCTTGTTAATTAGGAATGAAATTAAATCAATAGCACTAAACGACATAGGGTCAGATGATGTGGAGTCTGTGTGGGTAGAGTTGAGGAACCACAAAGGCAAAAAAAACATAATGGGAGTTATGTACAGGCCTCCTAACAGTGGTCAGGACCAGGGGCACAAAATGCACCACGAAATAGAAAGTGCATGTCAGAAAGGCAAGGTCACAGTGATCATGGGGGACTTCAATATGCAGGTGGACTGGGTAAATAATGCTGCCAGTGGACCCAAGGAAAGGGAATTCATTGAATGTTTACAGGAGGGCTTTTTGGAACAGCTTGTGATGGAGCCCACGAGGGAACAGGCCATTCTGGACTTAATGTTATGTAATGAGCTAGACTTGATTAAAAATCTTAAAGTAAGGGAACACTTAGGAGGCAGTGATCATAATATGGTAGAATTCAATCTGCAATTTGAAAGAAAGAAGGTAGAATCAGATGTAAAGGTGTTACAGTTAAATAAAGGTAACTACAGGGGCATGAGGGAGGAACTGACGAAAATCGACTGGGAGCAGAGCCTAGTGGGAAAGACAGTAGAACAGCAATGGCAGGAGTTTCTGGGAGTAATTGAGGACACAGTGCAGAGGTTCATCCCAAAGAAAAGAAAGGTTATCAGAGGGGGGATTAGGCAGCCATGGCTGACAAAGGAAGTTAGGGAATGCATCAAAGCAAAAGAGAAAGCCTATAATGTGGCAAAGAGTAGTGGGAAGTCAGAAGATTGGGAAGGCTACAAAAACAAACAAAGGATAACAAAGAGAAAAATAAGGAAAGAGAGGATCAAATATGAAAGTAGGCTAGCCAGTAACATTAGGAATGATAGTAAAAGTTTATTTACTATTTAAAGTTTATTTAATATAAAAACAAACGGGAGGCAAAAGTAGACATTGGGCCGCTCCAAAATGTCGCTGTTGTAACCCCCCTGTTCAAGAAGGGAACAAGGAAAAAGATGGAAAATTATAGGCCAATTAGCCTAACATCGGTTGTTGGCAAGATTCTAGAATCCATCGTTAAGGATGAGATTTCTAAATTCTTGAAAGTGCAGGGTGGGATTAGGACAAGTCAGCATGGATTTAGTAAGGGGAGGTCGTGCCTGACAAACCTGTTAGAGTTCTTTGAAGAGATAACAAATAGGTTAGACCAAGGAGAGCCAATGGATGTTATCTATCTTGACTTCCAAAAGGCCTTTGATAAGGTGCCTCACGGGAGACTGCTGAGTAAAATAAGGGCCCATGGTATTCGAGGCAAGGTACTAACATGGATTGACGATTGGCTGTCAGGCAGAAGGCAGACAGGTTATTTTTCGGAATGGCAACCAGTGACGACTGGTGTTCCGCAGGGTTCAGTGTTGGGGCCACAGCTGTTCTCTTTATATATTAACGATCTAGATGACGGGACTGGGGGCATTCTGGCTAAGTTTGCCGATGATAAAAAGATAGGTGGAGGGGCAGGTAGTATTGAGGAGGTGGGGAGGCTGCAGAAAGATTTAGACAGTTTAGGAGAGTGGTCCAAGAAATGACTGATGAAATTCAACGTGGGCAAGTGCGAGGTCTTGCACTTTGGAAAAAAGAATAGAGGCATGGACTATTTTCTAAACGGTGACAAAATTCATAATGCTGAAGTGCAAAGGGACTTGGGAGTCCTAGTCCAGGATTCTCTAAAGGTAAACTTGCAGGTTGAGTCCGTAATTAAGAAAGCAAATGCAATGTTGTCATTTATCTCAAGAGGCTTGTAATATAAAAGCAGGGATGTACTCTGAAGCTTTATAAAGCATTAGTTAGGCCCCATTTAGAATACTGTGAGCAATTTTGGGCCCTACACCTCAGGAAGGACATACTGGCACTGGAGCGGGTCCAGCAGAGATTCACACGGATGATCCCAGGAATGGTAGGCCTAACATACGGTGAACGTCTGAGGATCCTGGGATTATATTCATTGGAGTTTAGGAGGTTGAGGGGCGATCTAATAGAAACTTACAAGATCGGATTGGATAGGATTGGATTGGATTGGATTTGTTTATTGTCACGTGTACCGAGGTACAGTGAAAAGTATTTTTCTGCGAGCAGCTCAACAGATCATTAAGTACATGAGACGAAAAGGGAATAAAAGAAAATACATAATAGGGCAACACAACATATACAATGTAACTACATAAGCACTGGCATCAGATGAAGCATACAGGGTGTAGTGTTAATGAAATGAGTCCATAAGAGGGTCATTTAGGAGTCTGGTGACAGTGGGGAAGAAGCTGTTTTTGAGTCTGTTCGTGCGTGTTTTCAGACTTCTGTATCTCCTGCCCGATGGAAGAAGTTGGAAGAGTGAGTAAGCCGGGTGGGAGGGATCTTTGATTATACTGCCCGCTTTCCCCAGGCAGTGGGAGGTGTAGATGGAGTCAATGGCTTAGATAGGGTGGATGTAGGGAAGTTGTTTCCATTAGCAGGGGAGACTAGGACCCGGGGGCACAGCCTTAGAATAAAAGGGAGTCACTTTAGAACAGAGATGAGGAGAAATTTCTTCAGCCAGAGAGTGGTGGGTCTGTGGAATTCATTGCCACAGAGGTCTTTAAGACAGAAGTTGATAAATTCTTGATTTCTCGAGGAATTAAAGGCTATGGAGAGAGAGCGGGTAAATGGAGTTGAAATCAGCCATGATTGAATGGTGGAGTGGACTCGATGGGCCGAATGGCCTTACTTCCGCTCCTATGTCTTATGGTCTTATGGTCTTATGGATGAAACTCTCTGTGCTCCCGGAGTCGAAGAGGCACGTCGTCTCATGTCCGTTGATCCTTACAGTCGTTGTAGCGGTCGCGAGGTTGCGGGCCGAGACTGATCGAGGGTGATGGAGGCGAGCTGCGGAAAATGTTGGAAGTTGTTGGGCTGATTGGCGGTGGCGGAGGTATCGGCGGACCGCGAACGGCCAGGCGAGCAGGGATCCTGAGCCGCGGTCCAAGATGGCGCCGAAGATGGCGGCGCCCACAGGGCGCACATGGCGGATGACATCCAAGATGGCGGCGCCCATGGGCCGCACGTGGTGGGCAGCGGCGAAGATGGCAGCGTCCCTGGATCGCACGTGGGGGGTATAGCGATGCTCGGCCTGGAAACGGCAGTGACCGATCGGGCCTGGCAAACGGAGACAAAGTGGCCCTTCTTGCCACACCCGTTGCAGGTGGCGCTCAGCGCTGGCAGCGTTATCTGGGGTGCTTGTTCTGGCCACAAAAATAGCATTTGGGGCCTCCGGAGTTGGTTGGCTGCAGCGCGGCGCAGGTTTGCGGGGTACCCGGGTCGGAAGATGGTGGGGCCCATGATGCCCACCAGGGTTCCGCGCTGTCGGAGTTGTCGGACTCTAGATTGTGGGAGGCCACTTCCAGGGAGTCAGCGAGCTGCACAGTCTCTGTAAGTTCGAGTGTACCCACTTCCAATAACCGCTGGCGAACGTAATTGGACGTAATGACCGTGACATAGGCGTCTCTGATCAGCAGTTCTGTTTGTTGGACTTCCGACACTGCTTGGTATCCGCAGAGCATGCAAGAAATTGTCCTGAGACTCCCCTGGGAGTTGCCGTCTCGTGGCCAGGAGGTAACTGGCGAACACTTAATTCACAGACCTGATGTACTGTCCTTTTAGTAGCGCCATCGCTTCCGTGTAGGTGGGCGCGCCCGAATGAGGGGGAAAACTTGTGGGCTCACCCGTGAGTAGAGGATCTGGAGCTTCTGCGGGTCTGAGAGGGCTTCTGTGGATGCTCTGAGATATCCTTCAAAGCAATCTAGCTAGTGCTCGAAAGTTGCTGTGGAGTCGGCTGAGTGAGGGTTCAGCTCCAGGCGATCAGGCTTGATTAAGATGTTCATCTCTAAAATTCTAGTGCAATAAATTGAGGTACCATCAATGACCACGAGACGAAAATGGTGAAACCACTGAGGCTTTATTGCACTAGATGTTGAGCCTCCTGCATCTGGAACCAGAATGGAAGCAACGCAGGAGAGCATACACTTTTATACAGCGCCTGCTGGGAAGAGCCAGCAGGCTGGGATTTACTGTGTTAACTGTAGTACAGTGGCAATACCTGTAGTACACGGATTGTGTGACCAGTGGTGTTTACCACACTGACATTCTAACCTCTCCCTCACACACACACACACACACACACACAAGTACACACATAGGGTGTGATTCTCTGGCCGTGTTGCGCACAAACGCGAGCACAACGCAGCCGGAGAATGTTGGGAGAGCCCACTTGAGTGCCTCCGGGCAGCCTCCGAGCCTCGCAAGATTCACCCAAGTCCCGTGAGGCGTCACAGTCAGAGCTCCACCCAAAAAAGGGAGGGACCAAACGGCGCTCCCAGAAGTAGGTCTTAAACTTACTTAAGACCTACTCACCCGGGATACACTGGCCTCCTTTGATTCTCCGGCCTCCCGGCCAGGCGGCGATCAGTGCTGGTCTACACAAACCCAGGTGGCACCAGCAGTGCCAGGGTACCACCCTGCCCAAAGGGAATGCAGCTGGGGGCGTCCAATCCCCTTGGAGACCCCCCCAAGTGCCGTTCCATCTGGTCCCCATTTGTGGGGATTAGTACCAACTGGTTCTCGCTCAAGAATCCCGAAGGTGAAGGGATTGAATCCCAAAGTCTCAGGTACCTCGGGAATCTGCATATTAGATAGAGTAAGGCTTACTGCCTCACTCTAATATGCAGATTTTCCAAAAAGTGATCCCGCCCATTGTGGGCGGGATTCACCTTTCAACGTCTCGCAAGATTGCATTGAATCTCACGAGGCGTTGCGAGCAGGGTAGATCCTGGCTTTCAACGGCCATGCACAATCACAATCTCACCTCTCTCTCTCACATTCACAATCTCACCTCTCTCTCTCACACTCATATTCACAATCTCACCTCTCTCTCTCACACACACTCACACGTTCCCCTCTCTGTCACACACACACAAGCACACACATATACATTGACACTCTCACCTCTCTCTCACACACTCACGCTCCCACCTCCCTCTCTCATTCACACATGCCCAAAATCTCACATCTCTCTCCATTGCTCCATGCCCACTTCCTCTCCACCCCCCCCCCAATACCCGTTTATTCTCTCGCCCTCCTGTGCCATTTCCTGCCTTGCTCTGTCGCCCGCTTGCCTTCACTCTCACCCTTGCCTGGGGTTTTGAATATGACTTTGCCCCTTTTTCTAGCCTGATCAATACTTGCTTCTCAATGCATCGGCCGCTGATAGGCTGACGAGTGCACCTATCAGTAGTCAATGCAGGTAAACCCCGCCTCCGTTTGGATTACTGGAAAAAACGTTTATTTGAAATTTACAACGGCCTATGGCAAAACCCCTGGATGCTGCGGAGCCCAGATCGGGGAACACTGCTCTTTAAACGCTCTCATTCTCATGTAGTATCCTTGTTTTCTAAGCTGTTGCTCAATCATGGCTTATTCCATGATATCACCAAGAGTCAAGACAAGGAGACAAGGTTACAGACCCCGAGAAGATACAGGGGTCAAACCCACACTATTGGCGCATTTGCACACTATATTCTAGCCATCCAGCCAACTGAGGTTATCTGAGCCAACAAAACTTAACAATAAGAAGTCTTCCAATACCAGGTTAAAGTCCAACAGATTTATTTGGAATCACTAGTTTTCGGAGCAAAGCTCCTGCATCAGGTGAATCACCTGACGAAGGAGCTGCGCTCCGAAAGGTAGTGATTCCAAATAAACCTGTTGGACTTTAACCTGGTATTGGAAGACTTCTTACTGTGCCCACCCCCAGTCTAACGCTGGCATCTCCACATCAAAACTTATCATCAAAGCAATCTAACAACCCGCAAATACGACAATGTTGTTTTCCCTCAGCATCACATTAAAGTACGAAGTCTTACAACACCAGGTTAAAGTCCAACAGGTTTGTTTCGATGTCACTAGCTTTCGGAGCGCTGCTCCTTCCTCAGGTGAATGAAGAGGTCTGTTCCAGAAACACATATATAGACAAATTCAAAGATGCCAAACAATGCTAGGAATGCGAGCATTAGCAGGTGATTAAATCTTTACAGATCCAGAGATGGGGTAACCCCAGGTTAAAGAGGTGTGAATTGTCTCAAACCAGGACAGTTGGTAGGATTTCGCAGGCCAGATGGTGGGGGATGAATGTAATGTGACATGAATCCCAGGTCCCGGTTGAGGCCGCACTCATGTGTGCGGAACTTGGCTATAAGTTTCTGCTCGGCGATTCTGCGTTGTCGCGGGTCCTGAAGGCCGCCTTGGAGAACGCTTACCCGGAGATCAGAGGCTGGATGCCCTTGACTGCTGAAGTGTTCCCCGACTGGAAGGGAACATTCCTGCCTGGCAGGATTAGTCTACCTGGGTTATCGGGTGGACCGCGAAGGTTTGCACCCCGTCGCAGAGAAGGTGCGCGCAATTCAACAGGCCCCCGACCCGACTGTCACTTCGCATCTTCGTTCTTTTCTCGGTCTCGTAAACTATTACGGGAAGTTCCTCCCCAACCTGGCAATTACGCTGGCCCCTTCTGCACCTTCTGCTAAAGAAGAATCACACCTGGGCAAGAAACCGCTTTCTGGCAGGTAAAACAACAATTGTTGTTGTCTGGGTTACTAACCCACTATGATCCTGGAAAGCCTTTGCTCATCACGTGTGATGCAACCCTGTATGGTATTAGGGCCGTCCTGTCCAACAAGATGGAGAACGGCCAATAGCTTTCGCCTCCTCCACATTGACTGCAGCGGAAAAGAAGTACGTGCAGATCGAGAAGGAGGGCCTGGCGGTGGTCTTTGCGGTGAAACGCTTCCATCAGTATGTGTATGGCTGCCACTTCACTATCGTGACTGATCATAAGCCTCTGCTGGGACTTTTCCGAGAGGATAAGCCAATACCACCCATTGCTTCCGCACGGATCCAGCACTGGGCTTTGTTGCTCGCTGCCTACGAGTATTTTCTGGAGCATAAACCAGGAACCCAGATAGCGAATGCCGCGCACTGAGCCGATTGCCTTTATCGACCGGCCCCATGTCGACACCCACGACCGGTGAGGTGGTTGCAACCCTAAATTTTATGGACTCCTTGCCTGTCAAGGCATCACAAATCCGTGAGTGGAGCCAGTCCTGTCAAAGGTTTGGCACATCGTCTTGTATGATGGGCAGCATGGACAGTTCCCAGGCGAGTTGCGGGCATTTTCCTCCAAGCTGTCAGAATTTAGCGTGAACAAAGAACAAAGAAAGGTACAGCACAGGAACAGGCCCTTCGGCCCTCCAAGCCCGTGCCGACCATGCTGCCCGACTAAACTACAATCTTCTACACTTCCTGGGTCCGTATCCCTCTATTCCCATCCTATTCATGTATTTGTCAAGATGCCCCTTAAATGTCACTATCGTCCCTGCTTCCACCACCTCCTCCGGTAGCAAGTTCCAGGCACCCACTACCCTCTGTGTAAAAATCTTGCCTCGTACATCTACTCTAAACCTTGCCCCTCGCACCTTAAACCTATGCCCCCTAGTAATTAACCCCTCTACCCTGGGGAAAAGCCTCTATCCACTCTGTCTATGCCCCTCATAATTTTGTAGACCTCTATCAGGTTGCCCCTCAACCTCCATCGTTCCAGTGAGAACAAACCGAGTTTATTCAACCGCTCCTCATAGCTAATGCCCTCCATACCAGGCAACATTCTGGTAAATCTCTTCTGCACCCTCTCTAAAGCCTCCACATCCTTCTGGTAGTGTGGCGACCAGAATTGAACACTATACTCCAAGTGTGGCCTAACTAAGGTTCTACACAGCTGCAACATGACTTGCCAATTCTTATACTCAATGCCCCGGCCAATGAAGGCAAGCATCCCGTATGCCTTCTTGACTACCTTCTCCACCTGTGTTGCCCCTTTCAGTGATCTGTGGACCTGTACACCTAGATCTCTCTGACTTTCAATACTCTTGAGGGTTCTACCATTCACTGTATATTCCCTACCTGCATTACACCTTCCAAAATGCATTTCCTCACATTTGTCTGGATTAAACTCCATCTGCCATCTCTCTGCCCAAGTCTCCAAACAATCTAAATCCTGCTGTACCCTCTGACAGTCCTCATCACTATCCGCAATTCCACCAACCTTTGTGTCGCCTGCAAACTTACTAATCAAGACCTGGAAGACGGTATCCTCTTGTGGGGGACGCGTGTGATTGTCCCGGAAAAAGGACAGGAGCTGATACTGAGGGACTTACACAATGGGCATCCGGGTGTGACCAAAATGAAAATGTTGGCCCGGAGTTATGTCTGGTGGCCAGGCCTCGACACCGACATTGAGAAGGTGCCCCAAAACTGCTTCATTTACAGGAGCATCAGAAACTTCCACCGGCCGCGCCCCCTCATCACTGGGAATGGCCAGGGCGGCCTTGGACACGCTTGCATGTGGATTTCGCCGGCCCTTTTCAAGGATCCATGTTCCTTCTGTTAATCGATGCCCAGTCTAAATGGTTAGAGGTGCATAAGATGGTAGGCACAAGGTCCTGCACAACAATCGAGAAGATGCGTTTGTCTTTCAGTACGCATGGCCTCCCCGAGGTGCTGGTCACAGACAACGGCACTCCGTTCACAAGTGAGGAGTTTGCGAGGTTCATGAAGATGAACGGCATACGCCATATCCGCACCGCTCCATACCACCCGGCTTCCAATGGGTTGGCGGAGCGCGCGGTGCACACATTCAAACAGGGCCTAAAGAAGCAGTCTTCTGGGTCTATGGACACGAGACTGGCTCGTATTTTGTTTTAATACAGGACCACTCCACATGCGGTGACTGGGGTATCTCCCGCGGAACTCCTAATGGGCTGGAGACTTCGCACCTGCCTTAGCATGGTTTTCCCGGATATTGGCGCAAAAATATGCCGCAGTCAAGAACGGCAGGGACAGGAATTTTCCCGGCATCGGCCGATTCGGCAGTTTGCGCCCAGTGATCAAGTGTTAGTTTGAAATTTTGCTGGTGGTGCCCAGTGGGTCCCTGGCGTTATCTTTCCCCGAACGGGCCCTATCTCTTACCAAGTGCAAACCCAGGGTCGTCTCCAGCTCAAGCCATTTCTTCCAAAGAATCCCTGCCCCTGTAGCTCATTTCTACAACCGCAGAGACCAGACACAGTGGAGAGTATTCTTCACAATTTTCCTCTGGTGCCGCACTCAAAACCTGTGCAGGTGGTTGCAGAACCGCGTGGAGATAGAGACGCTGAGATGACGGAGGCAGCGGACACCAACTCCGAAATGGAGACACAGGACGCCTCAGAGGGGGAGTCCTCGGGCCCCCGGGCCGTGGATGTACAACCGTTACGCCGTTCATCACGGAAGCGCCATTCTCCGTCTCGTTACACGCCGCCCGATCCAGCGCCTCGTGTAAATGGTGCCCAGCCTGCGGCAAAACGAGTCCAAAGCCCTCCTTCCCAGGGTCTTCGGTGGATTCCTTGGACTTTGGGGGGGGAGGGATGTTATAACCTGCCTGCTTACCATTGGCTGGGGACTAATGGAAATCCCACAATCCTTAGGGAGTATGAGCTTCCCCAATGAGGGGGGCAGAGAAATCATTAGCAGATTCCCTGCATTAATAGAGCTGGCCAGTTTGGAACCAGCTGGAGAGGGGTGAGCAGCAAGGGAGTTACTGCTAAGTGCGGGCTTTTTCCCGCGTTAGGGAAGGATGGGGCTGGGGCCGGGGGGGGAAGGGCGGTGCTGGAGAGGAGCGTACACTGACTGCCAAGGGGTGGGGGGATTCTCACACTGGGGGGTCGATGGAATGGCGGGAGAGGCCGGGGTCAGCAGGAGTTAGCTGACTTACAGGAGTGTCATGGGGGAGCAAAATGGCTAGATGTGGATCTAGCGCGGGGAGGGGGGAGGGGGGGAACAGGGTTGCTGCTGCATTGGCCAAAGGGGAGCTGGAAGTACGAGAGGTAGTCAGGGCGGGGGTCCGCCGCCTGGGGGACTGAAGGGTGCGGGGGGCACGTGGCTGGCCTAGAAAAGGAGATGGCTAGTCGGCAGGGGAGGGGGGGGGGAGCAGCCCCCCAATCCGGCTGATAACTTGGAATGTGAGGGGCCTGAACGGGCTGGTCAAGAGGGCCCGGGTGTTCGCGCACTGAAAGGGACTGAAGGCAGACGTGGTTATGCTCCAGGAGACACATCTGAAGGTGGCAGCTCAGGTTAGGCTGAGAAAGGGATGGGTAGGGCAGGTCTTTCATTCAGGGCTGGATGCGAAGAACAGAGGGTTTGCAATACTGGTGGGGAAGCAGGTGTCGTTTGAGGCACTGAATATTGTAGTGGATAATGGAGGTCGATATGTGATGGTGAGCGGTAGGTTGCAGGGGACGCGGGGGGGTACTGGTGAACGTATATGCCCCGAATTGGGATGATGCCGGATTTATGAAATGCATGCTGGGTCAGATTCCGGATCTGGAGGTAGGAAGCTTGATAATGAGGGGGGACTTCAACACGGTGCTGGACCCAGCACTGGACCGCTCTAGGTCTAGGACGGGTAAGAGGCCGGCTACAGCCAAGGTGCTCAGGGGGTTTATGGACCAGATGGGGGGAATGGATCCATGGAGGTTTGTCAGGCCGCTGGCCAGGGAATTTTCTTTCTTTTCCCACGCCCATAGAGCCTACTCCCGGATAGATTTTTTCATTTTGAGTAGGGAGCTAATCCCGAAAGTGGAGGAAACGGAATATTCGGCCATAGCCATCTCGGACCACGCCCCGCATTGGGTTGAGCTGGATTGGGGAGGAGAGGGACCAGCGCCCGCTGTGGCGCCTTGATGTGGGATTATTGGCGGATGAGGGGGTGTGCGGGCGGGTGCGGGGGGTGCATTGAAAGATATTTGGAGACCAACGACAACGGGGAGGTGCAGGTGGGGATAGTCTGTGAGGCGCTGAAGGCGGTGGTCAGGGGAGAGCTAATCTCCATTAGGGCCCACAGGGAGAAGAGAGAGGGGAGGGAGAGGGAGAGGTTGGTGGGGGAGATTTTAAGGGTGGACAGGAGGTATGCAGTGGCCCCCGAGGAGGGGCTATTCAGGGAGCGATGGAACCTCCAGATGGAGTTCGATCTGTTGACCACAGGGAAAGCAGAGGCACAGTGGAGGAAAGCGCAGGGGGCGACGTATGAGTATGGGGAGAAGGCGAGTCGGATGCTGGCACATCAGCTTCGTAAGAGGGAGGCAGAAAGGGAGATTGGTGGAGTTAAGGATAGAGGGGGGAATACAGTGCGGAGTGAGGTGAGAATAAATGAGGTATTTAGGAACTTCTATGGGGATCTCTACAGGTCTGAGCCCCCAGCGGGGGAGGAGGGGTTGCGACGATTCCTTGATCAGCTGAGGTTCCCGAGGGTGGAGGAGGAGGAGGTGGCTGGTTTGGGGGCGCCGATTGGGCTGGAGGAGCTGGTTAAAGGATTGGGGAACATGCAGGCGGGGAAGGCCCCGGGGCCGGATGGGGCCCCGGTTGAATTCTACAGAAAATACGTGGAGCAGCTGGGCCCGTTGCTAATGAGGACTTTCAATAAGGCGAGGGAGGGGGGACCTTGCCCCTGACAATGTCCAGGGCGCTGATTTCTTTGATCCTGAAGCGGGACAAGGATCCACTGTAATGTGGGTCGTATAGACTGATCTCGCTCCTCAATGTTGATGCTAAGTTGCTGGCGAAGGTGCTGGCTACGAGAATTGAGGACTGTGTCCCGGAGGTGATTCATAAGGACCAGACGGGATTTGTGAAGGGTAGGCAATTAAATACAAATGTGCGGAGGCTCCTCAATGTGATTATGATGGAGGGGAAGCGGAGGTTGTGGCAGCTATGGATGCGGAGAAGGCCTTTGACCGGGTGTGGTGGGAGTATCTTTGGGAAGTGTTGCGGAGGTTTGGGTTCGGGGAGGGGTTCGTCAGTTGGGTCAGGCTGCTATATAGAGCCCCGGTGGCGAGTGTGGCTAAGAATCGGCGAAGGTCGGAGTACTTTCGGCTGTACCGGGGGACGAGGCAGGGTTGCCCCCATCCCCCTTGTTGTTTGCACTGGCAATTGAGCCTCTGGCCATGGCACTGAGGGAGTCCAGGAAATGGAGGGAACTGGTCCGGGGGGAAGAGGAGCACTGGGTGTCGTTGTATGCTGACGACCTGTTGCTGTATGTGGCAGATCCAGTGGAGGGGATGGCGGAGGTCATGCAGATCCAAAGGGAGTTTGGGGACTTTTCGGGGTATAAACTCAACGTAAGGAAGAGTGAGCTCTTTGTGGTGCATTCAGGAGACCAGGGAAGGGGATAGACGAGCCACCGCTGAAGAGAGCGGAAAGGAGTTTTCGGTATCTGGGGATCCAAGTAGCTAGGAGTTGGGGGGCCCTGCACAAGCTCAATTTGACGCGGTTGGTGGAGCAAATGGAGGAGGATTTTAAAAGATGGGATGTGCTGCCGCTCTCCCTAGCGGGTAGGGTGCAGTCGGTAAAAATGACGGTCCTCCCGAGGTTTCTCTTTGTGTTCCAGTGCTTTCCCATTATGATCCCCAAGGCCTTTTTCAAACGGGTAAGTAGGAGCATCATGGGACTTGTGTGGGCGAATAAGACCCCGAGGGTGAAGAGAGTGTTTCTGGAGCGTAGCAGGGACAGGGGGGGCTGGCGCTGCCGAATTTGTGCGGCTATTATTGGGCAGCCAATGGGGCGAAGATCCGTAAGTGGGTAATGGAGGGAGGAGGAGGTATGGAAGAGGCTAGAGATGGCGTCCTGTGTGGGCACGAGCCTGAGGGTGCTGGCGACGGCACCGCTTCCGCTCTCACCAACAAGGTACACCACGAGTCCGGTGCTGGCGGCGACGCTGAAGATCTGGGGGCAGTGGAGGCGACACAGGGGCGAGGTGGGAGTCTCGATTTGGTCCCCGATTCAGGAGAATCATCGGTTCGTCCCGGGAAGGATGGATGGGGGGTTTCGGAGCTGGCATCGGGCAGGGATTAGAAGAATGGGGGAACTATTCATCAATGGGACGTTTGCGAGCCTAGCGGCGCTGGAGGAGAAGTTTGGGCTACCCCCGGGAAACGCTTTCAGGTACATGCAAGTGAGGGCGTTTGTGAGGCGGCAGGTGAGGGAATTCCCGCTGCTCCCGGCAAAGGGGATTCAGGACAGGGTGATTTCGGGTATATGGGTTGGAGAAGGCAAAGTTTCGGCGATTTACCAGGAGCTGAAGGAAGAGGAGGAGGACTCGGTGGAGGAGTTAAAGGGCAAGTGGGAGGAGGAGCTGGGGGAGGAGATCGATGAGGGTCTGTGGGCTGATGCCCTGAGTAGGGTTAATTCTTCCTCCTCTTGCGCCAGGCTCAGCCTAATACAGTTCAAAGTTACTCACAGAGCACATATGACAGGGGCGAGGTTGTGTAGGTTCTTTGGGGTGGAGGACAGATGTGGGAGGTGCTCGGGATGCCCGGCAAATCACGTCCATATGTTCTGGTCGTGCCCGGCACTGGATGGTTTTGGAGGTGTTTTGCGAGGACTATGTCCAAGGTGGTGAAAGTCCAGGTCAAGCCGAGCTGGGGGTTAGCATTATTTGGGGTAACGGACGAGCCGGGAGTGCAGGAGGCGAAAGAGGCCGGTATTCTGGCCTTTGCGTCCCTGGTAGCCCGGCGGAGGATTTTGGGGGGGCGTTTGGGTGGGCGGGGGGGGATTGCCTATTGGTGTTTTTAAATGTCATATGGGGGGTTATTGTATATGGGAGAAATCCAATGTATAATTTTTGTGCAATTTTTGATTGTTGTGTTCTTGTTTCTTTCTTTTTGTTGCGGGGGGGGGGGGGGGGGCGGTGCTGTGGTTTGTTGAAAATCTGTTGAAAATTTTGAATACATTTTTTTTTTTAAAGGGAGTTACTGCTGCTGTTGTATATATATATGTTATTGTAAATAAATGTTATTTCTTTCTATTCTACAACTCGTGCTGGATTCTTCGTGGCCCTCACAAAAGTGTCCAACTGTGCTATATGTGAATGATGCCAGGGCCCTCTCTGAAGAGAGGCATAAAGTTCTCAAGGCCAATGTCTTTCCCTGGGTTAACATAGATGACAAAACATTTTCTGATCATTTGTTTAGTTTTATGCACAAGTTGGCTGTTGAGTTTTGACAACACAACAATGCCTGTACCCCTGGGTAACCTATCAATTGCAAAGTACTTTGGGTATTTTGAAGGAATGATGCCCCAGAATTTCCTGGAAGCTTGAGCCATTGCAATGGCACATTGACAACATTGGTCCCAATTTACAATGCAAAATTCCAGGAAATTATGGCACAGGGGGCAGCATGATGGCACAGTGGTTTGCACTACTGCCTCACAGCTTCAGAGTCTCGGGTTCAATTCCGGCCTTGGGTCACTGTCTGTGTGGAGTTTGTACATTCGCCCCATGTCTGCGAGGGTTTCCTCCGGGTTCTCCAGTTTCCTCCCACAGTCCAAAGATGTATGGGTTAGGTGGATTGGCCATGATGAATTTGCCCCTTAGTGTCCAGGGATGTGCGGGTTAAGTTATGGGGTTACGGGGATAGGGTTGGGTCGATTGGTGAGTGGACATGGATAGAGTGCTCTTCGAAGGGTCAGTGCAGACTCAATGGGCCAAATGGCCTCCTTTGCACTGCAGAGTTTCAATGATTCTAGGAGACTCACGGAATTGCTTACACAGCACCATGGTCTGCTGCACTTTAGGCTGTTCCATCACTTCTCGTACCAAAAACAGATAGAAAGTAAACTATCACAGCACCCCCTTCATTAAGATCAATGGTGATCATCATTTTGTTGGATTAATGGTAGCTTTCAAGCTGTTGCCACTCACAATTCATGGTGGCTTGGCAGCAAAGTGAATTACCTGGATGGATTCCTTCATACACATCTCCATAAGACAAGAGGAGCAGATACCTGGGAACCCCACCACCTGGAGGTTCCCTTCCAAGTCACTCACCACCCTGACTTGGGAATGTATTGCCGCTCCTTCAGTGTCGCTGGGCCAAAATCCTGGAAACCCTCACTAATAGCACAGTGGGTGTACCTACACTACAAGGGCTGCAGCGGTTCAAGAAGGCAGCTAACCACTACCTTCTAAAGGGCAATTAGGGATAGGCAATAAATGCTGATCTAGCAATGATGCTTCCTCAGTATTGCACTGGAATGACAGCCGAGGGTGTAATCGTAAGGCCTTGTCACAGCCGACTCGGGGACACGACAAGGCTGGCCTCTCGCGAGATTTACGATGGTCTGGAAGTCTCACGAGATCGAACAAGATCTCGTGAGATGTCACAATCTAAATCTCGCCCTCAGTGGGCGGGATCCAGATTTGCATATCAGTAAGCAGTTAGCCAAGAATCCCAACGGCCGGAGAATTCCAGCCATGGTGTTCGGAGCAGACCCATGATTCTGCACCATATAACATGTTGACATCACTGTTAACAATGTCTCTCAATTGATAATGGAAAAAAAGCCAGGGTGTCAATGGGTATGAGGTGGAGATGCCGGCATTGGACCCAGTCCAACGCCGGCATGTCCACATCATGGCCACCATCGACACCGCAAACTGCCAGCTCAAGTGGGGAGGATCTCCATGAAGATCGCGCATATAGACACTGACATTAATTTTCTACAAAGATGCAAGAAAGCTGACAAGATCCCGAAAGGGTTACAGATCACAAACCCACTCAAGTCGACCTACAACACAGACTACACTAAGAGACTATGCCGTCGCACCTCTCTCATACTCCTCAACCAACTCGTACACCAGCACTACAGCAGACGCCGCAACCTGGAAACCAAGATAGACTCCATATCCTCAACTTGCGCACAGGACGCAGCGGATCAGCTGCGGAACACCGCCAAACAGATGAGACAACGATACTACACCACCTATATGCATACCAAAAACAGGAAGCTTGAGAAACTTGGCATCACCACCAGCAGCAACCAAGCTTCCCCGGTACCACAGTAGAAAACAATACAGGGAAATCTATTGTCAACTTGTCGGACTACACCCTTCAACCAGACGAAATCGAAGTCCTCAGCAGAGGGCTCAATTTCTGCACCAGCACCAAAATGGACCCCATCAGTCTTGCGGCAGACACGGAGGAATTCATCAGGCAAATGAGGCTGCGGGAGTTCTTCCACAGACCCCAAGAGGCCAACAGCGAACCCAATGAGACAACCAATTAACCAGAACAGCAGACCGAGAGATCTGCGGTGCGGCAACCAAAGAGGAAAGAGTCGAATTGGACCCTCCGGAAGGTCGCTGCCCTAGGCTCGACATGTATGCTCAAGCCGTCAGGTGTCGCGTCAATGACAGATTCATCAGTCGCATTCACAATACAGCCCCGAACGTCACCCAAGCACAATGCAATGCCATCTGCGCTCTTAAGATCAACCGTAACATTGTCATCAAACCAGCAGACAAAGGAGGGGCCACCGTCATACTGAACAGAACGGACTACTACAAAGATGTGGACCAACAACTCAACAACCAGGAAAACTACAGACAGTTACCCGCAGTTACTGACCAAGGAACACACCCGCCAACTCAATAGACTGATCAAGACTTTGGATCCAGACCTTCAGAGCACCATACGTGCTCTCATCCCACGTACTCCCCGCGTTGGAGATCTCAACTGTCTCTCGAAACAACACACAAGGCCAACACACCAGGCCGTCCTATCGTATAAGGCATGTGTGAGAACCTCTTTGGCTACATCGAGGGCATCTTGAAACCCATCATACAAGGAACGCCCAGCTTCTGTCGCGATACGACGGACTTCTTGCAGAAACTCAGCACCCATGGACCAGTTGAACCGGACGTCTCAGCACTCTACACCAGCATCCCCCATGACAACGGCATTGCTGCAACAGCCTCAGTACTCAATACCGACAACTGCCAATCTCCAGATGCAATTCTGCAACTCATCCGCTTCATTCTGGATCACAATGTCTTCACCTTCGACAACAAGTTCTTCATCCAGACACATGGAACAGCCATGGGGACCAAATCTGCACCTCAATATGCCAACATCTTCATGCACAAGTTTGAACAAGACCTCCTCACCTCACAGGACTTTCAACCGACAGAATACATCGATGACATATTTTTCCTTTGGACCCACAGCGAAGAATCATTGAAATGACTACACGATGACATCAACAAGTTCCATCCCACCACCAGACTCACCATGGACTACTCCCCAGAATCGGTTGCATTCTTAGACACACTCATCTCCATCAAGGACGGTCACCTCAGTACTTCGCTTTACCACAAGCCCACGGATAACCTCACGATGCTCCACTTCTCCAGCTTCCACCCTAAACACATTAAAGAAGCCATCTCCTATGGACAAGCCCTCCGTATACACAGGATCTGCTCAGACGAGGAGGAGTGTAACAGACATCTACAGATGCTGAAAGATGCCCTCGTACGAATGGGATATGGTGCTCGACTCATCGATCGACAGTTCCAACGCGCCACAGCAAAAAACTGCACCGACCTCCTCAGAAGATAAACACGGGACACAACCGACAGAGTACCCTTCGTCGTCCAGTACTTCCCCGGAGCGGAGAAACTACGACATCTTCTTTGCAGCCTTCATCACGTCATTGATGAAGATGAACATCTTGCCAAGGTCATCCCCACCCCCCCACTACTTGCCTTCAAACAACCGCACAACCGCACACAAAGCATTGTTTGCAGCAAACTACCCAGCCTTCAGAACAGCGACCACGGCACTACACAACCCTGCCATGGCAATCTCTGCAAGACGTGCCAGATCAGCGACATGGGTACCACCATTACACGTGAGAACACCACCCATCAGGTACGTGGTACATACCCGTGCGACTCGGCGAATGTTGTCTACCTCATACGCTGCAAGAAAGGATATCCCGAAGCGTGGTACATTGGGGAGACCATGCAGATGCTGCGATAACGGATCAACGGACATCGTGCGACAATCACCAGGCAGGAATGTTCCCTTCCAGTCGGGGAACACTTCAGCAGTCAAGGGCATTCAGCCTCTGATCTTCGGGTAAGCGTTCTCCAAGGCGGCCTTCAGGATGCACGGCAACGCAAAATTACCGAGCAGAAACTTATAGCCAAGTTCTGCACACATGAGTACGGCCTCAACCAGGACCATGGATTCATGTCGCATTACATTCATCCCCCACCATCTGGCCTGGGCTTGCAAAATCCTACCAACTGTCCTGGCTTGAGACAATTCACACCTCTTTAACCTGCTCCATCTATACATGTAACGACTTAATTACCTGCAAAGACTCGCATTCAAAGTATCGTATTGCATCTTTGACTTTGTCTATATAAATGTTTCTGGAATCCACCTCTTCATTTACCTGAGGAAGGAGCAGTGCTCCGAAAGCTAGTGATTTGAAACAAACCTGTTGGACTTTAACCTGGTGTCAATGGGTATGGCAGTGCCAAGGTGTAATACTATGCTAAATGTCTTTTGGGTCGGTCATCTTATTGAAACATTAGCTAGGTAATAAAACAGTGATGTCAACACAGCCATCTCCATAACATCTACTGAATTGCAAGCTAGGATTCCCAATCCTTCACAGCCTGAATTCCACTATACTTCCTCCAATGACCTGTTCTATAAGACTATGCCCTAGTACTTGTCAGACTTTATATCCCATTTACCAAGGGTCCAGCTAAGAGGTAGATTGTCTGATATTCCAGATGGAAAGAACCTTTTAAGGATATATTCTGACCCAAAACTTGACAGGGTAGAGCCTGAGAGCTTGTCTCCATTGGCTGGGGAATTTAATCTCGGGACATATCAGAGCGGAATCATCTGGAACTGCGATGAGGTGAAATTTATTCACCCAAAGCATTGTGAATCTTTGGAATTCTCCACCCCAGAGGGTTGTGGATATGCTATCATTGGATAAACTTGAGGCTGGGATCGATAGATTTTTGGTCTCTCGGGGAATCAAAGTTTAAGCGGAGTGGATGAAAAAGTGGAGTTGAAGTCCGAGATTAGCCATGGCCGTATGAATGACAGAACAGGCTCGATGGGCCAAATGGTCTACTCCTGCTCCTATCTTTTGGGTTCTTTGAACACTAGAAAGTGTCGCTGGCAGAAATTAACCAGCATTCAGTTTAAATTTTAGCATTAACGGCAGGAGATGAGTTGTACATTTCCAACTGCACGTTTATGGCAAAGCAACAGAAAGTGGCGGCGATATTCACAGAATAATACCATTTTGGTTCATTGTGTCTCTGCCAACTTCTTTGAAAGAATGATCTAATCAGACCCATTCCCCATAGTCCTGCAAATGTTTTCCAAATTCAAGTATTTAATAATTTCCCTTTTCATGGTTGCTGTTGAAACTGTTTCCACTGCTTTCCTGCAGTGCGTTCCAGATCATAGCAACTTGTTGCACAAACATTTTTTTCACTCATGTTGCCTCTTTGCCAATTATCATCAAACTGGTGGAAACTATTTTTGACTGGAAGTAGTTTCTCCTTACATGCTCTGTCAAAATCGATGCCTCTATCGAAATTCCCCTCAGCTTTTTCTGCTTCAAGAAGTATCATCCCGGATTGGCCTCATTCGACTAGTTTGCAGGGGAGGCGGAGGATGGGCAGGAGTGGGATGGGGGGTGGGACGCTGAGGCAGTGAGCGCTGGCTGAGATGGGGGCCCTAGGCCAAGCCCACCCCGCCAACGTAACTGGTGTCTACCTTACGGGCCCTAATGCTACGCAAAGGTGGATCCCCAGGCGATACATCAGGAATAGAAGTGGCCTGCTACGATTCCCGACCTGTGACCTGGGTCTCCTTTAGTGGCCATCTTCTGGGTCAACCAGGCCTGGGTGGGCCCGGCTGCTGCTCGGGTGTCCCAGGTGGTGTGGTGCTGCACTGTTCTGCCCGCTGCCCACTAGATGCACCAGGGACATGAGGCTATCAAACTTTGAAATTATAACATGCGTAACCAAGTCCAGACAGATCTGCATGTGCCTTTGCACACAAGCCCATGCACACACACAGACGTATTCACAAATTCATACGTGTATAATATAATATAACATAATAATCTTTATTGTCACAAGTAGGCTTACATTGACACTGCAATGAAGTTACTGTGAAAAGCCTCTGGTCGCCACATTCCGGCGTCTATTCGGGTACACAGAGAGTGTTCAAAATGTCCAAATTACATAACAGCATTTCTTTCGGAACTTGTGGGAGGAAACCGGAGCACCCGGAGTAAACCCACACAGACACAGGGAGAGCGTGCAGACTCTACACAGACAGTGACCCAAGCGGGAATCGAACCTGGGACCCTGGCTCTGTGAAGCAACAGTGCTAATCACTGAACAGTGCTAATCATGGGGAGAACGCCTGCACGTTCTCCCCGTGTCTGCGTGGGTTTCCTCCGGGTGCTCCGGTTTCCTTCCACAGTCCAAAGACGTGCAGGTTAGGTGGATTGGCCATGCTAAATTGCCCTTAGTATGCAAAAAAAGGTTAGGAGAAGGCAGACGGTGGTGCAGTGGTAGCACTGCAGTCTCACGGCGCCGAGGTCCCAGGTTCGATCCCGGCTCTGGGTCACTGTCCGTGTGGAGTTTGCACATTCTCCCCGTGTTTGCGTGGGTTTCATCCCCACAACCCAAAGATGTGCAAAGTAGGTGGATTGAACATGCTAAATTGCCCCTTAATTGGAAAAAGTGAATTGGGTACTCTAAAAAATTTTTTAAAAAAGGTTAGGAGGGGTTATTGGGTTATGGGGATAGGGTGGAAGTGAGGGCTTAAGTGGGTCGGTGCAGACTCGATGGGTCGAATGGCCTCCTTCTGCACTGTATGTTTTATGTTCTAGATGTACACACAAACACAAATATACATGTATTGCAGCTTCTATGTCCATACAGAAATACAATAAACACAAAGAAATATCCACCAATGTGGACATTATGCACACAAATGCAAACTTACACATACACATTGACTTGCACACAAACATACACCGCATGATTTTGTTCCAAAACAGTTTTTCATTGAAACTTAGTGAAAGGTCATGACATAACTTGTCCAAGAATGAGTCATTATGAGTCACATGAACTGAAACCACAAGGTTATAAGATTGCTTGAAGTTACTGAAGTTCTGTATATTGTGCTTTGACATTTCTCCATTATGCAAATTCAAGACAAAATATTCAATATTTCCACTGGCCATTAAGAGGTTGCTGATGGGTTCACCGGGAAGAATTCACTCTTGGTCAGGTTGAGTTTGTAGCCTGAAAATACTCCAATCTCCTTTAAAAACTTCATGATCCCGTCCATGCTGGTCTGGGGTCCAAGATGTAGGAAAGCAGGTCATCCGCATTGAGTGAGATTCTATGCTCTCTGTCGCTCTTCTGGATACCTCTCCAGCCTTTCGCTGTTCTGAGGGCGATCGCCAGTGGCTCGATTGCCAGGGCGAACAGCAGTGGGGACAGCAGGCTTCCTTTCCGCATGCTTCTGTCCAGCTGAATATTTAGAGTTGGTGGTGTTTGTCCATCACAATAGGAACGCTGTTTAGTAGTTTCACCCAATCGGTGAACCCTGATCCAAGCCCAAACTGCTCCAGTGTCTCTAAGCTACTTCCACTCATCTCTGTCGAAGGTCTTTTCTGTATCCAGGGAGATGAACATCTCTGGTGTTTTCTCCATGGATGGAGTGATTATCACGTTCTGCAAGTGCCTGATGTTCGATGTTAGCTGCCTGCCCCTGACAAAGCCCTTCTGGTGATCCGCGATCACCTCTGATGCACAGCTCTCCAGTCGCGTAGCCAGGGTTTTTGCCTGGATTTTCGCATTCACATTGAGCAGCAAGATGGGTCTGTAGGACCCTTACTCGGTCAGATTTTTGCCTTTTTTTGGGTATCAGCGATATTGAGGCTTGTGCTAGTGTTGGTGGCAGGGTGCCCCTTAACAGCGAGTCTGCGAACATCTCATGCATTTGCGGGGCCAATGCCCGTACACATTTTTTGTAGATGTCCCCTGGGAATCCATCCGGCCCCGACACCTTCTCCGCCTGCATGGAGTTGATACTCTCCATGACTTTCCCCAGTTCTAATGGTGTTTCCAGGCACCGGCTCCTATCTTCCCCCATAATTGGCATGTCCAGTCCATCGAGGAAATGCTTCATCCACGAGTCTCCCTTGGTTGGGCTCAAAGGTGTACAGCCCCCGGTAGGAGGCCTCAAAGGCGTTGTTGACTTATTACGGTTCAGCTACCAGCCTGTCACTGTTGTCTCTAATCTGCAATATTTTCCCTAGTGGCTGCCTGCTTTCTCAGCTGGTGGGCCAACAGACAGCTGGGTTTGTCTCCATGTTGGTAAAAGGTCCCCCATGTCTGGAGGAGTTAGTGCGTGGAGAGCAGATCAAAGTCCATTTGTAGTTATTTTCTCTCTGCCAGTATCTCTACGTTTGCGACCATGGAGTACCACAGGAGCCAATCAGTTGTTGCCTCGCCTTCCTATCTCTGCACACATTGTACACAGTAATTTTTCCTAATCATAGGTGAGGAACTGTTGGACATGGGTGACCTAGAGAAGGGGAACTGTGGGGACCTATGCAGGCGACTGTTGGAGGAGGTATCCTCTCCCCCATCTCCCGGACGAGACAAGGGGAAAATGTGAGGAAGAACAAGGTATAGAATTAGAGGGAGGACTCTGGATCAAAGCGCTACACAGGGTGAACTCCACCTCCACATGTGCAGGGTGGAGCCTATTGCAGCTAAAGGGGGTGCACAGAGTGCACCAAATCAGATCCCGAATGAACACGTTCTTCCCGGAGGTAGAGGCCAAGTGCGAATGGTGTCAGGGAGGCCCAGTCAAATGGGGTACACAACCACAGAGGAGCGGGGGAGACAAGTAGGTGTAAATATTTGTAGTGTTCTTTATTTGTTTATGTTTCTTTCTCGCTTTTTGGTTTATCTCTCTTTTATAAATTTTAATCTTTCCTTGGTTGTTTTTACTTGGTATTATGCACGGTTATGAAACTTGTAATTTAACGTACAAGCTGAAATGTGTAACATAAAATGTGTAAACCAATGAAAACCTTTTTTTAATTAAACAAAAATAAAACATTCTGACCTTAATGGCGCTATCAGCACCTCCTATAGTCCTTAACACTGACATTAATACTCCCTTGTGCCCCAAACATCTTTGTCAAATCTCTCCTGAGCTCATACATTTCCCAACCTTCTATTTCGCTCCACCTGCGCCACCCTCTCTTAAACAGCACAAAGTCAATCTCAGTTCTCCCTCTCTTTCGCTCTGAAGAGTCATACAGACTCAAAACGTTAACTCTGTTTCTCTCTCCACAATGCTGTCCAGATCTGCTGATGTTTTCCAGTCTTTTCTGTTTTTATTTCAATATATTTTTCTTGGATAAGGCAGTTGAAGGATAAGTGGAATCAATATCAGGGGCGGGATTCTCCGACCCCCCACCGGGCATCAGAAGCTACAAAGAACATTCAACTCAGGCGATGCTGCAAATTCCTTGTGCCAAGGACTTGTGTCCAAATTGAGAAGATGTCCCGCAAACATGTCCAACAGCAGGCAGAATCATGTCTTTCAGGCAAAGTCCTCCGACACCATCCTTGGGTATTGTTATATAATGTGTTAATAGTTATGGAAATAGGTCAGTGATGGAGATCATGATGTAACGGTGACATCAACAGTCATGTGTTAGAGATGCTGTATAGCTGATGGAACAATCTGAACTCATGAGGAATGTACCTGCGCTGTAGCCTATCTTGTTAATAAAGCAGTTTAAAGTAACCGTCAGTAGTCAAGGTCAGAGTTACTTAAGATAAGATAGGCCACACAACCAATATACAAAACAAGTCTGTGATGTCCCAGTGGAAGAACAGGATGACCAGAGGTAGTGGCACAGTGATATGCAGTTGGGATGGTTTAGCCCTGAGATATTGCCCCTGGAATAAAGTCTCATGGTATCAGATCAAGCATGGGAAATGAAACCTCCTGTTAATTGCCACCTAACACCACTCCCTCAACAGATCAATCAGTACCGCTCCACGTGGAATGCTCCTTCTAGCTGAGGATAGCAAGGGTGCAAACATAAGACCACAAGACATAGGAACAGAATTAGGCCACTCGGCCGAAAGAGTCTGCTCCGCCATTCAATCATAGCTGATATTTTTCTCATCCCCATTCACCTGCCTTCTCCCCATAACCCCTGATACATAACCCCTGATCCCCTTATTAATCAAGAACCTACCTATCTCTGTCTTAAAGACACTCTGTGATTTGGCCTCCACAGCCTTCTGCGGCAAAGAGTGCCTCAGATTCGCTACCCTCTGGCTAAAGAAATCCCTCCTCATTTCTGTTTTAAAGGATCATCCCTTTAGTCTGAGATTGTGTCCTCTGGTTCTAGTTTTTCCTACAAGTGGAAATATCCTCTCCACATCCACTCTATCCAGGCCTCGCAGTAACCTTTAAATTTCAATAAGATCCCCCCTCATCCTTCTAAACATACTCCAGGTAGAGAGTTCTATGTCCATCACCAAAGATTGCTCAGTGACACTACTACTGACTGAACAGGCTGATTCCTGTGGGACACATCGACTAGATTAGGTGTGCAGCAGGTGGTAAAGGACCATCACAAGGGATTCTGCTTGACATTGCCCTGGTCACTCCACCTGTTGCAGTACACCTGTCCAATGCAATATCGCTAAGAGTGGCTGCTGCAGAATCCTTGCGGAGACAGGATCCTGTCTTCACACAGAGTATTCCATCCATCATGTTGTGCGGCAACCGCCAAACTAAATGGGACAGTTTCAGAACAGATCTAGCAACTCAGATCTCAGCATTCCGGAGATACTGCAGGAGAAATACTGATTTTCCAGGACCAACCACGCCACTGGCCAAACTTTTCCATTACAGATAGAGCACTGGCTTCTCCCTGACAATAGATAAAATTGCCCGGACATGTCCTGGCCACAGAAATCATGAGAAATTGGACCTAGCCAATTACTACTCTATCTCTGTTTTTAACAAATTGGTAGAAACCATTGTGGACAGTGCTGTCAAAGGCTAAGTGCCTGATGATCAGTGCAGACGCAATGAGCTGAAGGACCGCTTTCATTGCTGTAAAATTCTATGACTCTCTAACATTAACTTACCAATAGCCTGACCATCGATGCTTAGATTAGATTCCGATATGTAACTCGGTTTCTGATCGCATTACATCTTGATTTTTAAAAATGGATAAAAAGATGAATTCCTGAAGTGAACTGAGAATAATTGTCCTTGACATTGAGGCAGCACTTGACCAAGTGTGCTATCAAGGAGTGCTAACCAAAATTGAGGTCAATGAAAATCAGGAGAAAAGCTCTCCACTGGTTGTTCGCACATCTAACATGAGGGAAGATCACAAAATCATAGAATCACTACAGTGCATCGCATCTGCACCAACATTCTGAAAGAGCACCCTACCTAGGCCCACTCCCCCACCTTCCCCCTGACCCCAACTAATCTTTGGACACTAAGGGACAATTTAGCTCAGCCAATCCACCTAACCTGCACATCTTTGGACGGTGGGAGGAAACCGGAGCACCCAGAGAAAACCCACACAGACACGGAGAGAATGTGCGAACTCCACAGAGACAGAATTGAACCCGGGTGCCTGGCGCTGTGAGGCTGCAATGCTAACCACTGGGCCACCATGCCGCCCAATGGCTGTGGTTGTGATTGTTGGAGGTCAATCATCTCAGGGTCAGAACATCGCTCCAAGAGTTTCTCTGGATAGTATACTTACCTAGCTACTTCATCAATGACCTTCCCTACATCCTACTGTCACACGTTCACTGATGATTGCACAGTGCTCAGTTCCATCCGCAACTCCTCAGGTAATGAATCAAGCAATGCCTGCATGCAGTAGCCTGGGAAACACTCAGGATGGGAATAATAAGTGGCAATGACATTTGTGCCACACCAATGCTAAGTAATGGCCATCTCCAACAAAACAGAATCTAATCACCTCCCCTTGACATTCAGTGACGTGACCATTGCTGAATCTTCCACCATCAACATCCTGGAAGTTACCATTGATCAGAAATTGAACTGGATCAGCTGTATAAATACGGTGGTGACAAGAGCAGGCCAGAGGCTGGGTCTCCTATGGCAAATAACTCACTTCCTGACTTCCAAAAGCCTGACCACCATCTACAGGGCACAAGTCAGGAGTATGCTGGAATACTCTGCACATGCCTGGATGAGTGTAGCTCCAACAACACTTTCTCTCTCAAAAAGCTGTTGCGTCTCAGGATAAACTGAAAATGTCAAAACTGAGATTGATAAATTTTTGTTAGGCCGCAATATTAAATGTTAATGAATCAACGCAAGCGGGTGGAAAAAAACATACAGACCAGCTGTGATTTAACAGAAAAGCAGGCTCGGTGCACTGAATGGCCTCATTCTATTCCTGTGTTCACATGCTATACGTTTATATTGGATCAGCTCTTCTGTTCAAGTGCGGCCCCTGCTAGGACCTTAGGATTGCCAAGTGACTCTTCAGCATGAAATGGATAGCTGGGAACATTTGTAAAGCAGCAGTCACATCAAGGTATCAGAAACTCCAGTTTATCTGCTGCTGTCGAAAGTCAACCACCAAATCACCCTGAACAGCTTCTGAACACAGCATCGGTCGATTTTCTATGGCGTAAGTATCCTTTCCTCTGCCCCTTAATGTCACCAAAGATACAGGTGGATGTGTAAATGACCAGATGCATCACTCTCGTGCCAGCTGTTCTTTTTTTTTGCAAATGTTGAAAAGTATGACATTTACCTCATATCCCATTGTCTTGTAAATTGCACTGCCCAGTGAACTATTAATGTGGACAATGATAAAAACAGAAAACGCTTGAAAAACTCAGCAGGTCTTGCAGCATCTGTGGAGAGAGGAACAGAGTTAACAATTTGAGTCGGTATGACTCTTCTTCAGAGCTGGATACTGGCTGCCACTCTTCATCACCATCATCGATGAGACAAATGTCTCAATGATGGAGAGTGCATGAAGTTCACAATACAAAAGCCATGGGAGGTGGAGGGTGGTGTTCGGTGTGTGGGACGGAAGGGGGGGGGGGGGGAGGACTTTACCATGCAATAGGGTGAGATGTAAACACAGCTAGTTTTATTGGCTCCACTGATCATGGGCCAACTTCTGTGAAGGAGCCGAAAATAAATATCACAACCCTTCATTTAATGCCACTGTCTATTTTAGATCGAACCCTCAATCAGAATGAAAAGATCGAGGGCTGGATTTTTCTGCCCCGCCTGCCACAAGATCATCATGGGCGGGACACGGACGGCAACTTCCGGTCGTCGAGCGGGCGCGGCCGGAGAATCCCGCCCCGAACATCAATTTCTATTGCCTCTTGCATTATCCAAGCACTTTACAACCAGTGAAACACTTCAAAATGAAGCCATAGCTGTAATGTAGCAAATGCATCAGTTGACTCATGCACAACAAGTTGTCACAAATGGCTGAGCAATAATGACCTGGTAATCTGTTTTGGCAATAGAACATAGAACATTACAGCGCAGTACAGGCCCTTCGGCCCTCGATGTTGCAATGTTGACTGATAGATAATATTGGCCAGGACAGCAGGGAGAACAGCCCTACTTTTCTTCAAAATTATGCATTATTTTGTCGACCTGAGAGGACATGTGAATCTTCTTTTAAATACACATTCAAGAGACCTGAATTCTCGTAAAGACGGAGAATCTCTCCGCCAATATTATCAAAATGGCTGCGGAGGCCCGAGTCCGGAAGTACAAACCAACAAGCTCCTCCTATTTTTGAAGGCAGGACTAATGGAGGTGGGTTCTAAGTTACATATCGAAATTTGGTGTTTCCATTGATGGTTTGATTGACAGATCCAAGTAGTTATAAACTCTTTGATGTGGGACTATGAATTCCAATGCTTGTTCTTATCAGGGATTAATGGAAGTTAAATGTAGAGAATGGGTTTTTATCAATGAGTATGTTTTCTTTTGAAATAGTGATTCTTTCACTGGACACTTAATAACTTTATTTCATCTCATCTTAACATGCATCCTGAAGTCTGCCCATGGGGATATGGGTGGTGGCAATATAGGTGTAAAGGAAAAGGGTAGTGTTTGGGGGGTATGGATTGGCCCTTTATAACACTAAGTTGGCCTAGGTGTTATAAAGGGCCAAGGGGATTGGTAGAGGGGCATAATTTGGCATGGAGGGTATGAGCACCATAGCGGAGTGGGTAGGAGCATGAGGTGGTTTGGGCTGACATGGATTTGGCATCGTGAGTGTTTGGTGGTGAAGGTGTGTGAAGGGTAAGTGCTATAGGGCTGTTTTCTGTTTTATTATTTGCTAAAAACCACATTCTGACAGTGCTGGTACAGCAGACAGGGCTTTCCCAGCCCGCCTCCGCAATCATTCCAGGGTCACCCGCCGAATTCAGGGCACAGGTTCTGTCTGTGCGGAGTTTGCACCTTCTCCCTGTGTCTGCATGGGTTTCCTCCAGGTGCTGTGGTTTCTGCCACGATTCAAAGATGTGCAGGTTAGGTGGGGTTATGGGGATAGGGTGGGGTAGTGGGCCCAGGTAGGGTGCTCTGTTACTCTTTCAGAGGGTCAGTGCAGACTCAATGGGCTGAATGGCCTCCTTCTGCACTGTTGGGATTCTAGGATTCTATGTTAAAGATGTTCCAATGCTGAAATTCCTTCATTAAAGCTGTTGAAACTCTGGGTGGGATTCTCCGGCTGCATTCATCCACGAATCCCAGCCAGGGGGTGGCACGGTATCACAGTGGTTAGCACTGTTGCTTCACAGCGCCCGGGTCCCAGGTTCGATTTCCGGCTTGGGTCACTGTCTGGGCGAAGTCTGCATGTTCTCCCTGTGTCTGCGTGGGTTTTCTCCGGGTGCTCCGGTTTCCTCCCACAGTCCAAAGATGTGCAGGTTAGGTGGATTGGCCATTCTAAATTACCCTTAATGTCCAAAATGGTTAGGTGGGGTTACTGGGTTACGGGGATAAGGTGGAGGGGTAGGTTTAGGTAGGGTGCTCTTTCCAAGGTGCAGATTCGATGGGCCGAATAGCCTCCTTCTACACTGTAAATTCTATGTAAATCCCACCCGAGGTGAATGGATTTTCCCATTGTCAACGTCTCGCCCGTGGAATTCTTGCAGCAGCTGGGGTGGAAGAATCCAGCCCTCTGTCTTTTAATTGAGACTTTGGTGAATGAGAGACGGCAGAGGCAGAGAGAATAGGTTAATATTGTATCTCAGCAGATTGTCCTATCGATCCTAGAACCTAGATTTTAATCCAAATCACTCTCCTTGGATAAAAGTCTTCTCTTTTTCTTGGGCGCGTAAGAGTCCTCAGTGATAGCACCTTGGGCAATATCAATCTAGTTTGTAATGGGCATGACCCCAAGTTACAAAACTGGCAATCATTCTGAGGAGTACGGGGAGGACTGTGAAACAGAACGTGAACACTAGGTGGTACACTTCTGAGATTGGGACCAGGTGAAGGAAACTCTCTGCTTGCTGGGCTCCACCTGTCCTGGGAGTATCCACAATGGGCGGACAATGTTTCTTTCCCCAGCGCTTATACAAACAGACAAAGGAAATGAAAATTGTAATTGTGAAATCATTGACTGCATACATTAATCTTGGCTCAAACAGAAAGAATTGCATGAAAGAGAAAATAAAAAAAGAATGGAAAAGGGGAGCTGTAATTGAATTCAGAAAACTCCTCTTCTGTTTATCTGTCTTTCCGTTAAAATTTCACCTTCGGCGCCAGCTATAACCTAATGGTAGAGGAGCACTGGTGTGGTATTGATCCTTACAAATCAGAAGGTCTCCATTTTGAGCAACATTATCTTAACAGGGACAATAGCCAAGATATGTGATTAATCTCGTATTACGGGGAATACAATCAAGGTTCCTATATCAGTTGTCATTCCAAAGGTGCTGGGAATTACACATTCAGAGCTGTGGGGTGGAAATAGAATTCGGCTCAGGAGCAGTAATGACTCCTTCCACAGTCCAATGAACAGTTGGCAGCTGGCATGTTGGCACTTATAGAACCACCATCCAGTACAGGAGAGATAATTGTTGGCACCATTGAAATTGAAGATGAACTGCGTAAAGAACTGTAGAAAGGTAATGGAGGCCAAAGAATAGATAACACGTCACGGCTATAGTCATTACTAATTTCTTTGGTTACTTCGGCTGTGGGCAGGGAAGAAGCTGTACTGAAAGCGACTGAACATAGAGTGACAGGAAGGTGGGCATGGAGCTGGGTGGAGATGAAAGGAACTTACCGTGGAAAAGACACTTAGAGAAAGCATGGGAGACGTCAGAAGGGTTAATGACTAATAAGGACACTTTTGAAGGATAGAACTCAGAGAGATTGGGTGAAAACCCTCGGGGTGAGCATTGTATAATATGAGAGGGTTACTTTATCTACTAGTCCGTATGCATGTGTAGGTTGATAGTGATTGAATGGGGGTTAGGGGGTGTGCATATATAAAGAGAGAGAGAGGCTGGTCAAAGATTTTCATTGCTGACTATAAGCAACATCTTTTTTTTAAAAATTATATAAATAAAACTAACAGGCAGATGTTGAAATATCTTACTTTGCAGTTTCTTATGAAAGTCCCAAGGAGTCCAAGAGTTCAATTAATCTAAACCAAAAGGTATCCCCTGTGTAGTTTGTGCTACTGGTGTACAAATTATTGGCAGGGATTCAAAGTATACCAAAGCTTGACTCACAACACAAGCCAAAATTAATACTTGATTATCCATCCCCGGAGACTCGCACACTGGGAGTGGGACAAGGGGTGGAAACAAATAGCATTCAGCTACATTTGTGATACTCAGAGTTAGGAACTGGCCGTTCTCAAGGGCCTGGGTTCAAATCTGGCGGGGCCCTGATGGAAGTGAAATAGGTTTAACTGGTTTTAATGCAGTTTGTGTTTCGTCGTGAATCTGAAGCAAGAATCTGCCTCTGATCTGACACAAACTGGCAATCTTATGTAGACAGTTCAAGGGTAGTTTGTGTGAGAAATAGAATAACATACTGGGTCAGTCAGAGATTGGGGATTCTGTGACCTTTGCTCTGCATATATTATTTTTATAATGAGTGAAAAGATATGGCATTAAGCAAAGATTACATATTGAACTCCTTCTGCATTGCCCTTCCAATCAGTGCAATAAGTATACATAGGGCTTGTGCTTTCGAATCAGAAATGGTCAAGATAATCAGGGGTAGTGTCAGGCTGCACTTCTTCACACAAAGGGCTATTAGAAAGCCGGATGGCAGGGTGACACAGTGGTTAGCACTGCTGCCTCACAGCGCCAGGGACCCAGGTTCAATTCTGGCCTTGGGTGACTGTGTAGAATTTGCATTTTCTCCCCGTGTCTGCATGGGTTTCCTCTGGGTGCTCCGATTTCCTCCCACAGTCCAAAGATGTGCAGGTAAGGTGAATTGGCCGAGCTAAATGGTCCCTTAGTGTCCAAAGATGTGCAGATTAGGTGGGGTTGCAGCGATCGGGTGGGGGTGCAGGCCTAGGTAGGGTGCTCTTTCAGAGGGTCGGTGCAGACTCAATGGGCCAAATGGCCTCCTTCTGCACTGCAGAGACTCTATGCATTTTAACTCTCTCCCCCAAAATATGCTGATGTTGGGAGCCAATTTAGAAATTTAATACTGAGCTTGGTAGAATTGTGTCAGCCAGGGTTAACAAGGTTTTTGAAACCAAGATGGATGGGGTTTATTCAAGTAGCGAAATTGGTTCAAGTGGCTGAATGGGCTACTCCTGTCAAAAAGCAGCCAGAATCCTGAAACACTCAAATGAGGTGAAAAGGTCTTTATAGTAATTCAATATTAATTACCTATCATCATACAGTGTATAGAGACTTGGTAATTAGCCAGTGACCTTTTTCCCAAACCACAAGCACTTAAATTTTATAACTGGGCCCCAGGAGAAATAACCTGGAATTAATCCTTAGAATGAATAATGCTGTTTGTCATTGCTCCCTCCTGAATGTACTCGCATTCTTGTGTTTAAAAGCAATCATGGTTTGAATAGTAAAATCCAGTGGTAGATGACAAGGGGTAAATATCTGAGGCCATGTTTTTTACTCTAGCATTAAAACCCCCTCTGCTCAGCTCAAAAATGTGTAACCACCTGTGTAACATGTGGTATTATCATAACTATCAGCATTGCAAGGGTTAATGTAGTGTTGAGCGTAGCCACTAGAGGGAGCTACAGTTACAACTATATAAGGCAATGATGTTAGACCTGAGGGGAGGAGTCTATGCAGGAGTTAGCTAGTGAAGGTCAGAAGAGCAGATAGTGCAACTAAGGTTAGATTATAGTTTATACCAGTAGTGAGATTAGCAGTAAATGAGTGTAGTTAGATGTTATTGATCAATTGTGCATTCTTAAGGACTACGTGTCGAATCCCAGTTTAGTAGTGTACATAAAATCCTAGGTTTGTTTAAGTTAAAGCTATTTTGTGGTCTTTGTGAACACTACGCCAACCATCCTGACATAAGCAACACAAAGAAAACCACATAACTCAATATAATTCAGTTCCAGTGAAAGCGTAGAAGATTTAATTGGAGCAATGTATTTTAGGAAAGTAAAGCAATTCTACTTGTTTTGGGACTGAAACAGAAAACCCATGTCATCAAATTGTTACACATAAATAATATAATGATGCATTCAACTAAAGTAATTGCATTAAATGTTCCTAAAATCAGTCATTTAGGGGGTTCAATGTAGCAAACTGCTCAATAATGTATCTTAGCCATGACATGGGATGAGGGCCACTTATTTTTTTTAATTAATTTTTAAGATATAGGAAACTCTCGCAAAGCTAGTATTTACTTCCATTCCCAACCCCAAGCTAAGCCACTTCAATGGGCTGGTTCGGAGCAATCATGTTGGTGTGGACTGAAGTAACATGTCAGGAAAAATGTCTTGGTGGGATTTGAACTCTTGTTTTCTGGATTATTAATCCAGGCTTTCTGGTTTATTGGTCCAGCAACATAGCCACGAAACAACCATATCCAAAGACTAATGTGACACTTACTGGTTCCTACACCATACATTTATCCCCTGTTTGTGCATGATTGTCAACTTGGGGTCTCGTTAGGAGAACTTTATGTGACATTATAACTATGGATATGTCACAAAACTAAATTTAATCAATTTCCATTAAATCACCAAAGTGACCTCCACCCTATTAGTTCAGGCTCTCAGAGGTGAACCTATAGACCCATCTAAAACCTAAGCACTCGAATTGGCAACATTTTAATCTACATGAATTATCCTGAAATCAGTAAATATTGTATCACCAAGTCAACACTTGTCTATAAGCATCAACTCAAGTACGTTTTAGTATCCAATTCAGCTCACACAAGAAACAAAAAGTACTTGTGAGCACAATAATAGGTTCAATTGAAAGAAGATTATTTAACATTTCAGTACATACCCGATGAAAGAAGAGAATTACTTGTACAATGGTTTTGGTTGAACAGCTGTGGATTGATGTATTCCTGGAGATTTAATTACGTGACATTTGATCATGTGACAATCACCCGCTGTTGGCAAAAATCACTGAGGGCCGTTCAGTTTGGTTCCTGGGTGTCACTGAACCCTGCATAGAATATTTAACTTTCAGTTCTGTTGTGGGTAGAATTAGATCATTTATGAATCAAAGAAAGAAGACAAAAGAATAGAAAGATTTTGCGCGAAGCAATGTTTAAATAAACATTAAATAAACATTGCTACCTCTGAAACTGCAAGTTGAAACGCCAACTAGATGCCACCGATTGAATGAAAAATATAATTGGCATAAATAAATAGCTTCCAAATAAAGTTTTCACAAAATTTTCTAACTCTTCACAATACACAGCAAATTGTAAAAATAGTAAATAAAACCAAAGCCAAGCCTTATTCAATTTACTGAACCCTACACCTCTGAAGCATAGTTTCTGGAAGGTGAGTCTCGGTCCTTGTAGGGAGCAGCATCGAAGCTGCCTGACTCTCATAATAAAATATACATCGCAGGACAACATGAACGCTCTAGGGTTAGCACAATTGCTTCACAGCTCCAGGGTCCCTGGTTCGATTCCCGGCTTGGGTCACTGTCTGTGCAGAGTCTGCACGTTCTCCCTGTGTCTGCGTGGGTTTCCTCCGGGTGCTCCGGTTTCCTCCCACAGTCCAAAGATGTGCAAGTTAGGTGGATTGGCCATGATAAATTGTCCTTAGTGTCCAAAAACAAAAGGTTAGGTGGGGTTACTGGGTTATGGGGATGGGATAGGCTTAAGTGGGGTGCTCTTTCCAAGGGCCGGTGCAGACTCGATGGACCAAAAGGCCTTCTTCTGCACTGTAAATTCTATGATTCTCAGTTTGTGCTTGCTTTTGTCCTCCTCCATGTTTTTGTTCCTCATTTCTTTCCCCGATTTGTGTTTCTTTCTCTCTCTTTCCCTCTCTTTCTTCCACTGTTGATCCCTCCGGATTCATAGAATCATAGAATTTACAATGCAGAAGAAGGCCATTTGGAAGAGCACCCTACTTAACCCCACACTTCTACCCAGTAACCCCACCTAGCCTTTTAGACACAAAGGGCTAATTTAGCATTGCTAATTCACCTAACCTGTACATTTTTGGACTGTGGGAGGAAACCGGAGCACCCGGAGGAAACTCATGCAAACACGGGGAGAAAGTGCAAACTCCACACAGACAGTCACCCAAGGCCAGAATTGAACCCGGGTTCCTGGAGCAGTGAGGCAGCAGTGCTAAGGGTTTCCAGGAGATTTCCATTGTCTTTTGATGTTGTCATTCTCACAACAGGTAATAGATGGGGCGGAATATTCTGATGTTTTTCAGCGTGTCATTTTCAGCAAGAAAGTCAACATGCAGCTTTCCATCTGCACAGCCAAGTTTTCTTCCCAGATTTTCTGGCACTTTGTGGACAGAGAATTGGGGGGGGGGGGGGGTTTCTGCCATCACTCTAGTGGGGAGGGTGGTATGGGGCCTGATAGTGCCGGCAACACCAGCTCCACAGGGACTGGGGCACCATCTTTAAAGGGTGCCCCAATCTACGTTTGAAATAAACTTCCTCCATGGGTGCAGGGACCAGCCCCCACAAGCACCAGGGCAAATACGCCCTTTACACACATGAGGGAACCCCACCCCCTCCCAATGGGTCCGCCCCTGGCACAACCAATTGCTAGGGTTGCACTGTCAGATTGGCACTGAGAGAGCAGCAGGGGCAAGGGGCCTTGTGAGTTGTAATGTGACAAGAAAGAAGGTCAGGTGCAGCTTGAAATCTCATGAAGAGAGGAGAGAAGAGCAGCACCAAGGAGCTGGAACAGCAGGTCAAGACTGGAGAGTCACTACTTTGAGGAGCCAGGGACGATGAATAGGGAAGTCATTCAGAGCATCGTCCATGAATCTTCACTGTTAATAATTTGCACACAGATACAATCACAAGAATTAGGAACAAGAGTAGGCCACTCAGCCCTCCGAGCCTGTTCCACCATTTGATAAGATCATGGGTGATCTAATTGTGGCCTCAATTCTATTTTCCTGTCTACCCCTCAGTAATCTTTAACTCACTTGTTAATCAATAATCTATCTATCTCAGCCTTAAAAATATTCAATGACCCAGCCTCCAATACAAGGCACTAGTTAGACCTCAGCTGAAGTATTGTGTACAGTTCTGGGCGCCACACGATAGGAAGGATGTGAACGCATTGGATTGAATGGACAAGAGATTTACAAAACGGTTCCAGGGATGAAAAACTTCAGTTATGAGGGTAGATTGGAGAGGTTGGGACAGTTCTCCTTGCAGAGAAAGAGGCTAAGAGGAGGTTTGATAGAGATGTTCAACATAATGAGGGGATGGACAGAGTAGATAGGGAGAAACTGGTCCCACCCCTAAAACGATCAAGAACAAGAGGGCACAAATGTAAGGTGATTTGCAAATGTGATGTGAGAAATAACTTTTTCACACAACAAGTGTTTGGGGCCTGGGATGCACTGCCTGGAAGTGTGGTAGAGGCAGGTCCAATCGAGGTATTCAAGAAGGAATTGGATGATTACTTGAATAAAAACAATGTGCAGGGGTACGGGAAAAGACAAGGGAATGGCAATAAGCCATGATGCTCATTTGGAGAGCTGGTATCAACACAATAAGCCAAATGGCCTCCTTGTGCACCATAACAATTCTGTGATTCTGCCTCCACTGCTCTGGGAAATGGAATGCCACAGGCTAACGAGCCTCTGAGAGAAAATATTTCTCCTCATCTCCATCCTAAAAAGATCCTTGATTTTTAAACTGTCCCCTAATTCTAGCCTCTTCCATAAGGGGAAACATCCTCTTAGCATCCTCACTGCCAAATCCCTTCAGGATATGTTTCAATAAGATTACCTCATCTTCTAAACTCCAATGGCTACAGGCTCATATCCAACCTTTCCTCAAAAGATAACCCCTTCATCCCATGAATCAGTTGCATCAGCCTTGCCTGAACTGCTCCCATTTCAATTCTATCCTTTATCAAGTAAGGAGCCCAAAACTGTGCACACTACACTAGATTTGGTCTCACCAACACACTGTACAACTGTCACAAAAGTTGCTTACTTTCATATTCCACTCCCCTTGCAATAAACCCCAACAGTCCATTTGCTCATGCCTCATGTGTATCTGTAAACTAGCTTTTTGTGATTCATGCAGGACACCCAGATTCCTCGGCACTGCAGAATGTTGTAATCTCTTTCCATTTAAATAATATAGCGGGCACGATCTAACCAAAGAAAAACAAAGTCTATTCTGGGTGGGATTAGAGGGGTCATTCCCAGCCCTTGTAGCGCAGGGAATGACCCCGCTATCTGTTTTTTTTTCAGGCCTCAACAGGAAACTCACCACTGAGGTCACATTCAGTCGCATTTCCTGCACTGAGGAGCTCCACTCGCCAGTGCAGGAAGAGATCCATTGACCCCCGATGCAACCCCAGAAGCCCCCCCCCCCCCAACACATCTGTTGTGGGGTCCTCGAGCCCCTCCCCCGCACCCCACCTCAAACAAGCAGGGCATCCTCTGGGCCCGATCCCCGGTATGGGAAAAATGTCACCTGGTCACCTTGGCACGGCCTGCCTGGCATCCTAGCAGTGTTCCTGCCAACCTGGCAGTGTCGCAGTGGAACTGCCAGGGTGCCCAGGTGGCACAGGCAGGGTGCCAGGCTGGCAATGCCAAGGTAGCATCAGCAATGACAGGGTGCCATGCTGCCCAGATACCAACCACCTGGGGGCCTCCGATCGCCTGGGAGACCCTCCCAAGTACCATGCCACCTGGTCCCCATTTGTGGCGTCGACAGAGTTAAGTGAACTTTAAGCTCACTTTAACTCTGCAAGTCTGGATTCCGCCCATTATGGGCGGCATCCAGAACATGACGTCTCATGAACCTCGGAAGAGGCCTCACTCGGGATCTACACGTAAATCACACCCACCATTGTTTCTACTCTACCTGCCAAAGTGGGCAAGTTCACATTTTCCCACATTATACTTCATCTGACTAATTTTTTGGCCACCCACTTAACCTACCTGTTTGCTTTTGCAGTCTTATATCCTGTTCACAGCCTACTCTCTGTTTCCTGCCTGCCTAGCTCGCATGGGTTTGAAAGTAAAATAATAAATGGC
Organism: Scyliorhinus torazame; assembly: GCF_047496885.1. NCBI lineage: Eukaryota > Metazoa > Chordata > Chondrichthyes > Carcharhiniformes > Scyliorhinidae > Scyliorhinus > Scyliorhinus torazame. The sequence continues at coordinate 194,449,268 of NC_092713.1, read as the reverse complement.
CGGTACGACATGTGTATTACTCAGCTGTGGTTGGTGAACAATAGGTTCCCCTTTGCAGATAATGTTGTTCGAGTCCGGTTTTCACCTTACTTCTGTGCCACAAGTTGGTGATTCAGTGTTTGGTTTGCCTGGGTTTCTGCCAGCACACCTACAGATATAAATTACATTTCCTCATGCACATCTCTAACTGACATTAAAATAGCAGGACATGCATGGGCCTAAAGATTCTCCAGTGGTAGTGGCCAATTATCCTCTGCAATTGTCCTGAACAAATTCATAGCCAAGTCTATAAATATCTCGAAGAGAAACCTGCCAATTTACAAATCCCTATTACTCTAGCTCTTCCTTTTAGGTTCTGGACTCCTTGGGAATTCTGCACTACATTACAGTTTGAACTCTGATTCTGCCAATGTAAGTTGCTAGAATTAACTCTCGCATTGACCAGATTTAATTTCCGGCTCCCATTCATTGCAAATTTTTTGAGTCCCTAGAGGAACTTCACCATTCAAATTATTATTGAATCTATAAAACAGAAATCAAACATTCCCATTTGATTCCAGGCTTACCATATTTTGTTTGTTTGTTCTTAAAAATGACATTTTTTCTTAAAGATAATTTGTCCACGGGACCTTTCGCATCTCAAACTTATTCTTAATTGAAATAGCAGCATTGCTGAGGTGTTCAATTTATTTATCCCCAAAAGAGCCATATCCATGGTGACTGCCAAGATTGTTTTGTTAGGGCTTTAAAAAAAAATTGATTATCCCCTGATGCGACCATCAATTCACTCGAAGACACGTGGAGAAGTAAACCGTGGTTTTAATCAGCTTAGAACTGAGCCTGCCTGTGACTGGTACAACACTGAAGGCGGCCCCGCAGGTCAGCAGCTCTTATACTTCCTGTAAAGGGGGTGGAGCCATGGGTGGAGCCCGTACATGCCCCAACATATCCCCTGTGGGTGAAGCCACACAATGGCCCATAAGTAGAGCCCACAGGGTTAATAACATAACACAGTGCACTGGTGAATTATCAGTAATTATACATTCACCATATTCACCACCTGTTTAAAAAATGAAGTCCGGCGGGGGTGACGGGCTCATAGATTCAGTCGGTCCGGTGCCCGGATCGTACGTTGCGACCGCCGAAGTACTGGTGTTGCAGCCATCTCGGGTGGCTGTGGAAGTGGGTCCGGAGCAGGCACAGGCGTGCACTCTGGGAGCAGCACTTCCGGAGATTCGTTCCTGTAGACCGGTGCGGTGGGTGGGAGGGAGCGTGGGAACCATATAGGGGTGGGGGCGCTGAACATGGGAGGTTGAACGGGACATAGTGTGGGGAATGCAGTAGTGGGAGTGGTGTTGGAGCCTGCGGGCGCCAGGTCCCGGAGGGAGACGGTATCTTGCCGGCCATCGGGGTGTTCGACGTACGCATAGTGTGGGTTGGAGTGCAGGAGCTGTGCCCTCTCTGCCAGGGGGTCGGTCTTATGGCTCCAAACATGTTTTCGGAGGAGGACTGTACCCAGTGTCATCAGCCAGGGCGGAAGCGAGGCCCCGGAGGTAGCTCCCCTAGGGAAAACAAACAAACGGTCATGAGGAGTCTGGTTTGTGGCTGTGCAAAGGAGGGACCTAATAGAGTGGAGCGCATCGGGGAGGACCTCCTGCCAGTGAGAAACTGGGAGATTCCTGGACCGCAGGGTCAGTAGGACGGTCTTCCATACCGTCGCGTTCTCCTCTCCACCTGCCCGTTTCCCCTGGGGTTATAACTGGTAGTCCTGCTCGATGCGATGCCCTTACTGAGCAGGTTCTGACGCAGTTCGTCGCTCATGAACGACGAGCCCCTGACGCTGTGGACATAATTGGGGAAACCAAACAGGATGAAGACACTATGCAGGGCTTTAATGACAGTGGGGGTGGTCATATCAGGGCAGGGGATGGCAAACGGGAAGCGGGAGAACTCGTCTATGATGTTAAGGAAGTACGTGTTGTGGTTATTGGAGGAAAGGGGCCCTTTGAAATCGATACTGTTCAAAGGGCCGGGATGCCTTTACCAGGTGGGCCTTATCCGGTCGATAGAAATGCGGTGTACACTCCGCACAGATCTGGCAGTCCCTGGTTATAGCTCTGACCTCCTCGGTGGAATAGGGCAGGTTGCGGGCCTTGATGTAATGGGCGAGCCGGGTGACCCCCGGGTGGCAGAGGTCATCGTGGATAGCCCGTAGTCGGTCATCTTGCGCGCTGGCGCATGTGCCGCGGGAAAGGGCATCTGGGGGCTCGTTGAGCTTCCCAGGACGATATGCTATATCGTAGTTATAGGTGGAGAGTTCGATTCTCCACCTCAAGATCTTATCATTCTTGGTCTTGCCCCGCTGCGTATTGTCAAACATGAAGGTAACCGATCGTTGGTCGGTGACGAGGGTAAACCTCCTACCAGCGAGGTAGTGCCTCCAATGCGCACGGCTTCCACGATGGCTTGGGCTTCTTTTTCGACCGAGGACTGTCAAACTTCGGAGGTGGTGAGGGTGCGTGAAAAAAACGCTACTGATCTGCCTGCTTGGTTGAGGGTGGCGGCGAGAGCGACCTCTGAGGCGTCGCTCTCCACCTGGAAGGGGACAGATTCGTCCACCACGCGCATCGCAGCTTTGGCGATGTCCGCCTTGATGCAGTTGAAGGCCTGGCGGGCCTCGGCTGCCAGTGGAAAGAGGGTGGCCTTAAATAGTGGGCGAGCTTTGTCCGCATACGGTTTGACCCACTGGGCGTAATAGGAGAAAAATCCAAGGCACCTCTTCAGGGCCTTGGGACAGTGAGGGAGATGGAGTTGTAGGAGGGGGCGCATACGGTCAGGGTGGGGCCCTAGGACCCCGTATTCCACGACGTAGCCGAGGATGGCTAGCCTGGTTGTGCGGAAAACGTATTTCTCCTTGTTGTAGGTGAGGTTGAGTTTTGGGCGGTTTGGAGAAATCGGTGGAGGTTGGCGTCGTGGTCCTGCTGATCATGGCCGCAGATGGTGACATTGTCCAAGTACGGAAACATGGCCAGCAGCCCGTACTGGTCCACCATTCGGTCCATCGCTCGTTGGAACACCGAAACCCCGTTCGTGACGCCAAAGGGGACCCGGAGGAAATGGAAAAGGCGGCCGTCTGCCTCAAACGCCTTGTAGTGGGGGTCCTCTGGGCAGATTGGGAGCTGGTGGTATGCAGACTTCAGATCCACCGTGTAGAAGACGCGGTAGTGAGCGATCTGATTTACCATGTCTGCAATCCGGGGAAGGGGGTACGCATTGAGTTACATAAACCGGTTAATGGGCTGGCTGCAATCAACCACCATCCGGAACTTTTCCCCGGTCTTGACGACCACCACCTGAGCTCTCCAGGGGCTATTGCTGGCCTCGATGACACCCTCCCGCAAGAGAGGCTGGACCTCGGACCTAATGAGCGTCCTGTCCTGCATGCTATACCGCCTGCTTCTGGTGGCTACTGGCTTGCAACCGGCGGTGAGGTTTGCGAAGTGGGGGGGGGGGTCGATTTTTAGGGTCGCGAGGCTGCATATGGTGAGCGGGGGCAGGGGCCCCCCGAACTTAAGAGTTAGGCTCCTGAGGTTGCACTGGAAGTCGAGTCCCAAAAGGAGGGGAGCGCAGAGGTCTGGGAGAACATATAGTTGAAAATTAGCGTACTCAGCGCCCTGTATCGCTAGGGGTGCAGTAGTGCACCTTTGGATTTGCACCGAGTGCGACCCAGAGGCGAGGGATATGGTTTGTTGCGTCGGGAATATTGGGAGCGAGCAGCGTCTTACCATGTCTGGGTGAATGAAGCTCTCTGTGCTCCCGGAGTCGAAAAGGCAAGGTGTCTCGTACCCGTTAACCCGGACGGCCATCATGGAGCTCCGGAGGTGCTTAGGTCGCGACTGGTCCAGGGTGACCATGCTGAGGTGTGGGTAGCCGGTGGCATTATCGGAGGTGCTGGGGCGGCCCCGCGATGGCTGTCCATGTAGGTCGTACGCGTCGAGTGGCGCAGCAGATGGCGGCCAAGATGGCAGCCCCCATTGGTCGAGCGTGGCGGACGGTGAGGAAGATGGCGACCAAGATGGCGGGCCCCATGGATCGCACGTGGCTGGCCGCGTGGGGGAGGATGGCCGAGATAGCGGCCCCCATGAGTCGCACATGTTATGCGGAGGCGGAGGCGGCAGACACGCTGCCACCTTGCAGGGTCTGCGAGCCTGTGGATCGGGTCTGTGAGTTCAAGTTTTTAGACCTGGCCAGGCAGATCTTGGCGAAGTGTCCTTTTCGCCCGCAGCTGCTGCAGTTCGCGTTGCGGGCCGGGCAGTGCAGCCGGGGTGTTGGGACTGGCCGTAAAAGTAGCAGGGTAGTCCCCCATGATGGGCGGGCAGCCGCGCAGCACAGGCTTGGGGTAGTCTCGGGTCGGGGGCCAAAGAGGGGGTCGTGTGATCGGCCGGGAATGCAGTAAGGCTCTGAAAAGCAGCCTCCAGAGAGGTAGCCAGTTTTACTGTGTCGTCCAGGTCCTGGACCCCTTTTTCGAGCAGGCGCTGTCTCACATAGTTCAATCGTGCCCCCACCGCGTAAACGTCTCGGACAGCGAGCTCCATGTGCTGAGTGGCCGTAACGGCCTGGAAGTTACAGTTGCGCGCGAGGGCTTTGAGGTCACGTGGGTAATCATCTAGCGACTCCCCGGGGCGCTGGCGGCGAGTAGTGAAGACGTGTCGCGCGTATACCTCGTTCACAGGCCGCACATAGAGGCGTTCGAATAGTGCGAGGGCCTCTGTATAGGAAGCGGCTTCGTCGAGCTGGACAGAAATGCGATGGCTCACCCGTGCGTGGAGGAGGCTCAGCTTCTGTTCGTCAGTGACGGATGGTGTAGACGACGCGGCGAGATAGGCCTTGAAGCATCGAAGCCAATGTGAAAACATTTATTTCGCCTCCGCATCCTGTGGATCGAGTTCCAGTCTGTCAGGTTTGAGGGCTGATTCCATAGTAGTTTTTTAAGCTGATTAAATTGATGCGACCATCAATTCACTCGAATACACGTGGAGAAGTAAACCGTGGTTTTAATCAGCTTAGAAGATTTAAAAAGGGCGGAGATTTAAAAAGAGCGGGAGCTGCGAGTTGGAGCGGAGATTTAAAAAGAGCGGCAACTGCGAGTCGGAGCGGAGATTTAAAAAGCGCGGGAGCTGCGAGTCGGAGCGGAGATTTAAAAAGCGCGGGAGCTGCGAGTCAGAGCGGAGATTTAAAAAGAGCGGGAGGTGCGAGTTGGAGCGGAGATTTAAAAAGAGCGGGAGCTGCGAGTCGGAGCGGAGGTTTAAAAAGATCGCGGCCTAGTTTTGGGAGCCGTTCGGAGGAGGAGGAGCAGTCTCTGTCAGGGAGAGAACTTGAGAACATCTAAGACCCTCAGAAGGTAAGAAGGTAAGTAAGTGATTTTTACTCATTTTTACTTTTATTACCTTTTCAAATTGTGTGTGTGTGGGGGCGGGGGGGGGAGCTGAAGTGACATCACAGAAAAGCTGTGACCTGAGTGGCTGATTGGGAATCTACACTAAATTAAAAAAATTAAGCATTGGTAACTAATTAAACATAATTACTTAATTATAATTTAGAGGGGTATCTAAGCCAGAGATCGGAGAGTACTATATTTAGCTTTCGCATTTATAGTAGAAATCTAGTGCTAGGGAACAGATAGTTAACAGTAACTTTTTTTTTTTTAATTTAACTTTTAATTTTAATTTACTAATTAATTGACGCAATGTCAGTTAGAGGGGTGCAGTGCTCTGACTGTGAGATGTTGCAGGTCCGGGAGGCTTCCAGAATGTGCACCCAGCTGGAGCTCCTCACAGAACGCATGGTTCGGTTGGAGCAACAGTTTGATGCACTTAGGAGCATGCAGGTGGCAGAAAGCGTCATAGATCGCAGTTATATAAATGTGGTCACACCCAAGGTGCAGGCAGAGAAATGGGTGACCACCAGAAAGGGCAGGCAGACAGTGCAGGAATCCCCTGTGGTTGTCCCCCTCTCGAACAGGTATACCCCTTTGTCGGGGGGGATAGCCTATCAGGGGAAAACAGCAGCAGCCAGAGCAGTGGCACCACAGCTGGCTCTGATGTTCAGAAGGGAGGGTCAAAGCGCAGAAGAGCAATAGTAATAGGGGACTCTATAGTCAGGGGCACAGATAGGCGCTTCTGTGGACGTGAAAGAGACTCCAGGATGGTATGTTGCCTCCCTGGTGCCAGGGTCCAGGATGTCTCCGAACGGGTAGAGGGCATCCTGAAGGGGGAGGGCAAACAGGCAGAGGTCGTTGTACATATTGGTACTAACGACATAGGCAGGAAGGGGCATGAGGTCCTGCAGCAGGAGTTCAGGGAGCTAGGCAGAAAGTTAAAAGACAGGACCTCTAGGGTTGTAATCTCGGGATTACATATAAAAACCCATGTTTCTTGCAAGCAGCATTTGACGGGGTGATATTGGATGCTTGAAATGTGGGCAGTTTGGTTCTGCCGGAGTCGGTGGTTGAAGAGGGGTATGCAGTTGCTGGTGGATGCTGAAGAAAGACGATGGGCAGAATTTTCTCTTTTTTTGAGTGTTTGTCAACTCAGGGGGGGAAAGTGAGATGTACCCCACCAGCTGCAGTGCCCAGGAGGTGGCGGGTCCCACGATATCATGCTGGCGGCATCTTGGGCCCCTTTTAGGGGTTGGTTTAGCACACTGGGCTAAATCGCTGGCTTTTAAAGCAGTCCAAGGCAGGCCAGCAGCAGGCTTCAATTCCCATACCAGCCTCCCCGAACAGGTGCCAGAATGTGGCGACTAGGGGCTTTTCACAGTAACTTCATTGAAGCCTACTTGTGACAATAAGCGATTTTCATAAAGGGCACCCCATCTGAAAACAATTTAAAAAACACAAATTACCCCTCGGAGCCACCAACCCCCCATGGACTTGGGATCCCCTGCCTCCACCCAGGGACTCCTCTCAGGAACCCGTGCCCCAGGGAACCAACCCCCACCCTGAATCAGCCCCAATGGAAGCCCCCCTCCGCAGTGCCCATGGCAATGCCGGGGGCATTTCCAGGGGCAGTGTGAGAGTAGTGCCTTGGCATGATGCCCTCCCCCGGGGGGGCCATCCTTACCTGTGCACCCCCGGCAGATATCTTTTGCCTGATCCCCATTTGTCAAAAGCTGTTGTAGACTCAGCCAACGTGATGACATGCTGATGGGGTGGTAAAATGCCTGAAGTGGGTGGTGATACAGTGGGAGGCCCACTCATGGCATGTAAATGCATCCTCATAGAGTTCCTGACCTTTCATGGCAGGAACCCCATGGTGTCATTGGCGGGGGGCAGGGACAATCTCAACGGGAAATCCCGCTGGTGTAAAAGTCATTTGGGGACTCCCGCTGGATTCTCCACGGCCTCCGGCCTTCCCGTATACCAAAAACCAGGATGGGAAATCCTCCCCTATGTTTTCAATCTTCCCATGTTTAGAGGAAGGAAATATGTTGTTCAAGCACAGCTGAATAATGAACAACCAGCCTGACAGCACAATGGTGGTTGAGGGATTAAGAGAACAGCAGATAGAGATATCACATTTAGAGGATTTGGCCAACAAGCCTGACAAAATGGGTCCAAATTGTCATTTACTCACTGCATCCATGTACATTAGCTGCTCTGCAATCATCTTTGTCAGGGAAAAGAGTATGTCAGCATCTAGTCAGGTACCTGCTCATTTCTAGAGTAAATGGTTTAGGCAGAAATAATGTCAAATACCATTGGAACGTTTTGTTGGGTTGAGGGTAACTACTGATATCATTAATAAAAACAAATTACTGTGGATGCTGGAATCTGAAACAAAAACAGAAAATGCTGGACAATCTCAGCATTTGTGGAGAGAGAAGGGAGCTAACATTTCGAGTTTGGATGGCTTTGACGAAGAGTCATCCAGAGTCGAAATGTTAACTCCCTTCTATCTCTCCATGTGGTAAACCACTGTTGCACCTCTATTAGGTGATGTATGGTAGGACCTGTACTACAGGTTCGTTAGTAGTCCCTGCCTGCTGGCTCGGCCCAGTAGGCGGAGTATAAATATGTGTGTCCTCCATGCTGCAGCCATTTCACCAGCTGCTGTGGGAGGCCACACATCTTAGAGCAATAAAGCCTCAGTTGCATCCAACTCAAGTCTTTGTGCTATTGATCGTGCATCACTCCACAGATGCCGTCAAACCTGCTGAGATTGTCCGGTATTTACTGTTTTTGTTACTGATACCATTGGTTGAGGCAACTACCGTGGGCTGGATTCTCCGATCCTGCGACTATGTCCTGAGGACTGTGTCGGCGCTGGGCTCAGTCTGCAGCCGCCACGCAAGATTCCTGAATGGTGTGAGCACACGTGTCCCACGCCGTTGGGAACTCGGCCCATCGGGGATGGAGCATCGGGTGAAGTCCTGAGGCCGTCCATATGGCGGAGGCGTACTCCATGAGTATGTCGTTTTTGAGGGGGTGGAGCATCGCAAAAACAGCGCCACCCCCGATTCCTGTGTAAACGGGGATTCTCCAGCCGAACGCCGAATGCTGAATGCGATTTTGGCGTCAGCGATCGGAGAATCCCGCCCCATGTTTCTGGGTTTTAACTTCTATGCACGTCTGTGAAATTCCTATGTCTGCTTTTTCAACAAAATTCATACACTTATTCTCTACAGGTGAGAACTTCACTTAAAATAGCGCACAGGAAGACATTAAACCAAGTTTGACACCACTCTCAATAGATTGAGGCAAACAGCCAGGGTAATTCTGCATTGTCGCAAGTCAGCACTTTGGATGCAATATCAAATGCATCTACCTATTCCTCTGGACGTTACAGCTCCCATCACATTAGTTGGGCTGTTTAGCACAGGGCTAAATCGCTGGCTTTGCAAAGCAGACCAAGGCAGGCCAGCAGCACGGTTCAATTCCCGTAGCAGCCTCCCCGAACAGGTGCCGGAATGTGGCGACTAGGGGCTTTTCACAGTAACTTCATTTGAAGCCTACTTGTGACAATAAGCGATTTTCTTTTCATTTCATTTCAGTTGACGGAGAGTAATGTGTTGACTAGGCCAATATTCATCCCTCAGGCAGCATTAGCAAACATTTTTTTTTCCAATTAGGGGGCAAATTTAGTGTGGCCAATCCATCTGCACTGCATATCTTTGGGTTGTGAGGGTGAGATCCACGCAGATACAGGGAGAATGTGCAAACTCCACATGGACAGTGACCCAGAGCTGGGATCGAACCCTGGGTCCTCAGCGCGTGAGGCAGCAGTGCTAACTACTGCACATCGTCCCACCAATTCAACAGCATTATCGTCGCTGAATCCCCCACTATCAATATCCTGGAACTCATTTTAAACTAGAAACATCACCGGACAAGCCGCATAAATACTGTGACTACCAGAGCAAGTCAGAAACTGGGAGTAACTGTGGAGTGAGTAACTTTCCAAATCCTGCCCACCATCTACAAGGCCACTGTCTACCGTCATATGCGTCCTGTGAAATACTTTGAACCGAATAAGGCTGAGCCTTGCACACGACGAGGGTGCATTCACCCTCCGCAGGACCTTTTCCCATGACCCAGCTACACACCCCCTAGCTCCTCCTCCTATTTCCGTTTAACATCTCCTATCGGGGCTCCCTCCCATTCCATCAGCTCTTTATAAACCTCGGACACCTTCCCCTCCCCTACTCCCTCCCTCAACAGCACCTTATCCTGCAACCCCGAGGGCGGCAACCTGGGAAAGGGCGGCACCTGCTTCCTCACAAAGTCCCGGACATATAAGTATCTAAACCCATTCCCATGGGATACTCATATTCCTCCTCCAGGTCCTCTAAGCTCGTAAAGCTGCCCCCTACAAACAGGTCCCCAAACCGTTCAATCCCCGCCTGCTGTTCTCTTTATATATTAACGATCTAGATGACGGGACTGAGGGCATTCTGGCTAAGTTTGCCGATGATACAAAGATAGGTGGAGGGGCAGGTAGTATTGAGGAGGTGGGGAGGCTGCAGAAAGATTTAGATAGTTGAGGAGAGTGGTCCAAGAAATGGCTGATGAAATTGAACGTGGGAAAGTGCGAGGTCTTGCACTTTGGAAAAAGAATAGAGGCATGGACTATTTTCTAAACGGTGACACAATTCATAATGCTGAAGTGCAAAGGGACTTGGGAGTCCTAGTCCAGGATTCTCCAAAGGTAAACTTGCAGGTTGAGTCCGTAATTAAGAAAGCAATGCAATGTTATCATTTATCTCAAGAGGCTTGGAATCTAAAAGCAGGGATGTACTTCTGAAGCTTTATAAAGCACTAGTTAGGCCCCATTTAGAATACTGTGAGCAATTTTGGGCCCTACACCTGAGGAAGGACATACTGGCACTGGAGCGGGTCCAGCAGAGATTCACACGGATGATCCCAGGAATGATAGGCCTAACATACGATGAACGTCTGAGGATCCTGGGATTATATTCATTGGAGTTTCGGAGGGTGAGGGGAGATCTAATAGAAACTTACAAGATAATGAATGGCTTAGATAGGGTGGACGTAGGGAAGTTGTTTCCATTAGCAGGGAAGACTAGGCCCCGGGGGCACAGCCTTAGAATAAAAGGGAGTCACTTTAGAACAGAGATGAGGAGAAATTTCTTCAACCAGAGAGTGGTGGGTCTGTGGAATTCATTGCCACAGAGGGCGGTGGAGGCCGGGAAGTTGAGTGTCTTTAAGACAGAAGTTGATAAATTCTTGATTTCTCGAGGAATTAAGGGCTATGGAGAGAGAGCGGGTAAATGGAGTTGAAATCAGCCATGATTGAATGGCGGAGTGGACTCGATGGGCCGAATGGCCTTACTTCCGCTCCTATGTCTTATGGTCTTATGGTCTTATTTACAAACTATTCCCAATTAGCCACACGTGGCTAGTGACTCATGGATTGAAGCACATTGCTATAATGTTGTGGCATCACAGTTGAACAGGATAGTTTGAAGGTGTGAGTAATCTTGCCCTGAGATGATGAATCACTTGAGCAGGGAGATCAGCTCCAAGAGTGATGCAAGGTTTCTCCTCAACTCCTGACCACCATTGATTACTGACTGTGATGGATTGTTCAATTTGTGTATTTCACCTACCTCTTCCTTTTGGGGATTTTGGTCCCATTTCCTTTGCTTCAGAACTTTAGCTCTCAGAGTCTTTCACATCTCTTCCTATAGGTACTAACATTGACTGAGCCACAGATCCACCAGCACCTTTTGCTGCGATTCATTTGTGGCCATTCTATGTGTACAAGTCTGCGCATAGTACTTGGCAGTGCAAGACGGATTTGGCTGTTTCCTTGCTGACAGGCACAAAGATGCAGCTCCAAACTTGGATGACTGAATCGCAATAAATCCTAATACAAATGCAAAATAATGCAGATGGTGGAAATCTTAAATAAAAACAAAAGTGGGTTGAAACTAAAACCAAGGTACTAAGCTTTCAATCTTATATTTTTCCTTTCAATCAACCTAGTGTCCCAGCTGTCATTTATATGTGCTCAAAGATAATTAATACCATCACCTGTTTCTCTTAACCTTAACATGTAATTAACATGACATTAACAAACCTGCCAATATAATTGGCTGGAGATTAACGTAGCTGACCTGAGTATTTGCAATGATAAATCCTGAATGATTTTATTTCCTCACCCTGTAGCCAAGGGTAGCTGAGCTCAATTCTAGCCATTTTCTAAAATAACTAGAGCATGGATCAAAGCTCAGTTCTGCTCTCGTTCTAATCTATATGATTTGGTACCATACTGGTAGTGCTTTTACCCACTGAGAGTCCAAGACAGCCTTGCCAAAACCTTCAATCAATAACAAATGAGAACCTATGAACCTGTGAATTCGGGGCAGGAGTCGGCCACTTGGCCCCTCGAATCTGCTCCGCGATTTAGTAAGATTATGGTTGATCTGATTGTAACCTCAACTCCATGGGCAGCATTCTCTAAGCCTCCTTTCCAAAATCGCGAGTGGCGCGGGGGCGGAGGATGGGCGTCAAACCCAAGATCGGGTCCAATGCTGCTCCCCGAAGAATCACCACGAATTGCGCGCCCGGGATCTACGTGGCGCTGGTCGGGGGCCATTGAAAGAGGCCCCCGCGACGATTCTCCAACGTCAACTGGCCGAGTTCTCGATGGTGTGGTTCTCTCATGGTCCCACCCGTCAGGAACTTGGCGCGGCGGCTGTGGACTCAGTCCATGGGCACCCTGGTGGGGGGCGGGGTGGGGGGGGGGATCGTTCACTGGGGGGGCCTCCAGGACGGGCAGGCTACCGATCGGGGGCCACCGTATCTGTGGGCGGGCGCGATCGTAGAGGGGCCTATGTTTTCGGTGCCGGTCCGTGGTGTGGGTCCGCCATGTCGTGCGGGGTGGCTGACGCAGGCCGCCACCGTGCGCAAGCGTGGACCCCCAACTAGAAGTGCAGGGCCCCGTGTTGGCAGCCGGAGCTGCGAGGAGCACTCTGGGGCCCTGCAAGCCCCTTCAGGTAAGTGAATCGCTCTGTCAAGAAAGTCTAGAGTGATTTGCCTGCGATTTTTCGCGGGCGTGAGGACATAGTCCCATTATTGGAGAATCCCGCCCCATATTCCTGCCTACCCCTCGATAAGTTTTCACTCACCCCCCCAGCCCCCACCCCCCTCCCAAGGTTATGGGCCTTGGATTGAACAAGCTTGTGGCTTAATTCTCAGACCTGGCCTTAAATACTGATTTAGGATTGTGGTAGTCACCAAAGAACAAACAAAGAACAAAGAAATGTACAGCACAGGAACAGGCCCTTCGACCCTCCAAGCCCGTGCCGACCATACTGCCCGACTAAACTACAATCTTCTACACTTCCTGGGTCCGTATCCTTCTATTCCCATCCTATTCATATATTTGTCAAGATGCCCCTTAAATGTCCCTATCGTCCCTGCCTCCACTACCTCCTCCGGTAGTGAGTTCCAGGCACCCACTACCCTCTGCGTAAAAAACTTGCCTCGTACATCTACTCTAAACTTTGCCCCTCTCACCTTAAACCTATGCCCCCTAGTAATTGACCCCTCTACCCTGGGGAAAAGCCTCTGACTATCCACTCTGTCTATGCCCCTCATAATTTTGTATACCTCTATCAGGTCGCCCCTCAACCTCCTTCGTTCCAGTGAGAACAAACCGAGTTTATTCAATCGCTCCTCATAGCTTATGCCCTCCATACCAGGCAACATTCTGGTAAATCTCTTCTGCACCCTCTCTAAAGCCTCCACATCCTTCTGGTAGTGTGGCGACCAGAATTGAACACTATACTCCAAGTGTGGCCTAACTAAGGTTCTATACAGCTGCAACATGACTTGCCAATTCTTATACTCAATGCCCCGGCCAATGAAGGCAAGCATGCCGTATGCCTTCTTGACTACCTTCTCCACCTGTGTAGCCCCTTTCAGTGATCTGTGGACCTGTACTCCTAGATCTCTTTGACTTTCAATACTCTTGAGGGTTCTACCATTCACTGTATATTCCCTACCTGCATTAGCCCTTCCAAAATGCATTACCTCACATTTGTCCAGGTTAAACTCCATCTGCCATCTCTCCGCCCAAGTCTCCAGACAATCTAAATCCTGCTGTATCCTCAGACAGTCCTCATCGCTATCCGCAATTCCACCAACCTTTGTGTCGTCTGCAAACTTACTAATCAGACCAGTTACATTTTCCTCCAAATCATTTATATATACTACAAAGAGCAAAGGTCCCAGCACTGATCCCTGTGGAACACCACTGGTCACAGCCCTCCAATTAGAAAAGCATCCCTCCATTGCTACCCTCTGCCTTCTATGGCCTAGCCAGTTCTGTATCCACCTTGCCAGTTCACCCCTGATCCCGTGTGACTTCACCTTTTGTACTAGTCTACCATGAGGGACCTTGTCAAAGGCCTTACTGAAGTCCATATAGACAACATCTACTGCCCTACCTGCATCAATCATCTTAGTGACCTCCTCGAAAAACTCTATCAAGTTAGTGAGACACGACCTCCCCTTCACAAAACCGTGCTGCCTCTCACTAATACGTCCATTTGCTTCCAAATGGGAGTAGATCCTGTCTCGAAGAATTCTCTCCAGTAATTTCCCTACCACTGAAGTAAGGCTCACCGGCCTGTAGTTCCCGGGATTATCCCTGCCACCCTTCTTAAACAGAGGAACAACATTGGCTATTCTCCAGTCCTCCGGGACATCCCCTGAAGACAGCGAGGATCCAAAGATTTCTGTCAAGGCCTCAGCAATTTCCTCTCCAGCCTCCTTCAGTATTCTGGGGTAGATCCCATCCGGCCCTGGGGACTTATCTACCTTAATATTTTTTAAGACACCCAACACCTCGTCTTTTTGGATCACAATGTGACCCAGGCTATCTACACCCCCTTCTCCAGACTCAACATCTACCAATTCCTTCTCTTTGGTGAATACTGATGCAAAGTATTCATTTAGTACCTCGCCCATTTCCTCTGGCTCCACACATAGATTCCCTTGCCTATCCTTCAGTGGGCCAACCCTTTCCCTGGCTACCCTCTTGCTTTTTATGTAAGTGTAAAAAGCCTTGGGATTTTCCTTAACCCTATTTGCCAATGACTTTTCATGACCCCTTCTAGCCCTCCTGACTCCCTGCTTAAGTTCCTTCCTACTTTCCTTATATGCCACACAGGCTTCGTCTGTTCCCAGCCTTTTAGCCCTGACAAATGCCTCCTTTTTCTTTTTGACGAGGCCTACAATATCATTCGTCATCCAAGGTTCCCGAAAATTGCCGTATTTATCTTTCTTCCTCACAGGAACATGCCTGTCCTGTATTCCTATCAACTGACACTTGAAAGCCTCCCACATGTCAGATGTTGATTTGCCCTCAAACATCCGCCCCCAATCTATGTTCTTCAGTTCCCGCCTAATATTGTTATAATTAGCCTTCCCCCAATTTAGCACATTCATCCTCGGACCACTCTTATCCTTGTCCACCAGTACTTTAAAACTTACTGAATTGTGGTCACTGTTACCGAAATGCTCCCCTACTGAAACATCTACCACCTGGCCGGGCTCATTCCCCAATACCAGGTCCAGTACCGCCTCTTCCCTAGTTGGACTGTTTACATATTGTTTTAAGAAGCCCTCCTGGATGCTCCTTACAAACTCTGCCCCGTCTAAGCCCCTGGCACTAAGTGAGTCCCAGTCAATATTGGGGAAGTTGAAGTCTCCCATCACCACAACCCTGTTGTTTTTACTCTTTTCCAAAATCTGTCTACCTATCTGCTCCTCTATCTCCCGCTGGCTGTTGGGAGGCCTGTAGTATACCCCCAACATTGTGACTGCACCCTTCTTATTCCTGATCTCTACCCATATAGCCTCACTGCCCTCTGAGGTGTCCTCTCGCTGTATAGCTGTGATACTCTCATGAACAAGTAGCGCAACTCCGCCTCCCCTTTTACATCCCCCTCTATCCCGCCTGAAACATCTAAATCCTGGAACGTTTAGCTGCCAATCCTGCCCTTCCCTCAACCAGGTCTCTGTAATGGCAACAACATCATAGTTCCAAGTAGTAGTTCCAAGTAGTAATCCAAGCTCTAAGTTCATCTGCCTTACCCGGAAGAGCTCCCAGTGGTCCAGATAACAGAAACCCTCCCTCCTACACCAGCTGTTTAGCCACGTGTTTGTCTGCTCTATCTTCCTATTTCTAGCCTCACTGGCACGTGGCACAGGGAGTAATCCCGAGATTACAACCCTCGAGGTCCTGTCTTTTAACTTTCTGCCTAGCTCCCTGAACTCCTGCTGCAGGACCTCATGCCCCTTCCTGCCTATGTCGTTAGTACCAATATGTACAACGACCTCTACCTGTTTGCCCTCCCCCTTCAGGATTCCCTCTACCCGTTCGGAGACATCCTGGACCCTGGCACCAGGGAGGCAACATACCATCCTGGAGTCTCTTTCACGTCCACAGAAGCGCCTATCTGTTCCCCTGACTATAGAGTCCCCTATAACTATTACTCTTCTGCGCTTTGACCCTCCCTTCTGAACATCAGAGCCAGCCGTGGTGCCACTGCTCTGGCTGCTGCTGTTTTCCCCTGATAGGCTATCCCCCCCGACAGTATCCAAAGGGGTATATCTGTTCGAGAGGGGGACAACCACAGGGGATTCCTGCACTGACTGCCTGCCCTTTCTGGTGGTCACCCATTTCTCTGCCTGCACCTTGGGTGTGACCACACTTACATAACTGCGATCTATGACGCTTTCCGCCACCTGCATGCTCCTAAGTGCATCCAATTGCTGCTCCAACCGAACCATGCGGTCTGTGAGGAGCTGCAGTTGGGTGCACTTTCTGCAGATGAAGCCATCCGGGACGCTGGAAGCCTCCCGGACCTGCCACATCTCACAGTCAGAGCACAGCACCCCTCTAACTGACATTGCGTCAATTAATTAAAATTAAAATTTGTCTTTTTTTTTTAATAAATACTTTTTTTTTTAGTTTACAAAGTTACTGTCAACTATCTGTTTCCTAGCACTAGATTTCTAATAGAAATGCGATAGCTAACTATAATATCCTCCGATCTCTGGCTTAGATATCCTCTAAATTATAATTAAGTTATTATGTTTAATTAGTTCCCAAATACTCAAAAAAATTTAGGTTAGAATCCCAACCAGCCACTCAGGTCACAGCTTTTCTGTGATGTCACTTAAGTTTCCCCCCGACACACACAATTTGAAAAAAAGGTATAAAAGTAAAAATCACTTGCTTACCTTCTGAGATGTTCTCAGGTTCTCTCGCTGACAGAGACTGCTCCTCCACCTCCAATCCTTGGCCTGCACAATGCTAATAATATAATAATATAATATGGCACTTACCTTACACCAATGGGTCTTATTATTAGGTTAGAGGAGGAGGGTGGGTGGGAGACACTACACGTGTAGTGTCTCGGGTTTCCTCTCCACCAGAATTTATTGGGGGGGGGGGGACTTGCCAGAGGTCGAACTTCCGGTTCCCGCCGAAATCCAAAGGGCTGCTCCTGTAAAGGTAAGAGCTTTTAAACTAGCTACTCACCTCCCAGAAGGCCCCTGCGCACCGCTGCCGCCGAAATCCAATGGGCTGCTCCTGTAAAGGTAAGGTTTTTAAACTCACTACTCACCTCCAAGAAGGCCCCTGCGCACCGCTGCCGCCGAAATCCAAAGGGCTGCTCCTGTAAAGGTAAGAGCTTTTAAACTAACTACTCACCTCCCAGAAGGCCCCTGCGCACCGCTGCCGCCGAAATCCAAAGGGCTGCTCCTGTAAAGGTAAGAGCTTTTAAACTAACTACTCACCTCCCAGAAGGCCCCTGCGCACCGCTGCCGCCGAAATCCAATGGGCTGCTCCTGTAAAGGTAAGGTTTTTAAACTCACTACTCACCTCCAAGAAGGCCCCTGCGCACCGCTGCCGCCGAAATCCAAAGGGCTGCTCCTGTAAAGGTAAGAGCTTTTAAACTAACTACTCACCTCCCAGAAGGCCCCTGCGCACCGCTGCCGCCGAAATCCAAAGGGCTGCTCCTGTAAAGGTAAGAGCTTTTAAACTAACTACTCACCTCCCAGAAGGCCCCTGCGCACCGCTGCCGCCGAAATCCAATGGGCTGCTCCTGTAAAGGTAAGGTTTTTAAACTCACTACTCACCTCCCAGAAGGCCCCTGCGCACCGCTGCCGCCGAAATCCAAAGGGCTGCTCCTGTAAAGGTAAGAGCTTTTAAACTAACTACTCACCTCCCAGAAGGCCCCTGTGCACCGCTGCCGCCGAAATCCAATGGGCTGCTCCTGTAAAGGTAAGGTTTTTAAACTCACTACTCACCTCCAAGAAGGCCCCTGCGCACCGCTGCCGCCAAAATCCAAAGGGCTGCTCCTGTAAAGGTAAGAGCTTTTAAACTAACTACTCACCTCCCAGAAGGCCCCTGCGCACCGCTGCCGCCGAAATCCAAAGGGCTGCTCCTGTAAAGGTAAGAGCTTTTAAACTAACTACTCACCTCCCAGAAGGCCCCTGCGCACCGCTGCCGCCGAAATCCAATGGGCTGCTCCTGTAAAGGTAAGGTTTTTAAACTCACTACTCACCTCCAAGAAGGCCCCTGCGCACCGCTGCCGCCGAAATCCAAAGGGCTGCTCCTGTAAAGGTAAGAGCTTTTAAACTAACTACTCACCTCCCAGAAGGCCCCTGCGCACCGCTGCCGCCGAAATCCAAAGGGCTGCTCCTGTAAAGGTAAGAGCTTTTAAACTAACTACTCACCTCCCAGAAGGCCCCTGCGCACCGCTGCCGCCGAAATCCAAAGGGCTGCTCCTGTAAAGGTAAGAGCTTTTAAACTAACTACTCACCTCCCAGAAGGCCCCTGCGCACCGCTGCCGCCGAAATCCAATGGGCTGCTCCTGTAAAGGTAAGGTTTTTAAACTCACTACTCACCTCCAAGAAGGCCCCTGCGCACCGCTGCCGCCGAAATCCAAAGGGCTGCTCCTGTAAAGGTAAGAGCTTTTAAACTAACTACTCACCTCCCAGAAGGCCCCTGCGCACCGCTGCCGCCGAAATCCAAAGGGCTGCTCCTGTAAAGGTAAGAGCTTTTAAACTAACTACTCACCTCCCAGAAGGCCCCTGCGCACCGCTGCCGCCGAAATCCAATGGGCTGCTCCTGTAAAGGTAAGGTTTTTAAACTCACTACTCACCTCCAAGAAGGCCCCTGCGCACCGCTGCCGCCGAAATCCAAAGGGCTGCTCCTGTAAAGGTAAGAGCTTTTAAACTAACTACTCACCTCCCAGAAGGCCCCTGCGCACCGCTGCCGCCGAAATCCAAAGGGCTGCTCCTGTAAAGGTAAGAGCTTTTAAACTAACTACTCACCTCCCAGAAGGCCCCTGCGCACCGCTGCCGCCGAAATCCAATGGGCTGCTCCTGTAAAGGTAAGGTTTTTAAACTCACTACTCACCTCCAAGAAGGCCCCTGCGCACCGCTGCCGCCGAAATCCAAAGGGCTGCTCCTGTAAAGGTAAGAGCTTTTAAACTAACTACTCACCTCCCAGAAGGCCCCTGCGCACCGCTGCCGCCGAAATCCACTGATGTATTATACTGTATATATATGGGTTTTACGATAAGGCCCCTGTACTACAGGTACAGGGGTAGATCCCTGCCTGCTGGCTCCACCCAGTAGGTGGAGTATAAATAAGTGTGCTCTCCGAACAGCAGCCATTTCATCAGCTGCTGTAGGAGGCCACACATCTCTGTGTCATAAAGCCTCGATTACATTCTACTCACGTCTCGTCGTAATTGATAGTGCATCAATTTATTAAACAGAGATTTTTCAGAGATGGACCTCCGCATCAAGCCGGAACGCCTGCAGCTGCATCCTCAAGCAAACAACGCCAAAAAAGACTTTGAACATTGGCTCGCCTGTTTTGAAGCTGACATCGGGTCTGTGCCAGACTCAATCCCAGAAGCACAGAAGCTCCAGATTCTGTACACGCGGCTGAGCTCCAACGTCTTTCCCCTCGCCCAGGACATGCCGACCTATGCAGAAGCCATGGCGCTACTGAAGGAAAATTACGCTCAGCGGGCCAAAATCTACGCCAGGCATCTCCTATCCACGCGGCGCCAACTTCCCAGTGAGTCTGTGGAAGATTTCTGGCGTGCCCTGCTCGCCCTAGTGAGAGACTGTGACTGCCAGGCCGTTTCGGCCACTGAACACTCGAACCTTCTGATGAGAGATGCGTTCATTATGGGCATAGGGTCTGACTATATTCACCAGCACTTCTTAAAAGGGGCAACGCTTCACCTCGCGGCGCCCAGAAAACTAGCGCTCTCGCTTATGGTCGCATCACGCCACGTTCAGGCCTATGCCCCCGACCGCGCGGCCCACCCCCCATGTGCATCATGGACCCCGCTGACGGCCACCCCATCATGGACCCCATCAGCGACAGCCCGCAGCTAATTCCACGCCTGCACCGCACGGCAGTCAACCAACCCCGGGGAACCCAAATGCTACTTCTGTGGACAGTCAAAACACCCCTGGCTGCGCTGCCCGGCGCGGAGCGCCCTCTGCAAGGCCCATGACAAGAAAGGACATTTCGCTGCAGTGTGCCAGGCCCGCTCAATCGCCGCTATTGTCCCGGCACCCCCCACGAATGGCCAGTGTGCGCCGCCATCTTCCCCTTCTCGGACCACGTGTGGCCCGTGGGTGCTGCCATCTTGCTCTACTCACAACACATGTGGCCCGTGGGCGCCGCCATCATGCCTCCCCCATGACACGTGCGGCCCATGGGTGCCGCCACCTTACCCGCCTCAGGACCCCTGCACCCCATCAGGCCACTCATCGCCTACAACTGCCGACGACCAGCCGCGTCTCGCCTCGGTCACGATTGACCAGTCTCAACCGAACAACCTCGCGACTGCTTCGACAAAAGTGAAGGTCGACGGGCACGAGATCTCCTGCCTTCTGGACTCCGGGAGCACCGAGAGCTTCATCATCGCGTACACCCCCCTAACCAGAGAATCTCCCTGGCCTCCTGGTCCCACTCCGTGGCGATCCGGGGGTACTGCATCGCCACGCTCACTGTCCAGGGCATGGAGTTCAGCTGCTTCCGCCTCTACATCCTCCCCAACCTCTGCGCTGCCTTGCTACTCGGCCTGGACTTCCAGTGCAACCTCCAGAGCCTAACCCTGAAATTTGGCGGGCCCTTACCACGCCTTACCGTTTGCGGCGTCATGACCCTTAAGGTCGACCCGCCTTCCCTTTTTGCAAACCTAACCCCTGATTGCAAACCCGTCGCCACCAGGAGCAGATGGTACAGTGCCCAGGACAGGACCTTCATCAGGTCTGAGGTCCAGCGGCTGCTGCGGGAAGGTATCATCGAGGCCAGCAACAGCCCCTGGAGGGCCTAAGTGGTAGTGGTGAAAACCGGGGAGAAAAACAGGATGGTCGTTGACTACAGTCAGACCATGAACCGGTACACGCAGCTCGACGCATACCCCCTCCCACGCATATCTGATATGGTCAATCAGATTGCACAATACCGGGTCTTCTCGACAGTAGACTGAAATCTGCCTCCCACCAGCTCCCCATCCACAAGGCGGACCGCCCATACACTGCGTTCGAAGCAGACGGCCGACTTACCACTTTCTTAGGGTTCCTTCTGGCGTCACCAACGGGGTCTCGGTCTTCCAAAGGGAGATGGACTGAATGGTTGACCGTTACGGACTGCAGGCCACCTTCCCGTACCTGGACAACGTCACCATCTGTGGCCACGACCAGCAGGACCACGACGCTGTCATGTTGGGTGTTCCGATACACAAACGAACCAACACGGTTGTAGATGGTACAACTCTGTTTTATTGTTCTGTACAATAATAACTATTAACTTCTGGCTGTGGTTCGTACTTCACCAGCTAACCTGTGGACCCAGTCCTAGCACTATCTTAGTGAGGCACTCAGCACATGGTGTATGTCTGAGTGGCACGCTGTGAGCTCTGTGCTCTGAGCTATCTCCTGGTAGAATGAGCGGGAACTGTGGTGTTCCCTGTTTTATAGTGCGTGTGCTCTCACTGGTGATTGGCTGTGATGTTGTGTGTGTGTTGGTTGGTACAACTACCTGTCCATCAGTGTGTGTGTGATTGCACCATGATATGCTAATGTGGATATCATGACATCCCCCCCTTTTCACAAGGATATGTGCCTACATGGTAATAAATATTGGTGTGTACTGAGTGCATCTGAGTATGTGTGTGCAATATTTATAACATGTACATGAGGCTAAACTATATACATAGGCAGGTGCCAGGTGCAACAGAGCAACGAGGTTGTCCCACGAACAAAACAAGTGCAATCATCAAATATCGAAAGAGAACTTCTGGAACGACAAGAAAGAAACACGTTAACAGTACTGTAAAACAATTCAGTGAGTCCAATGTGCTAACAGGCTCGTAAGTCCAGTCTATTAGGTGGGCGACGAATTCGGGTTGACCGCCTCAAGGGTGGCACACCACTCATCGCCCGGATTAATCCTCTGCACTGGCATCGGCTGATGGGTCCAACCTGGGGACATCCGGTTCTTGTTTATTACCATAACGCGGAAGGGTTCCCGGTCGTCGGTATCACCGGACTGCACGGTGTCAGGGTATGACTCGGTGTATGGGGGCTGAATTGCCCGCACGTCCCTGCGAGGCTGGCGGAAATGCGGAGAGTTGGCAGGTTGAGCTGCTCGACAGCAGGCAGCGTAGTGGCCCATCCTGCCACAGCGGAGGCATTGTCGCGCTTTGGCCAGACATTGCCGCTTTAAGTGTGTGGATCCACAGTTGCCGCACGTCGTGACGTCATGGCATTCGTTACGCCACCGCGCAAGTGCGGTGCGGTCCTGCGTAGAGTGCGCCTGTGCATCCCGTCCCTCTGCGTCGATGTCCCCTCTTTTGGCGCGTACAAGCGCGGGAGGCCTCGGAAAGCGTGCGAAATGGCCGCCCTCGTCCGGGCCACGGGCCGGGAGGAACTCGATCGACTGGACCCTCTCGGCCTCGTAGGACCCCTGCCATGCCGATTCGGCCGCCTGGAGTACCGGTTGGTCGCATTTTCGTGGTGGACGCAGGTCTCGATGGCGGTGGCTAGGGTGAGGCGCTTTATTTTGAGGAGCTGCTGGCGTAGGATGTCCGAGGTGACCCAAAAAATATCTGATCCCGAATCATGGAGTTGGAGGTGGCCTCATAGCCGCAGGACTGCGCGAGGATACGGAGGTGTGTCAGATCAGATTGAAAAGGCTCATCCTTACCCTGCAGGCGCTGCTGGAAGAGGTACCTCTCGAAGCTCTCATTAAATTCCACGCTGAAGTGTTCCTCAAATTTTAGAAGGACCGTCTTGTACTTCGTCTTGTCCTCGCCTTCCGCGAATGCCAGGGAGTTGTAGATGTGTTGCCCCGCCATGGAGAGGAGGTGGGCGATCTTCCTGGTGTCCGATGCATTCTCCCTGTCTGTGGCTTCTAGGAAGAGTTGGAAGCGCTGTTTAAACAGCCTCCAGTTGACGCCAAGATTTCCAGCGATCCGGAGCGGCTGCGGCAGGCTGTGGGTTTCCATGATGCAGGATGGCGGGTTTCTGAAGAGGTGCAGGTAGGTCTCACAGTCGCTGACGAGTTTCCAGTCCTGGTATCACGTCGTGTTGGGTGTTCCGATACACAAATGAACCAACACGGTTGTAGATGGTACAACTCTGTTTTATTGTTCTGCACAATAATAACTATTAACTTCTGGCTGTGGTTCATACTTCACCAGCTAACCTGTGGACCCAGCCCTAGCACTATCTTAGTGAGGCACTCAGCACATGGTGTATGTCTGAGTGGCACGCTGTGAGCTCTGTGCTCTGAGATATCTCCTGGTAGAATGAACGGGAACTGTTGTGTTCCCTGTTTTATAGTGTGTGTGCTCTCACTGGTGATTGGCTGCGATGTTGTGTGTGTGTTGGTTGGTCCAACTACCTGTCCATCAGTGTGTGTGTGTGATTGCACCATGATATGCTGATGTGGATATCATGACAGACGCTAACATTTCCAAATTTCTCCACACGCCACTCTCCTCAACCTCACATATAACAAGGAGAAGTGTGTGTTCAGCACGAACCGGTTAGCCATCCTCGGCTATGTGGTCCAGAAAGGAGTTCTAGGGCCTGACCCCGATCACATGCGCCCCCTCATGGTACTCCCCATCCTCCACTGCCCCAAGACCCTCAAACGCTGCCTGGGGTTCTTTTCGTACTACGCCCAGTGGGTCCCAAACTATGCGGACAAGCCCCGCCCACTCATTCAATCCACCGTTTTCCCACTGATGGCCGAGGCTCACCAGGCCTTCGACCGTATCAATGCCGTCATCGCCAAGGCCATGATGCACGTGGTCGACGAGACGCTCCCCTTCCAAGTCGAGAGCAATGCATCAGACGTCGCTCTGGCCACCACCCACAACCAGGCAGGCAGTCCCGTGACATTCTTTTCCCGCACTGTCCATGCCTCCGAAATTCGGCACTCCTCTGTCGAAAAGGAGGCCGAAGCCATCGTTGAAGCTGTGCGGCATTGGAGGCATTCCTTGGCCGGCAGGAGATTCACTCTCCTCACAGACCAACGGTCGGTTGCCTTCATGTTTAATAACACACAGCGGGGCAAGATCAAAAACGATAAAATCTTGAGGTAGAGGATCGAGCTTTCCACCTACAACTACGAGATTTTGTATCGCCCCAGTAAGCTCAACGAGCTCCCCGATGCCCTATCCCGAGGCACATGTGCCAGCGCAGAAGTGGACCGACTCCGGGCCCTGCACGACAATCTCTGTCACCCAGGAGTCACCCATTTTTATCACTTCATTAAGGCCCGCAATCTGCCCTACTCCATCAAGGAAGTCAGGGCTATCACCAGAGACTGCCAGGTCTGCACGGAGTGTAAACCGCACTTCTACCGGCCAGACCGTCTGCACCTGGTGAAGGCCTCCTGCCCCTATGAACGCCTCAGCGTGGACTTCAAAGGGCCCCTCCCTCCACCGACCACAACACAAAGATGTGTGGCCTCCTACAGCAGCTTCCTCAGTGTGGTAGACGAATATTCCCGATTCCCCTTTGCTGTCCCATGCCCCAACATGACGTCTGCCACCGTCATCAAAGCCCTCAACACCACCTTCGCACTGTTTGGTTTCCCCGCCTATGTCCACAGCGACAGGGGATCCTCATTTATGAGCGATTAGCTACGCCAGTTCCTGCTCAACAGGAGCATTGCCTCGAGCAGGACGACCAGCAACAACCCAGGGGAAACGGGCAGGTGGAGTGGGAGAATGGGATGGTCTGGAGGGCCATCCAGCTGGCCCTACGGTCCAGACATCTCCCGGCCTCCCGCTGGCAGGAGGTCCACCCCGATGCACTTCACTCCATTCGGTCGCTCCTGTGCATCGCGACTTACGAAACCCCCCATGAACGTCTCTTTGCCTTCCCCAGGAAGTCCACCTCCGGGGTTTCGCTCCCAACGTGGCTGGCAGCTCCAAGGCCCATTCTCCTCCGCAGACACGTGTGACTCCACAAGGCGGACCCGTTGGTTGAGAGGGTACAGCTACTCCACACCAACCCGCAGTACGCTTACGTAGCGTACCCCGATGGCCGCCAAGACAGTCTCCCTCAGGGACCTGGCAACAGTATCCCTCAGGGACCCACACACACACACCCCTTATCCGGCGCCACCCTCCCCTCCCCCTGGCGCACCCCACCGCAGCCCCCGCTCCAGAACAATCCGTCCTCCCCTTGCTCCCACCCGGGGATGAAGAGGATTTCGACACGCTCCCGGAGTCACCGAAGACCAAGCCAACGCCCGAGTCGCCACCAGCACACGGGCGCTCTCGATGATAGATCAAGGCACCGGACCGCCTAAATTTGTAATATTCTCAGTTATTTTTAAAAGTCTGTATAGAGTTCTCCACTACCCCCGCTGGACTCATTTTTAACAGGGGTGAATGTGGTAGTCACCACTGATGTGTTATACTGTATATACATGGGTTTTACGGTAAGGCCCCTGTACCACAGGTACAGGGGTAGATCCCTGCCTGCTGGCACCACCCAGTAGGCGGAGTATAAATGTGTGTGCTCTCCGAACAGCAGCCATTTCGTCAGCTGCTATAGGAGGCCACACATCTCTGTGTAAAAAAGCCTTGATTACATTCTACTCCCTTCTCGTCGTAATTGATAGTGCATCAAGGATTTAGGAAGGAAAGTTTTCTCTGGCGGTCAGTTGTAAGCGTCCATTGTGAAATTAATTTGAGCAGTCCATACTTTCGATGGGCTCACAGCATAAAACTACCCCTAATTCAGCAAATTGACAACTGCACTCATCCAGGTCACAGTAAGTTTGATGCGGGGGGGGGGGGGGGTGCAGGATCGTGGAATACCACATTAGTGCATGTGAGAAGTTCATCTGAAGTTTGAACTGAGACACATTGGTAAAACAATAGAGGAACCTTTACACAAAATCTAACCCATTCTCTATCTGACCTAAGAGTTTTTGATGGGACAATTGAGTGGTAGCTCTGTATCTAGTAAAGATAGTCGCAGATGACCATAGACTGCTTTTCCCTTTGAGGGGGAGAGTTGACGGGTGGTGATTTAACTTGAGGATCACCACACCTCAGGTGAGGGGCAAGGTTGAGGAAGCGGGCCTTAAGCCGATGCGCGAATTGCACCGGTGCTGTTGGCCTCAGTCTGCATCACAAACCAGTTGCCCAGCCCACTGAGTCTCTGTAACTCACTCATGCTGTTCCTGCCCTGGGTTTGTTTCATGGGACACTGTAATGGGAACTTAACTCTGTATCCAATTCATGTTGTACTTGCCCTGGGAGTATTTGATGGAAGCTTACTCTTTCTGGCTTGGAATTTCTTAATGCTGACACAGGGAATCCATTTCCCCAAACTGACATGTCACATCTTAATGAGCAAAATAAATTTACAAAATAAAGTCATCAGAAAACTTTTTCGAAATTAAACAGTTATGAAGCCTTCTAAACACTTCTATTCCTCTTTGATTATTAACTGCTCCTGTTGGAATTCTGCCTCTAAGCCCACAAGTTCCTCCCCCAGCCTCTTCTTCCTATGAAACTGATTGTAGTCATTATTCTCTGCCTGTGGAATCCCTCTGAATTAATGTTGACTCATTACTTCTCTTCTCAATCTTAAAATCAGAGTTAATGAAAGGAGAAAGCACCATTTCACAACAAGGACAGTCTCTCTCTCAAGGCTGTGGATTAGGGTCAATTGGGACTTGATATCAATGGATTTTTAGATCAAGGGATGTCCGTGGAGGAAAGGCAGATTTGAAATACAGATCAGCCATTAACTAATTCCATTAATGGAAACTGAAAGCCTATTTAACATAATGACCAGTCAGCCAAATGTTCAACTTAATAAAATAGACAAACTACCTGTCAGGTAGATTCCGATAATTTTGCCAGGAGGCCTGCCAATCAATTCCGGAACAGCCTCATTGAACAGATCGCTCAATCTCACACAGTCACCTCCTTTCCAATCAGGCTCAGTCGGCTGAGGCCAGGAGGGTGTCTTCCATCTATCCTATGTGTTCAAATTTGTTCCTTAAAAGATGGATTTATGAATTTAGTTGTGAATTTATCGTAAAATGGAATTATGAAAATCAGAAAGTCAATACTGATAGAAAATTACCTACATCTTGTTGTCTGGTGCATCTTCGAATTGTTTCAGGAAGTGTTTATTACCCATAAGGTGCCTCGCAGAATTTTGGAAGTGCTTCTTCCGGGAGGAAGGAACTCAAGTCAGTTAGTTTTTCAAAAAATATATATTTATTAAAGTTTTTTAACACAATTTTTCTCCCTGACAAACAATAACCCCCACGCCCCCCCCCCCCCCCCCCCCTCGTAACAAAAAAAAATGAGAAATCGCGCAGAGCAAGATATACACATGGGAAAATGATATATTTACACAGCTTTGTACACTGGCCCTCACCCGTACGTGCCAGTTTCCCCAACGCTTCATGTTATCTCTTGCTCATCCACCCTCCCAAGCAGTCCCCCCTTTCCTCCCCCCCTCCCCCTCCACTCCCAGGACGTCCCCTCCACCCCCCCCCCCCCCCACCCCAAGGTTGCTGCTGCTGCTGACCGACCTTCCTCTAACGCTCCGCGAGATAGTCTAGGAACGGTTGCCACCGCCTGTAGAACCCCTGCGCAGACCCTCTCAAGGCTCCCTGAGCACCTTCCACATCTGTCCTCTACCCCAAAGAACCTACTCAACCTCGCCCCCGTCAAGTGCGCTCGGTGGACCACCTTAAATTGTATCAGGTTGAGCCTGGCACACGAGGAGGAGGAATTAGCTCTACCTAGGGCATCAGCCCACAGACCTTCCTCGATCTCCTCCCCCAGCTCCTCCTTCCATTTACCCTTCAACTCTTCTACCAGCACTTCCCCCTCTTCTTTCAACTCCTGGTGTATTTCCGACACCTTGCCCTCCCCGACCCATACACCCGAGATCACCCTATTTGAACGTCTTGTGCCGGGAGCAATGGGAATTCCCTCACCTGTCGCCTCACAAAAGCCCTCACCGGCATATATCTAAAGGCATTTCCCGGGGGTAACTCAAACTTCTCCTCCAGTGCCCCTAGGCTCGCAAACGTCCCGTCGATGAACAGGTCCCCCATTCTTCCAATCCCCGCCCGATGCCTGTTCTGGAACCCCCCGTCCATCTTCCCCGGGACAAACCGGTGGTTACCCCTGATCGGGGACCACACCGATGCTCCCATTGCACCCCAGTGCCGTCTCCAGTGGCCCCAGATCCTTAGCGTTGCCGCCGCCACCGGGCTCGTGGTATACTTTGTCGGCGAGAGCGGCAGCCGTGCCGTCACCAACGCCCCCAGGCTCATTCCTTTACAGGACGCCATCTCCATCCTCTTCCATGCCGCCCCCTCTCCCTCCATAACCCACTTGCGGATCATCGCCACATTTGCTGCCCAGTAGTAGCTCCCCAGTTTTGGCAGCGCCAACCCTCCTCAGTCCATACTGCGTTCCAGGAACCCTCTTCTTACTCTCGGGGTCTTATTCGCCCACACAAACCCCATAATACTCCTGCCTACGCTCTTAAAAAAGGCCTTAGTGATCACGATGGGAAGGCACTGAAACACAAACAGAAACCTCGGAAGGACCACCATTTTGGCCGACTGCACTCTACCCGCCAGCGAGAGCGGTAACATGGCCCATCTTTTGAAATCCTCCTCCATTTGCTCCACCAACCTCGTCAGACTCAGTTTATGTAGGGTCCCCCAACTCCTGGCTCTCTGGATCCCCAGATACCGAAAGCTCCCCTCCGCCTTCCCAGCGGTAGGTCCCCTATCCCTCTTTCTTGGTCCCCCGCCTGTAATACAAAGAGCTCACTCTTCCCTACATTGAGCCTATAGCCCGAAAACGCCCCAAACTCCCTTAGAGTCTGCATGACCTCCACCATCCCCTCCATTGGATCCGCCACATACAGCAACAGGTCATCCGCATATAGCGACACCCGATGCTCTTCTCCCCCGCGGACCACCCCTCTCCATTTATTAGACTCCCTCAATGACATGGCCAATGGTTCGATCGCCAATGCGAACAACAGGGGGGACAGGGGACACCCCTGCCTCGTCCCTCGGTACAGTCGAAAGTACTCCGACCTCCGCCGGTTCGTCGCTACACTCGCCATCGGGGCTCTGTAAAGGAGCCTAACCCAATTGATAAACCCTACCCCGAACCCAAACCTACGCAGCACCTCCCAGAGGTACTCCCACTCGACTCGGTCAAAGGCCTTCTCCGCGTCCATAGCTGCCAAAATCTCCGTCTCTCCCTCCTCCGATGGCATCATTATCACGTTTAAGAGCCGCCGCACATTGGTGTTTAGTTGCCTGCCCTTTACAAATCCCGTCTGGTCCTCGTGGATTACCCCCGGGACACAGTCCTCGATCCTCGTGGCCAGCACTTTTGCCAGCAACTTTGCATCCACATTGAGGAGCGAGATCGGCCTGTACGATCCACATTGCAGTGGGTCCTTGTCCCGCTTTAGGATCAAAGAAATTGTCGCTTCCGACATTGTCGGGGGCAGGGTCCCCTCCTCTCTTGCCTCATTAAAGGTCCTCACCAGTAGCGGGGCCAACAGGTCTGCGTACTTCCTGTAGAACTCCACCGGGAATCCATCCGGTCCCAGGGCCTTCCCCGCCTGCATGCTCCCCAAACCCTTGCTCAGCTCCTCCAACCCAATTGGTGCCCCCAAACCAGCCACCTCTTGCTCCTCCACCCTCGGGAATCTCAGCTGATCTAGGAATCATCTCATCCCCTCTTCCCCTGGGGGCTGGGATCTGTACAGCTCTTCATAAAAGGCCTTGAATACCTCATTTATTTTCATCGCACTCCGACCGTGGCTCCCCTTCCATCTTTGACTCCCCCTATTCCCCTCGCTGCCATCCTCTTACGGAGCTGGTGTGCCAGCATCCGACTAGCCTTTTCCCCATACTCGTAGGTCGCCCCCTGCGCTTTCCTCCACTGTGCCTCCGCCTTCCCTGTGGTCAACAGGTCAAACTCCGTCTGGAGCCGTCGTCTTTCCCCAAGTAATCTTTTCTCCGGGGCCTCTGCGTATCTCCTGTCCACTCTCAAAATCTCCCCCACTAACCTCTCCCTTTCCATACCCTCTGTCTTCTCCCTATGAGCCCTAATGGAAATTAGCTCTCCCCTGATCACCGCCTTCAACGCCTCCCATACCACCCCCACCCGCACATCCCCATTGTCGTTGGCCTCCAAGTACCTTTCGATACACCCCCTCACCTTCCCACACACCACCTTGTCCGCCAGCAGTCCCACATCCAGCCACCACAACGGGCGTTGGTCCCTCTCCTCTCCCAGCTCCAGTTCCACCCAGTGCGGGGCATGGTCTGAAACGGCTATAGCCGAATACTCCGTCCCTTCCACCCTCGGGATGAGCGCCCTACCCAGAACAAAGAAATCTATCCGGGAGTAAGCTTTGTGTACATGGGAGAAGAAAGAAAATTCCCTGGCCTGCGGCCTTGCAAACCGCCATGGGTTCACTCCCCCCATCTGATCCATAAACCCCCTAAGTACCTTGGCCGCCGCCGGCCTCTTTCCAGTCCTTGATTTGGAGCGGTCCAGTGCTGGATCCAACACTGTATTGAAGTCCCCTCCCATTATCAGGCCTCCTATCTCCAGGTCTGGAATGCGCCCCAACATGCACTTCATGAATCCTGCATCATCCCAGTTCGGGGCATATACGTTGACCAACACCACCCACGTCCCTTGCAGCCTACCGCTCACCATTACATATCGCCCTCCATTGTCTGCTACAATAGTCTTGGCCTCAAATGACACCCGCTTTCCCACCAATATTGCCACCCATCTATTCTTCGCGTCCCGTCCCGAGTGGAATACCTGTCCTACCCATCCCTTTCTTAGTCTGACCTGGTCCGCCACCTTCAGGTGTGTCTCTTGGAGCATGGCCACGTCCGCCTTCAGTCCCTTTAAGTGCGTGAACACTCGGGCCCTCTTCACCGGCCCATTCAAGCCTCTCACATTCCATGTTATCAGCCGGATTGGAGGGGCTCTCACACCCCCCCCCCCCACGCCTCGCCGACTAGCCATCTCCTTTTCTAGGCCAGTCCCGTGTCCATGCCTCCCTCACCCTCCAGTCCCCCAGAGGGGAGACCCCCGTCCCGACCACCTCTTCTGTGTCCCATTCCCTTTCGGCCAATGCAGCAGCAACCCTTTTTCCCCCCCCTTCCCCCCTCCCCTCCCCCCCCTCCCCGCCCCCCCCCCCCCCCGCTAGACCCCTGTCTAGCTTTTTTGCTCCCCCCATGTCACTCCCGTAAGTCAGCTGACGCCTGCTGACCCCGGCTTCCCCCGCCGTCCCATTGACCTCCCCGTGTGGGAGTCTCCCAATCCATATGCATTCCTTCGTTCCCCTTCCCGCCTTTCTTCCCGCGCGCGGGAAAACACCCCGCGCTTTCCAAAGCCCGCTCCGCCCCTTCTGGCGCAGCTCCTGTCGCGGCCTTGTCTCTCTCCCCCAGCCCATGTAACATTTCCTGCGCGTGATTGACCCCCTATATACAACAACCATCACACATCAAACTCCAAAATATCCACCCCACCCTCACAAACCCTCAGTTAGAGTCCAACGTTTCGGCTTGTACAAAGGTCCACGCCTCTTCAGGCGTTTCGAAGTAATAGTGTTGGCCCTTGTATGTGACCCACAGTCGTGCTGGCTGCAGCATTCCGAATTTCACTTCTTTCCGGTACAACGCCGCTTTGGCCCGGTTGAAACCCGCTCTCCGCTTTGCAACCTCCGTGCTCCAGTCCGGGTATATTCAGATCTCTGCATTGTCCCACTTACTGCTCCGCTCCTTCTTGGCCCATCTCAAGACCCACTCTCTGTCCGTGAACCGGTGGAACCTCACCACCATCGCCCTTGGCGGCTCATTTGCCTGGGGCTTCTTCGCCAGCACCCAATGTGCCCCGTCCAACTCTAGCGGCCTCGAAGGGGCCTTCGTGCCCATCATCGCCTCGAGCATCGTGCTCGCGTGTGCCCCGGCATCAGCCCCCTGCACTCACTCAGGGAGACCCAGGATTCGCAGATTCTTTCTCCTCGACCTGTTCTCCAGGTCTTCGAGTCTTCCCGCCCACCTCTTGTGTAGCGCATCGTTCTGCTCCACTCTCACCACCAGGCCCACGAGCTCGTCCTCGTTCTGACTGATTCTTTTCTGTACCTGCTGGATCTTAGCTTCGTGGGCCTTCTGGGTGATCCCGAGTCCTTCGATTGCCAAAAGCATAGGCGCCAACATCTCCTTGCGCATCTCCTCGCGCTGCTCCTCGAAGCAGCGCTTGATGAACTCCTGCAGCTCCCCTTTGTCCCTAGCCGCCGACATTTTGTTTTCTTTCCCTCGCTTCTCCCGTTACTCCAGTGCCGCTCCTTTGGCCGTTACACTTCTGGTCCGTTTCATAGAAGTTGGAGGGGGACCTCTCTCTTCCCTTCCCCACGGGTTGCATCAAAAAAAAAAAAAAAGTTCCCTTGGGGCTCCTCTAGCGAGCCCGAAAGTCCGTGGTAGCGGGAGCTGCCGAATCGTGCGGCTTAGCTCCGCATAACCGCAACCGGAAGTCGAGAGGGAATCCTTTTGGCAGTGTTCGCTTCACCAGTCTGCCCCAAAAAGTCTATGGAAACTCCTGAAAAAGGTCTGAGAGTCCGTTCCAGACGGGAGCTGCCGAATGCGCGACCTACTCCTCCATGGCCGCCACCGGAAGCCTCGTCCCTGCTTCTTCAATGGCCTTGGTAGATCTTTTCACAGTTGTTCCCTCTGCTGCTAGAATTCACCTTTGATAGAGTAAAGTCAGATTGCAGCTTTAAGCTTGCCCTTCCCCCCGCCTGCATGCTGGAAGAGGCCTTTGTCTATTCCTGCAGCTAGCTCAAGCCAAATCTTTTACTGTTTCTGCCGGGTCTGGTAGCCAAAAGACATAACATTCCTCCGGGACACTGTCAGGAGAATGCTGCAGTCTTCTTCCCACACCGGGAAATGTCAAACAAATGCCGTGGGGGCCCTGTAAAAGAGCCCAAAAGTCCGTTCCAAGCGGGAGCTACCGAATATGCGACCTAGCTCTGCATAGCCGCACCCAGAAGTCTCAAGTCGGTTAGTTGATTAATTAATTTTGAGTAATAAACCACTTTCTCCAGTTTTTATACCCAGCCCCAATGTTCACCTTTCCTGTCCAGGTTCTTGTACTTCGACAAAGTCTTTCACCACCTCAGGATATTCCGATCCATGTTACAATCAGTTAAATAAATTTCAATTGTACTCAGTGTTGTTTGTAGAAAACAACACCAGCCATCTTGTGCACAGTTTCACACAGATTAGCTCCCATCCCTGCCTCGCTCAAGGTAACTCAGCAACTTGAATGGGACCTAAACAAGTGCTAGGCCTCTTGTTGCCATTTGCAGCAGGCTGGGGGTAGTTAGCACTGGTGCGAATGCACACGCAGACTCGGCACAAGCCGTCCCATCACTACGTTTGCCTGACCAATTTCTAACCCCATAGTTCCGAGCTTCACTCTAGAATTGCACACAAAATCTAGATTGACACATAACTGAGCAAAATTTGACTGCTGTGTTTCTTAAATGTCAACAGTGACTACACTGCAAATACACCTTATTAGCAGTAATATGCCTTGGAATGTCTGACGGTCATGCTAGATAAATGCAATACTTTTTTCTCCTTCTATTTATCATCTTTCCAACGGTTCTCATATATCCTAAGTCAGGCAGCATGGTGGTGCAGTGGTTAGCACTGCAGTCTCATGGCGCTGAGGTCCCAGGTTCGATCCCGGCTCTGGGTCACTGTCCGGGTGGAGTTTGCACATTCGCCCCGTAGTTTGCATGGGTTTCGCCCCCACAGCACAAAGCTGTGCAGGTTAGGTGGATTGGCCACGCTAAATTGTCCCTTAATTGGAAAAAATGAATTGGGTACTCCAAATTTATAAACAAATATATATATATATTCTAAGTCAGTATTTTTCAAACTTTTTTTCCCAGGACCCTCTTTTACCAATTGGTCGACCTTCGGCACCCATGCTGGCCGACCTTCGCAACCCACAATGGTCGACCTTTGTGACTCATGCTGGCCAACCTTCGCATCGCACCATTTTCGTTTACCTTTAATGTAACAGGTGAGCCTGCTTGGTCCTCATGATCTCACTCCAATCAGCTTCACAGGAGGAGAGGGCTTTGCGCCTATCAGGTGCAGAGTTCAGCTGGTTCCTTTGTGCTGTCATTTTGTGAGGACGGAAAATCCAACCTCACACATGTAGGTTGTTGTGAAGGTAAATCGCAACAAGATACTTGTTTTACTCAGCGCTTGATACTCCTTGGAGACGCTACTGCAGACTGCTAATAGCCTCATGGATTTGTGCCATGTTTTTAATGTGCTGCCACAGGTGAGGCGCAGAAGTTCAGTCTCTTCATTTGGAGTCAGCTGTAAGTTAATAATTGATTCTGGGGTTTCAAACTCAAGAGGATTGTTCACCCGCCTCTTCTCTTTCAAAATCTGAAACTTCTCTGGAAAGGAGCGACTAAATCAGTGATCAGCGTATTTGAGACTGAATAAGGCTTGCCTATCTAGTGACAGTTCCCTTATTAATGCTGGTTTCTTCGATGTATAGTAGCAGGTGTGGGGAACATGTAGCAGTTTTGGCTTTGTACTCACACTTGCCAAACTTTCAATTGCTTTTGGAAAGCATCTATTTCTTCACAGTGCTGAAAGCAATCATCATCCTTCCCTTGCAATTTGAGGATCAGTTCATTTGAAATTAAAAATATCTCGGCAAGGTAAGACATAGTTAATACCCAACTCTTATTTGCCAGTACTTTCCTGCATATAAAACACATGGGCTTTGCATCCTGATTTGCATTGGCACAGTTAACAAAGCCTAAGCCAAAATGGGTAGACTAATGGGCCTAGTTTTAGAAGTACCAGTGAGAGCAAAATGGAGAAGATGGGGAATAGGGAAAAGGAAGTGAGAGAAGGCCTGAGTGTTGACAGTGAACAAAGAAATGGTTGCGTCCCAAAGAGCTAACCCTAATGTAAATGCATGGAGTATAGTGAATAAAATTAGGGAGCTGGAAGCAGAAATTTCTCTAGGGGCATATGGCATAGTAGCATTGACAGAAACATGGCTCAAGCCAGAACGGAACTGGATGCTTAACATCCCGGGTTATAAGGCTCCTAATCAGAACATTATAGAAATTATAGAATATTTTAGAGATTATAGAAACCTACAGGGCAAGTAAGGTGGAGATATTTGTGGATTTCAAAAATCCTAAGGTAGACGGGGAAAACAGTGGAGTATGGAGCATGGAAGGGGGGAAATTCCTGCAGTGTATGCAGGAGAACATTCTAGAACAGTGCATTTCCAGTCCTACTAGGGAGCAAGCTGTGCTGGATCTGGTCCTAGGAAATGAGGCAGAGCAGGTGGAGAACTTGAGAGTGGGGGAGCCATTGGGACATAGCAATCATAATAAATATGATTCAATATTAAGTTGGAAAGGGATAAAAGTCAGTCAGGGATTAAGATCGCAGACTGAAAAAGGGTAAATTTAAGGGGACTAAAAGTTGAACTGGAGCAGTTGATTGGAAACACATTTTGGTGGTTAAAACAGTGGATGAAAAATGGGAGACTTTCAAAGGAGAGAAGAATAGGATGCAAGCGAGGTACGTACCCATGAGAAATAAATATAGGGTATCTAAATCTAGAGTACCCTGGATGCTTAAGGATATTTATGATAAAATAAGGAAAAAAATAAGAGGCATATGATGCATGCCGGAATAATAATGGCAATAGAAATGCATGAGAGAGGCTAAGGCTGGAATGAGGAAGGCTAAGAGGAAACATGAAGAAAGGATGACAGGCTGTGCTAAAACAATAGCAAAATGTTCTTCAAACATATTAATGGTAAATGATTAGTGAAGGATAGAGTGGGACCATGAGGGCCAAGCAGGGTAAACTGTTCACTCAAGCGGAGGGTATGGCAGTGGTACTAAATGAGTACTTTGCTTCTGTCTTGACCAAATTAGAAGATTGTGACAATGGCCTAGTTGAAAATGTGTGTGTTGAGCAACTGAGCAGTATAGTGATAGATAAAGAAAAGGTGCTAAAAAGGCTGGCAACACTCCAGGTAGTCACCAGGCCCAAATGGGATGCATCCTAGGTGCATCCTAAGGGAACAAATTGTGGAGCCGTTGACAGAAATTTTCCAGGCCTCTCTGAACACAGGATTAGTCCGGGGGGCTGGAAAATTGCAAATGTGACACCGTTGTTTAAGAAAGGTGCAAAGTATAACCCAGGAACCTACAGACCTGTAAGCTTAAGATCAATAGTGGGAAAACTGATGGAGGTAATAATACAGGATGAGATAAATATACACTTGGAGAAAAGTAAGTTAATACTAGACAGTCAACGTGACTTTGTCAAGGGCAGGTCATGTCTGACAAATTTAATTGAGTTCTTTGACGAGGTGACATCGGCAGTGGATGAAGGCAGTGCCATGGATGTTGTATATTTGGACTTTCAAAAAACATTTGATTTGGTGCCACAAGGCGGGTTGGTTAGCAAATTAAAAATGTTAGGGATTGATGGGTCCTTGGCAGCATGGATTAGAAGTTGGAAAAGGGATAGGAAACAGAGGGTACGTAAAATGGGCATTTCTCAGACTGGAGACGAGTTGAAAGTGGTGTTCCCCAGGGCTCAGTGTTGGGACCCTTGCTTTTTCTGATTTATATAAACGATTTAGAAATGTGTGTTGAGGGCAAAATCTCTAAATGTGCAAGTGATACTAAGCTAGGGCGAATAGTGAATTGTGAGGGTGACACCGAGCGACTTCGGAGGGACATTGACAAGTCGGCCAAATAGGCAGACACCTGGCAGATGAAGTTCAATGCATCAAAATCTGAGGTAATGCATTTTGGAGAAGAAACATGGGGAGACAATATAGACTCAATGTACAACTTTGAGAGGCGTACAGGAGCAGAGCGGCATGAACCGCTCCAGCGCCGTGTTGGCCCCCTATGGGGGCCAGAATAGATCGTGCCCAGGCCCTGTTCGCGCCGTCGTGAAACGTGACGGCGTTCACAACGGCTCGAACACTTGGCCTCAATATCGGAGAATCGCCCCCACCCTCTCCACATCCACCCTGTCAAAATCCCTCAGGATCTTAAAGGTTTTGATCAAGTCGCCTTATACTCTGCTAAACTCTAGTGGATACAAATCCTGCCTCTTCCATGTTTCTTCAGAAGACAACCCACCCATTCCCGCTATTAGTCCAGTAAACCTTCTCTGAACTGTTTCTAATGCATTTACATCTGTCCTTAGATAAGGGACCAGTACTGTATACTCCAGATGTGGTCTCACCAATGCCCTGTACAACTGAAGCATAACCTCCCTACTTCTGTAAATATTTCCCCTCACAATAAATTTTAATATATTAGCTTTCCTAATTACTTGCTGTATCTGTATACTAGCCTCTTGTGATTCATGCACTGGGGCACTCAGACCCCTGGCAGCAACTGTGGAGACAGAAACAGGATTAGCGTTTCAAGTCCAATGTGACTCTTTTTCAGAACACTGATTTTCTGTGTTTTAATAATAGGAACCTTCTGTTTTTATTAAATAAAAACCCTCTGTGTTTATTAACCTGCCTTGGTTCACTGCTCCAACACACACTAATGCATGGCACTGGGAGTAATCCAGAGATTATTACCTTTGAGGCCCTGCCTTTAACTTCCTTCCTACCTCCTGAAATTCAGGTTTCACAACCTCATACTCTATCCTTCCTCTGTCGTTGGTTCCCAAATGAACCATAACTTTTGACTGTTCCGCTTCCACCTGAAGAATATTCTCTGCCTCTCCCAGCAGTGTCCACTCGCCAAGCGCCAAGGAAGCAATGAAGCGAGGCTGATGTGGATGGAAATGTCTATGGATCCTCCCCAGTAATCTGGTGAATAGCCTATAAGAAACTGCATTGAGATTTATAGATTTGTCACAGCTTCGAAAGAGGCCACTCAGCCCAACAAGTCAATACTGGCCCTGTGTAGAACAACCCAATCAGTCCCATTCTTCCACTCTATCACAATAGCCCGGTCGGTTTGGTGACCACACAATCTTCTTTTGAAGTCACTCTTCATCTCTGGTTCCACCACTCGCACAGGCAACAAGTTCCAGAGTTCCATTCGCAGAGTAAAAAAAAAATTCCTCCTCACCTCCCTGCTGTACCTCTTGCCCCAAACCTTAAACCTATGTTTCCCTCATACCATCTGCAAACAGGAACTGCTTTTCTTGGTCTACCTTATCTAAACCTGACAATCCTGTACAGTTCCATCGATCGTCCTTTAGCTTCCTTTGCTCCAACCAATACAACCCCAGCTTCCCCAACATAACCATGCAGCTAAATTCCCTCATCCCTGGAACCATTCTGGTCAATCTCTTCGACATCCCCTCAAGAACCTTTCAGCAGCTTGCTGCCCCCTGGCAGGTCTCAGCTGCCTTGCAGACCGAATTCCCACCAAGGTGTGGTCACCCTCATAGATTTCAGCACTGAAAACTGTTCAGAGAGTGCCACAACCAGAGAGGATTCCTGTGCTGCTGGCGCGTTTTTACTCTGCGCGATAGTCACACACCCAATGAATCCTTTGTGGAAGCAGGTGACCACCTGCTGGAACACATGATGCAGGAATTTCTCCTTCTCACATGTGCCTTGCAATGAGAGCAGCCGTTCCTCAAGCTCAGGAATCTGAAACAAGTCCAATTCCTGCACATCCAGTTATCCAGGGCACATGACGGGCGGAATCTTACCATATATTTTCAAAGCGTCGGTTTCATTAAGAAAAACTATGAGAATCCCACCGACGGTGGTAAAAATCTCCGGATTTCCGTAGAATAAAATAGAATCCCTACAATGCAGGAGGCCATTCGGCCCATCGAGTCTGCACCGCCTCTCTGAAATCCTCGTATCCCCACCTAACTTGAACATCTCTGGGCACGGAGGGGCAATTTAACATGGCCAATCCACCTAAGCTGCACATCTTTGGACTGTGGGAGGAAACCAGAGCACCCGGAGGAAACCCACGCAATCACGGGGAGAAAGTGCAAACTCCACACAGACAGTCACACAAGGCCAGAATCGAACCCGGTTCCTGTGAGGCAGCAGGGCTAACCACTGTGCCACCGTGCATCCCAAACTTCATGGTCAACATCCCTGAGACCGGCTTTCAATTCTAGATTTTTATGAAATTAATTTTAATTCCATCAGCTGCTGTGGTGGGATTTGAACTCAGGTCCCTCGAACATTAGCCTGGACCCCTGGGTTACTAGTCCAGTGTCATTACCGCTATGCCACCATCTCCCCTCTTAATTCAGTCTCTTACTGGAAAAAAAATTTCACTGATGTTTCACACCACGCTCGTGGCAGTTTACCTCTGATTCACTGGCCCCTGGGAAAATTAATGTCTCCAAACAGTGGGGCACTCCTTTTAAATGCCTCCCCAGCACTTGTTCAAAGTCCAGTAGGAGGGCGGCTGCCAGGAAAACAGCTCCACGGATTTTGTAGGGAGCCCTTACCAAACTCCGGATGGTGTGGAGCAGAGGTGTGACATCCTAAGGCTAACAAAGCGTAGAGAGGCTGCCCACCTCAAACATAAGGTGGAGAAGTACACCAGGGCCCTGAGCTCAGAGGAGGTAGTAGCAACTGAGATTTGACATCCAGCGTCTCTGAACCCAATCTTCGGCAGTAGGCATTCAGCTGGCAGTCAAGCAGGAATCAGATATATTGCTGAGGATGAGAGGAGCATTGCTCTGTCCTCAATGGAAGTCATCATCATTTTCCTTCAGCATGCGGCCTACACATCAATGTTGGAACCATCACGAGGACCTCCCGCAGGTAGCACATTAGTGAGCTGATATCAGACTTCATGGTGGGAGAGTTCTGCACTCTCTAGTTCTGGTCGCTCCCAACCCTAAAGGCTACGAGGGCCTCTCTAGCTCTGTGCCCATGTGGGCCCTTGCCAAGGCCCGAGGTCCTTCATCCTCCTCCACGTATTGACCCTCGCTGCCATCCTAGACCTCCTCCTCACTTGAGGAGATGTGGCGCTCCTCCTTCTCCTCCTGATCAAGCTGCTTGCCCTGCTACAGTGCCAGGTTGTGCAGAGCTTAGCAGTCCAATATCATGCGGGGCTGTATTGGAGGGCTCCCTCTGATTGGTCCAGGCACCAGAACCGCATCTTGAGCAGTCCAATCGCCTGCTCAACCATGGCGCAGATTGAAACATGAGTCTCGTTGTAGCGAGTCTCAGCAGGTCTTTGTGGCCTCCACACTGGCATCATCAGCCATCTCCTCAGGGGTACCCTTTGTCCCGAGGAGTCATCCCTCCAGCTCCTGTTCTCCCTCAAAGATGACTTGGATCTACAAGCACTGCAAGATGTAACTAACATGGACATGCCCCGGGAAATGGGCACACACCTGCATGATGCGGATCTTGTGGTCACGGACAATCTAGATATTAAGGGAGTGGAATCACTTGTGGTTCATAAATGGTGGCCTATGCCGCCATGGACACTGTATATCACATGGGTGCAGTCTATCACAACTTTAACCTCGGGCATACTGTAGCCACCTGGGATGGCCACATCCAGAATACAAAATGGACATTTGCAAAGATTGCAGGGAAATATGGACAATGCTAAGAAAGCAGGCAGGCAC
The DNA here is from genome assembly GCF_047496885.1 of Scyliorhinus torazame. NCBI lineage: Eukaryota > Metazoa > Chordata > Chondrichthyes > Carcharhiniformes > Scyliorhinidae > Scyliorhinus > Scyliorhinus torazame. The sequence continues at coordinate 194,408,459 of NC_092713.1, read as the reverse complement.
AGAGCCTGTCTGCATATTGGAGAAACAGCTCCCAGACGAGAACGACACTGTAGGCCCATTAGGATATGGATGGCCCATCTCCGGGAACAAAGGAAGATACTTAAGTAACCGATCTGGGCCCAGACCTCGCAGCGTCAGTTCCCCAAACCGAAAGCAGAAAACAAAGCAGGCCAACGGCCACCTAGGACACGCCCAGCCATCAGTGCACCCACCACTTTATTGGTCAGGATCAATGCGAATGATCAAGAAAAGGCCCAATTGATTGGGGCCAAGTTCAAGGCCCGCCCAAAAGTGCACGAAGCCCCCTTCGGGTATAAGAAGAAGGCCCCAAGAGAGAATCGCTCTCTTGGACTTGGCTCTCACAGCGGAAAGACCCATCCACCAGCTACACCAGAAGCAAGTAAGTCCAAGGTCAATGCTCGCTACCAGACGGATGACCTTAGCTGTTCTTCTCTACCACTTCGACCCCAGCAGCCTCAGAACTGAACAACGGCCATTGTTCCTCTGACTGAGTGGGTGCCCGAAGCTAAGAATAGGCTTTAGCAGTAGTGATAGTTTAGTCTGTAGTATTTCGTGCATGAGTAGATATTGCTGTGTGTGTAAATAAATAGTACTGACTTTGAACTAACTAACTGGTGTACCGGCTCTTTGATCAGTATTCGAGTTTGAACCTTGTGACGGTATCGAAAGGTACCTGGCGACTCTAAAGCAAGCGTAATTAGGATTAAGGAAAGTGACCATATTGACCGCCATATTTAGAAACAACCAAAGAGAGCAACATTTACAGGCGACATCTGACGGGACTCGACCTAGAAGTGGCCTAGTCACTCCGAGAGAACCCAAATTTGAATTGGAATCCAATTGGGAACAGAAAATCCACAAGTGTAAGAATGATACTGATCAAACCTCCAAGATTCGGAAGTGTGTTAATGCATGCGTACTAACAGGGATATAAGGTAAACCTGAGACATTTTGTTGCGTAAAACTGTCGGGAGTTTTGTAGGCCGGAAATTAACGTAAGTCGTACTCGTGTTTACATCACCACTTTATCACCCACTGTTCCAAATTCGGTTGAGAACCCAGAGATAGAGAGGAAATGGCAATGAAGGCAATGGAACGCCTTATGAATCCCCAGGAATTCGAGGTCGCAGCAACCAGTAGAGGAGGACAGTGTCCCGTATGGGAAGAAGAGATCAGAAAATATCTCAAAGGGAAAGGATGGCCCCTTTGGAGTGAATTCTGCGCCAATGATGAAGCAGGTCCCGGACGTTTCAGGTATACTTGATGGGAGAACCTGACAGAGATCCATAAGAAGAGCTTAGGGAAAGCTCACAAGCCAATGGCAATCGTGTCCTGCTTGGCACAATTGCGAGGCACAGAGGAGGTCGTGAGGAGGCTCCGTAGAGAGATTGAGGAGAGAGACAAGAGTAGTGAAGGAGATGTGAACGGAAATGAGAGAGAAAACCAAGAACTGAGAGAGCAGCTAGCGGTGAGGGTCAAGGAGGTGGAGGATGCCAAGCGAGCACACCAGTCTTGTCTCGGCCATTTGAGCAGCTTTCAGTCCCAATATGACAAGGCCTACCAAGACACGCAACGCGCGGTGTTGGTAAGACAGGAAACCGAACAACAGGAAGAGCAGTTGCAGAAACAGTGCAATGACTTAAAAGCAGCCCTACGAGCACTCCACACTTCCACAACGGAACAAAGGCAGAGCTCGGTAGATCACGCAAAGTGCCGGAAGCAAATTGCAGAATTGCAATCTCTGCTTTCTGTTCAGAATGGGTTTCAGAGTACGTTTGGACCCCAGTGAGACCAGAAAAATGGCCCCGATTGGCAGGAGTTAAATGAGACTGCCGATAGATATGTACATGGGATATGTACACAGGAAAAAACCCAGAAACGAAAAGCACCCCAACCCCCGACTGTACAAGCAGAACACACCCCTATGAACCCTGTCACCACACATCGCAGGGCTGCAGCAGAAGGAAACTCAGATTTCCTATACACTACCCTGTTAACCGTCATCCAATTATGGGACGCGTGTGATAAAATAACACCGTTCCTACCCACATCGGACCCCCACCAGTTCTTTGCTAGAGTAAAACAGCAGGCGACCATGTACGGCTTGGATGAAAAGGAGCAAGTGAAGCTCGCAGTTTTAAGCCTCGACCCTTCAGTCGTGGCAGCCCTTCCCAACCCACAGAATGTAGGCGGAGGCACCCTACAAGCAAGGCACACAGCGATCCTAGATGCGATCGGCTATAATAAAGGAGACCCTGTAGAAGGCCTAAACAAGTGTAGGCAAAAGAAGACAGAGCACCCCACAGTGTTTGCTGGACGCTTGTGGATACATTTTACTGCAGTGTTCGGAGAATTAGCCCACGCCCATTTGTCCCCAAATAATATGGCCAAATGGACTTGCATCCTAGTCTCTCATGCGGCAGAGGCAGGACAGAGTGCTTGCGCAAATTACGACCCCTCAGACGAGGCCCAAAATGAGAAATTGGTTTTGAAAAGATTGTCCCACACTTGGAACAGTCCATCCAAGGCAAAACCGCATTTGTTAAAACAGAGGAAAAACAGGCAGACATGCATCCAGTTAGGACGCACCAGAAACACCGCATGGGTAAATGAGGGCAAGAACAGCCCACAGTAACTCAAATCCCAGGAGTGTTACAATTGTGGACAATTAGGAAACTATGCATGAGAGTGCAATGCGCCCCAGAAGCAGCAGAGAAACCAACAGACATGCACCCTAAATAAGAATAGGGCAAAGCCAATCCACAACGTTTGCACCCGTTCTGAGAATGCAGATATGAACGGCACCGATTGACGGTGTTCGGGCTCCCCAACTTGGGTCTGCGACACCCTTTGGGACAAGTCCGGTAGACCGGTAGTGGCAGGCACAGTCTGGGGACACCCCGTAGAATTCCTCTGGGACACAGGAGGGTCCCGCATCATGCTCAATTCCTCCACAATGTTTCAGCAAGACACGTGGCCCACGACAGACACCATTACACTCAGCGATTTTACAGGCCATTTACAACAGGGACACATCACAGCCCCTGTAGCAATCCAAATAGGGAACATTAAAACTAAACACCCCGTAGTTCTGGTCGATCCACCCCAGACAGCCGAACACACCTTAGGAATTGACTTTATGAGCTCCCACAACCTCTCATTTGATCCTGTAAATAAATGTGTATGGAGAATTGCAAAGGCAGCATGAACCCCCGCCACGCTCACAGTTGGAGAGTATGAAAATAGGATCAGCGCAGTAGGAGACTTCTGGTTCGACCCTCGAGCCATTAGTCAGGACAAACATGTTAGGGAAGAGGGAAGTCCTGCAGCAACACAAAGCAGCATTTGCATAGCACAAGCACGACTGTGGCAAGATCGCTGGCTTAGTGAACATTACAGGTCTCGACTCCAGACCCCAAAAGCAATACAGTTTTCCCCAAGAAGCAGAGGGAGAAATCTCAAAAGTCATACAGAGTTTGCTTGATCAAGGCGTATTCCGATCAGTAGCCTCCACGAATAACACACCAATTTGGCCCGTCAGGAAACCCGATGGATCATGACGACTGACCATTGATTACCGGGAACTGAACAAAGTAACCCCAGTAGCAGCCCCCACCATAGCCACGATTCCCGAGACCATGCTCAAACAGGGACTACAGTCAAAAAAAAATTTGGTTTTGGGCATTAGCAATGGCTTTTGGTCCATTCCATTGGATAAAGTGTGCCAATATGAATTCGCATTCACATTCCAGGGACAGCAATATACATGGATGTGTCTTCCACAAGGCTTCCACCATTCCCCCTCCATTTTCTACCGACAGCTGGCAAATGGATTAGCAAAATTTTCCCGACCCGATTGTCTGGTCCAATATGTAGATGATCTGCTACTACAGACGGACACAAAGGAAGAGCATATTTCGCTTCTCACCGAACTTTTAGGACTCCTCCAACAAATTGGCTGTAAAGTAAACCCCAAGAAGGCCCAGATTGTACAGGAAAAAGTGATTTACTTAGGTACAATATTCACACATGGCAAACGCGAGATCGAGCAGAACAGAATCGACTCGATCGTCAAATTACCCCTGCCCCATAATGTCGCAGCCCTCCGCTCATTTCTAGGACTGGTTGGCTACTGCAGAAACCATATCGGCAGTTTCGCCACAAAAGCAGCGCCCCGATCCGAACTTCTCAAGAAACAAGCACCTTGGGAATGGCTCCCACAGCACATGGATGCCGTGGATGCATTAAAAAGAGCCCTCAGCACAGCCCCCGCATTACAGGTCCCAGATCCACTTTCCCCGTACGCAATTGAGGTTGCAACTACCAACCGAACGCTTTCGGCCGTGCTCCTCCAAGAACGACATGATCGATTAAGCCCCATGGCATACGCCTCACGCGTATTAGATCCAGACGAGCAAGGATTTTCTGCCTGCGAAAGGCACCTGCTCGCAGTTTTTTGGGCAGTACAATGCTTTGCCTACATTACAGGACTCAACCCCATCACCATTCTCACTGAACACACCCCAACACAGCTACTACTAGATAGTCGACTTAAAGATGGCACAGTCAGCCAGATCCGCGCAGCCCGTTGGACCCTTCTTTTACAGGGACGGGACTTAACAGTTAAGAGAACCAAGACCCACACTTTCCTAGCCGATAATTTACATTATGCAGGTACCCCACATGAGTGTGAAATCATCACCACTAAACATAATACAGGACCCTTTATACCTAAGTCAGCTCCCAGGAAAGCAGGGACTACACCCCAGAGACCCCAGCGCACAGACACATGTGCACCCCTTAGAATCTATGTGGATGGCTCCTCCACAGTTTTGAACAGGAAAAAAATTACCGGTTGCGGTATTTATGGAGAGGACGCGCCCTAGAAGAGATTTTGTTAAAATTGCCAGGACATTTCGGCTCGCAGGCAGCAGAACTGGCAGCCATAGCGTATATTGTAGATCACCCCGACTCGTTCCCGACCCCAGCCGACATATATTCTGACAGTTTATATGTCTGCAACAGAATTCCTACTCCTGTGGGAAACTAGAGGATTCGTTTCCAGGCAGAAAGCCCCTACCCTCAGCCCCATTACTCCAACATATTCTGAAAACAGCCAAAGATAGGAAATATGGAATCATCAAAGTTCGCAGTCATCATCGTTCTTCCCCCCCCCCCTGGTAACGTTAAAGCAGACGTCCTAGCGGAAGCAGGTTCCAGACATGGTCACTTTTGGAACCCCCCCCCCCAGAAAGCACTCCAGTACATGCGGTTCAGGTCTCACAGACCAACATTCAAGATTTGGCAAAGGCTCAAAAGGAAGATGAGAAGCTCAGGGAAGTTTTAAAAGGCAACTTCCCAGCCCCTTATGATAAGTTTAAAAACGCAATAACCACATATGACGGTGTGATTCTAAAAGACGGCATTTATGTAGTCCCCAGCCAGGACAGGAATCAAATTATTTGTCAGTTCCATGACAATCATGGACACCAGGGCATTGAACCCACCCTAGCCTACCTCAGACCCCTCTGCTGGTGGTCTGATTTAAAAGCCAATGTTACACATTACATTGAGAATTGCTTAATCTGCGCCCAGAACAATTCGGACGGATATGCAAGAAAGGCTCAGCTTAGTCACACCCGCCCCATTAATGGCCCCTGGACAAATTTGCAAATCGACTATATAGGACTCCTACCCCCCTGCAGAAATGGTTTTAAGTTTGTGTTGATGGTCATCGACACCTTCACAAAATGGGTGGAAGCTTTTCCATCCAGAACAAACACTACCAAAACGACAGCTAAAATCCTAACACAGCACATCTTTACAAGATGGGGCCTCCCATGCAGTATAGAGTCCGATCAAGGCTCCCATGTTACAGGACGAGTGATGTAAAACATCCTCACAATTTTCGGGATAAAGCAAAAATGTCATATTGTATACCACCCCCAATCAAGCGGCACTGTAGAAAGGATGAACAGAACTCTAAAAGCCACCCTCAGAAAATGGTGCAACAGCACAAGGGACACAGTCCTCCCATTTGCATTAATGTTCATTCAAAACACAGTATCTACGTCCACAGGATACACCCCCCACACCCTCATGACCGGACGCCCCATGAAAGGCACAGAATATTTATTAGGACTGGATTTGGCCAGCCCCACAATCACCGCCCTCATGCATGAGAAAGTAGTACAACAGGTTATTGAGAATGTGAAGGCCGCCCAGCTTGCAGCAGCCGTCAGGCTTGGCACACAGAAGAAACAAAGCAAGGCTTGCTTTGATAAAACGGTACACGCCACCGTGTTTGCAGTAGGGCAGCAAGTGATGCTATCCCTATACAACCCCAGTTCATTCCTTTACCCCAAATTTTCCGGACCTTACTCCATCTCAGATAAAGTCAGCCCCTCTGTGTATAAGGTAACCTATCCGAATGGCAAGTCTGCGTGGTTTCACATAAACCAGCTTAAGGCTTATGGCTTGCAGAACCATGCACACCACATCTCGCTTGCAGCAGCAGATGAGCACGCCCCACCCACGAACGACGTATTCCTACCCTCCCCCAACCTGTCCAGCCCATCCTCAGACACAACTTCGACTCCACCCCCAGAGGCACGACTCCCCCTCTCCCTTCCTTCAACCAGCAGTGACAGCGATAGCGATAGCGACAGCCCCAGCACACCAAGCTACGATTACACCCCTGCACCAGGCCCCACTCCCAGCGATTCCGAACATGATTCCAGTGACCCCTTCGACATAACGTACATTAAAGCGCTGACCCAGACTCACCGCCCGACGATTACAGATTAAACCATAGCAGCTCCAACCTCGACACAAGATTCTGGCACCGAGACAATTCGTTCAGGCTCAACCGGAATGATGAGATGGACCCCAATTCGCCCCAAGCAACTTTAGCGCACCTACTCCAGTCAAGAGTATGGCAGCCGGGAGAAGATGATGACATAGAGTCTGACTTCCACCAAATGAATCGCTTTGCGACTCTGTTCGCTAATGAGCAATGAGGTGTCCAGATGATGGTAAAAAGGAACCGATGGAGAGTTACGGTGTCCTTTCTGATGGAACCAGCACCATGTTTGTAATGTATATTTGTTTGTTACTGTGAATGTTGAATGTTGTTTGTGCACTTAAAGTTTCCCATGGCCCCACGCCACATCTTGATGCAGTCAAAACTACCCTTCTGACGCCCAAGGCTGTTAGAGGAACTAGTTTGTCGACAGTCAAGCGATCATAACTGCTCTTCTGCTTTGAGGGTAGAAGTTAGCAACAAATGCAACCCCCACGATGACCACAAATTCTTACAATTCTTGCCGGTCGCTCAGGCAGTGGAGAAACGACACTGGTCCCCGCCCTGCCTCAGGACCCCCCTCTGGTCAGCTACGCTCGGGTAGAGCACATACGGCACTGGTCACCATCCTACCCGGGGATTCCACCCATTCTTACCCGCCGCGGCCCATACGCACTCTTTTGTTTCTTTATGGCAACCTTTAGGTTGCTTCCAGATGCTATTTACATCCTCAAACACTGGGATGGTAGATCACACAGGCTGCGAGATGGCTCGCACTGTGTCAATATTTTTCTCAGATGTCTTGTCCCCAAATATTTGGTTTTGAAAAAAAAAACGAGGGAGCCACAGATGGTGACCAATTATAATGGGTGATGGCAATAAAGGACAGACAGACAGGCAGATGAGATCTTAAACAAGATAATAACAGAAATTATGCTTGTGTCCATAGAACCCGGGAACCTCAGGAACCTCAGAAGAAGAAATGAAGAAGACAGAAAGAAGGAAAGATGAAGACAACCATCATGCTCTACAGTTGGATCTTAGCGGGATCCCTCCAGTTGTGCGTGGACGCTACCCCCCTGACCCCTACCACACAGGCCGCGAATGTTTCCCACTCCTGCCGTACACTAAACCCCGAGATAGTTACCGATACACCGACCTGGTGTGACAAGTTCATCACCTGGTATTCCTTGTCCTACGCTGTGGAAGAACTGTTAGTACTGGCGGTACTCTGCGGTGTCGTTCAGAACCCTTAGACTCAGGAAATGGTGGAAGAAAGCCTCCCGCACCTCGGTATACACGCTCAGGTCTCCTATTTTTGGACTTCAACAAACCCCGCAACCCCTTTAAGTGAATTAAAGTACATCCGTTTTTTGTGTGTGTTCGTTTTGTTTTAATAAAGAAATTTAAAACTCTGTGCTTGACTGCCAAGCCAGAGAGACCTGTGTTGCTGCTATTGTACAGTTTAAAATGTTGTAAATTATTTTTGGATTGATTGAGGATAGTTTAGTTAAAGACAGTTAGAGGTTCCAGTTTTTTTATTTTGTAATGCAAGCCTGAATGTCATAGCGCCCTGTAGAATTTTATAATGATGTATGTACATAAAATAATTTAGGTAAAGGTTGCATTCATAGGACAGAGCAGCGTAGTAATTTGATCATTTACGCTTCGTGTTGAGGATCACAAGGAGGGCGTGTCACCATCTGGGATGGCCACGTCGAGAATACAAAATGGACATTTGCAAAGATTGCAGGGAAATATGGACAATGCTACGAAGCAGGCAGGCACAGAGCCTGTCTGCATATTGGAGAAACAGCTCCCAGACGAGACCGAAACTGTAGGCCCATTAGCATATGCATGGCCCATCTCCGGGAACAAAGGACGATACTGTCAGTGCTTATGGGTGCCCAACTTAGGAGGAGAACGAAGAAGATGTAGTAATTTGATCATTTACGCTTCGTGTTAAGGATCACAAGGAGGGAGTGTCACCATCTGGGATGTCCACGTCTGCATATTGATGAAACAGCTCCCAGACGAGAACGACACTGTAGGCCCATTAGCATATGCATGGCCCATCTCCGGGAACAAAGGACGATACTTAAGTAACCGATCTGGCCCCAGACCTCGTGGCGCCAGTTCCCCAAACCGAAAGCAGAAAACAAAGCAGGCCAACGGCCACCTAGGACACGCCCAGCCATCAGGGCATCCACCCCTTTATTGATCAAGATCAATGCGAATGATCACGAAATTACCCAATTAATTGGGGCCAAGTTCAAGGCCTGTCCAAAAGTGCGCGAGGCTCCATTCGGGTAGAAGAAGAAAGCCCCAAGAGAGAATCGCTCTCTTGGACTTGGCTCTCACAGCGGAGAGACCCGTCCACCAACTACACCAGAAGCAAGTAAGTCCAAGGTCAACGCTCGCTACCAGACAGAGGACCTTAGCTGTTCCCCTCTACCACTTCGACCCCAGCAGCCTCAGAATCGAACAACGGTCATTGTTCCTCTGACTGAGTGGGTGACCGAAGCCAAGTATAGGCTTTAGCAGTAGTGATAGTTTGGTCTGTAGTATTTTGTGCATGAGTAGATATTGCTGTGTGTGTAAATAAATAGTATTGACTTTGAACTACTAACTGGTGTACCAGCTCTTTGATCAGTATTCGAGTTTGAACCTTGTGGCGGTATCGAAACTGGCAACTCTAAAGCAAACATAATCAGGATTAAGGAAGGCGACCATATTGGCCGCCATATTTAGAAACAACCAAAGAGAGCTACAATACCCACTATGTGGGTGAAGCCCATGGCTCGGCACCTGCTCGCCTGGTCCAGGTTCAAATTGATGTCCATGTGGCCCTCACGAATAGTGCACCTGGAACCTTCCTAATTCACTTGGGCGAGGATGACTGGGATATCCCACAAAGGTCATCTGTGCAGCCCTGAAACAAACCACTGGCATAGAGGTTCAGAGTGGCAGTACCATTCAGGGCTGCAGGTAATCGGTGACCTCGCAGTGCATGTGGTGCCAGCTCTTGCATCGCTTGGCACAGGTGGTCCACCATTACCTGGGACAGACTCAGTCTTCTCCGGCACTGGGGTTCTGACATCAGGAGGCAGGAAGTTCGACATTGGAATATCCTTTGCCGGTAATGTCTTGTCCCAGACTGCACCACCTGTAGCCATGCTACCAGAAGAGCAATGGGCCTAGCCTCCCCATCCTCTGCAGGGTACTTGTCCTGGTCATGTGCAGCAGCACATCGATAGTGCTGCTGCTGGTCGATCACAATCAATAGAACGGCCAACTCGACCGGTTCCATCATTTTCCAGAATCACAAACTGAGAGGACGATAACGTCAAAGTGAGAGATGAGGATTCCTGACAGAGCCCTGACCCACAGCCCTCTCAGCATTTTGGGACATCCCCTATGTGAGTACCTTTCCACTAAGCCTCACTCCACCCCTGTCACACAATAGCCACTTCTCCAGAGTTGTTCCTCTCAATTCCACCTGAATTAAGGACTTTGACCCTTGAGAGTTTCAGTGGTCCCTAACCCCGCCTCTCCCCAAGTGTGAGGTGTTAACACAGTTGAATGCATCAATGGACCAGCGTTCTACCCTCATGGGGAACATAGACAATGCCCCCCTTCATTGCCTTGAACAGGGAGAGTAATGAGTGACTTCAGCATAACGCCTTGCATTGGGGGCCACATTAGTGTCACCTCCCTGTTATGTAGATGTGAGCATAAGGCTTGGACTTAAATGCTTGTGGGCAATGCAAACAACTATTTTGAGCAACCTAAATAACCAATTTAATTAAATCAAATAACCATAGGGACAAATAAAAGGAACAGTCCCTTAAAGGGAAATTGCCTGAAACAAAAAGCGAATCACAAATGAGACTTAAAACATGAAACGAAAATGTGATTAGAGGGGTGAATTAAGGGACCTGCTGCACCCAATGGGCACAGAAGGTCTCAAAGGTGCCAGTGAACACCACATGCTCCCTCTCCAGGGACACCTAGCCATGAAGGTAGCCGTGGTGAGGGGCAGGCAGTCGGATCAGGCAACCCCCTCGATTGCCCACTGCCTGGACCTCCTTCCCCACCCCTCTCCGCGCCGTGTGCCTATTGGTCACGAGCATTGGGCTGAAATGCAAATAAAACTGCAACGAAAGTTTTTTTTAAATAACTGAAAAGGGAGTGCATCAAATTAAAAATAGGCCGCCATTCAGTGGCATACTCATGCGTTGCAATGCTGACTTATTGGCATAATTGACTCATCAGGGAAGGGTAAGGTAGCTGATTGGACAACTTGTTCCCCCTTGTAGCAGGTGAGGCACACGGAGTTGGCATGTCAACTTCATCCTTAGAGGGCACCCTAAAACCCCCAGCTCACAGTGGCAGCAGATTAAGCAAATCTTCCAACTGGAACAGCCAGCCACCCTGACAATCTGGGCTCCATAACCAGTGACCTTGAACTTCTATGATGTGGAGATGCCGGCGTTGGACTGGGGTGAGCACAGTACGAAGTCTTACAACACCAGGTTAAAGTCCAACAGGTTTGTTTCGATGTCACTAGCTTTCGGAGCGCTGCTCCTTCCTCAGGTGAATGAAGAGGTCTGTTCCAGAAACACATATATAGACAAATTCAAAGATGCCAAACAATGCTAGGAATGCGAGCATTAGCAGGTGATTAAATATTTACAGATCCAGAGGTGGGGTAACCCCAGGTTAAAGAGGTGTGAATTGTCTCAAGCCAGGACAGTAGGTAGGATTTTGCAGGCCAGATGGTGGGGGATGAATGTAATGTGACATGAATCCCAGGTCCCGGTTGAGGCCGCACTCATGTGTGCGGAACTTGGCTATAAGTTTCTGCTCGGCGATTCTGCGTTGTCGCGGGTCCTGAAGGCCGCCTTGGAGAACGCTTACCCGGAGATCAGAGGCTGAATGCCCTTGACTGCTGAAGTGTTCCCTGACTGGAAGGGAACATTCCTGCCTGGTGATTGTTGCGCGATGTCCGTTCATTCGTTGTCGCAGCGTCTGCATGGTCTCGCCAATGTACCACGCTTCGGGACATCCTTTCCTGCAGCGTATGAGGTAGACAACGTTGGCCGAGTCGCACGAGTATGTACCGCGTACCTGGTGGGTGGTGTTCTCACGTATAATAGTGGTATCCATGTCGATGATCTGGCATGTCTTGCAGAGATTACCATGACAGGGTTGTGTGGTGTCGTGGTCACTGTTCTGAAGACTGGGTAGTTTGCTGCAAACAATGGTTTGTTTGAGGTTGCGCGGTTGTTTGAAGGCAAGTAGTGGGGGTGTGGGGATGACCTTGGCAAGATGTTCATCGTCATCAATGACGTGTTGAAGGCTGTGAAGAAGATGACGTAGTTTCTCCGCTCCGGGGAAGTACTGGACGATGAAGGGTATTCTGTCGGTTGTGTCCCATGTTTGTCTTCTGAGGAGGTCGGTCCGGTTTTTCGCTGTGGCGCGTTGGAACTGTCGATCGATGAGTCGAGTGCCATATCCCATTCGTACGAGGGCATCTTTCAACGTCTGTAGATGTCTGTTACGCTCCTCCTCCTCGTCTTGAACTTCTAGACAGACCATGCCCTCTGGCTTCACAGTGCTGAGTGTGGGGCTTCATTCTCACTGCCGTTGTCCAACCCACTGCGTGATGGTCTTCAGGCCTCATGTGGCTGGAAAACATCTCTTCTCAGAATCCCCTCTGCCCTCTCATGGAACCCGACCCAAGAACATCACAGTCGCCCCCAGTTCTGACCCTATGGGTTCACCTGCCCTCACCCACTTTCCAGCTACCACTCTGGAAGGGCAATCTCTCAGCGGTTATATTGCCACAAGCCCAGTGAGAGGATACGTGAAGTGCTTCTACCATCAGCCAGACTCCTTTAAACCTCGAGGCCCACAGGACCGCTAAGGCCTGCGAGCAACAGCGCGCCCCCTGAAATGCCGAGAGTGAACCCCCAGCCCCCCCTCACCAGCCCCAAGTTGAACTTCTCTGTGCCCCCCACATCCTCTCCGCTGACCCTTTTGCGACTGGCACCCTGGGTGGTAATTGCGACCTGAGGGCGCACCTCCGATATCCTTTTCGGAGGTGAGGTCACCAGGTTTTCGTTTTCATACAGCTGTTGTAAATCATGCGAGATGTGAAGTCAGGCTGGCGCCCGATGAATATTCAGTGAGTGGGGAAGTCCCGGAGGGAGGGCTCACTAATGATATTAGAATGTATTAAAATGAGGTTGCCAGCCTGCCGTATCAATTTCTCAACATGCCGTCGGCAAGAGGCCTGGAAAATTGAAAATCGAGATCTCGCCGGAGAGAAACATGTTTCCGATTCTTGCTGAATTTTCCACCCGCAGCACCATTCACACTGACAGCTAACAGGGGCTCAAAATCACCCCGAGCATGCCCTGGAGTCCCACATAGCAATTGCAGGGATTAGTTCTCGGCCTTCTCATGATTGGTTTAAAAGTGTACCTACCTGCTTATGTTTTATGTATATATACTTTAGATTAGGACCTCCTTAACTCCTGTTTATTATTTGTACCAGATTATTATTTAATGCAATTCGGATCCTTTTGGTGCCAGCATCCTCTGATTTTTCAATCCTATCCCCTTTCATTTAAACAACAGTTAAATAATAACCAAACAACCTGCTTCAGTGATGCTGTTTGAGGGATAAATATTTCCAAGGACACATCCGAGGCCCCTGCTTGTCTTCAAATAGTGGCATGGGATCTTCTATTGTCAGCTGAGAAGGCAAATAGGCAATTTGGTATCTCATCTGAACGAAGACAGCTCCGGACAGTGCAGTACTCCCTCAGTACTGTACTGGAATGTCAGCCTGGCTTATGCACTCAAGTGGGGTCTTCAATCCACTACCTTCTGGCTCAGGCGCCACCACTGAATTGAGGCGGACGACTGAATACTGGACAATTATGATGTGACTTACAAAGAACAAAGAACAAAGAAAAGTACAGCACAGGAACAGGCCCTTCGGCCCTCCAAGCCCGTGCCGACCATGCTGCCCGACTAAACTACAATCTTCGACACTTCCTGGGTCCGTATCCCTCTATTCCCATCCTATTCATGTATTTGTCAAGATGCCCCTTAAATGGCACTATCGTCCCTGCTTCCACCACCTCCTCCGGTAGCGAGTTCCAGGCACCCACTACCCACTGTGTAAAAAACTTGCCTCATACATCTACTCTAAACCTTGCCCCTCGCACCTTAAACCTATGCCCCCTAGTAATTGACCCCTCTACCCTGGGGAAAAGCCTCTGACTATCCACTCTGTCTATGCCCCTCATAATTTTGTAGACCTCTATCAGGTCGCCCCTCAACCTCCGTCGTTCCAGTGAGAACAAACCGAGTTTATTCAACCGCTCCTCATAGCTAATGCCCTCCATACCAGGCAACATTCTGGTAAATCTCTTCTGCACCCTCTCTAAAGCCTTCACATCCTTCTGGTAGTGTGGCGACCAGAATTAAACACTATACTCCAAGTGTGGCCTAACTAAGGTTCTATACAGCTGCAACATGACTTGCCAATTCTTATACTCAATGCCCCGGCCAATGAAGGCAAGCATGCCGTATGCCTTCTTGACTACCTTCTCCGCCTGTGTTGCCCCTTTCAGTGACCTGTGGACCTGTACACCTGGATCTCTCTGACTTTCAATACTCTTGAGGGTTCTACCATTCACTGTATATTCCCTACCTGCATTAGGCCTTCCAAAATGCATTACCTCACATTTGTCCGGATTAAACTCCATCTGCCATCTCTCCACCCAAGTCTCCAAACAATCTAAATCCTGCTGTATCCTCTGACAGTCCTCATCGCTATCCGCAATTCCACCAACCTTTGTGTCGTCTGCAAACTTACTAATCAGACCAGATACATTTTCCTCCAAATTATTTATATATACCACAAATAGCAAAGGTCCCAGCACTGATCCCTGCGGAACACCACTAGTCATAACCCTCCAATTAGAAAAGCATCCTTCCATTGCTACTCTCTGCCTTCTATGACCTAGCCAGTTCTGTATCCACCCTGCCAGCTCACCCCTGATCCCGTGTGACTTCACCTTTTCTACTAGAGTGAAAAATAGCATACCAAGATGTGTCATGAGGGAGTGATGGACACAGAAATGGGAAAAACAGAACATTATGTCAAGTTAACTGGAAATGTAAGCTGAGGGACATACAATCAACTTGCAAAGGACAGATTTAGAACTGATGGGAAGAATTTCTTCACCCAAAGAGTGATCAACTCATAGAAAGGATATCCCAATAATGTTATGAAGGCAAAGTGGAGGAAATGTTAGATGCTCTGATGTTGGTAACTGTTGGGGTGTTAAATGGTCTCGAAGCTATTTCCACTCCATCACGGTAGCTTTGCAATGACCAAGTCCCCATTAGCACAGTGTTGCTGGTGCTAAGGTTCAGTATGGAATGGTGACCGCGCTGAGAAAATTCCTTGGCTTGGATTTCCCCGGATGTGTTATCTAAAGTCGGTTGAATGGACCTGTTCTCCCATATCTTGCAATCTCACGAGATAGCTTTGATGCTGTTTTTCTGTCCCCGTTATTGTGTGTGAGTGTGGGGGAGGAGGCAGGAGAGGGAAGTGGTGGCTGCCGCTTGTATATCATCGCAAGAAAAAAAAACTTTTATTACTTACGAGTCAGTTGTGAGACATCTTCTGGGAACTGGACAAATTTTTACCCAGATTCATTTGGTGGTAAACCATTGCTGTTTCAAAATGTGTCGAAACTGCAGTTTTGTGGTAATTCCCAAAGTTCCTCATATTGAATGCAGTGTTAGGTTTTGTTTGGTTGCCAATGGCCCTATTGAAGAGGAGTTGGTCCCAATTATTCATCTATTTTCTGACTTTAAAAAGTCTGCAATAGTCAACCCAATCGCACATCCTGATTTTCAGTGGTTAAACAGAAACACTTATAAAATAACAATAAATTGATTTAATTGTTTTTTTTATTACAGTCTCGGGAGGTTATTTCACAGTCACAATTCTTTCCCCCAAGTTATTAAATCTTGGCTTTGCACAACGTGTAACACAACAGTGAGGAAGTCATCTTTTGCATCTCTCACGATGGGACCTCAGTAGATTCTAAAATCGGTAGAGGTATAAGGCTGCTTACCCTATCACCTATTCAGATGATCATGCAAAATCAAGGAGCAGGATTTTCCGTACAACCGGCTGCGTGTTTCATGGTGGCAGAGGCCTGTGGCGAGATCTTCTGGTCCCACTGCTGTCAATGGTGTTTCTCATTGAATGCACTCCTTGCTGCTGGGAAACCAAGATGTGACTAGTCGGAAAGATCCGGCCAATTTTTTTTAATTCATTGGGTGCGGCCATCGCTGGCTGGGCCACCATTTGTTGCCCATCCATAATTGCCCGTGAACTGAGTGGCTGGCTAGGCCATTTCAGAGGGCATTTTAAGAGTCAACTGCGTTGCTGTGGTTCTGGAGTCACATGTAGGCCAGACCAGATAAGGATGCCAGATTTCCTTCCCTAAAGGGCATTCATAGAATCATAGAATTTATGGTGCAGAAGGAGGCCATTCGTTCCATCGTGTCTGCACCGGCCCTTTGAAAGAGCACCCTACCTAAGCCCACATCTCCACCCTATCCCTGTAACCCGGTAAACCCTCTCAACCTTTTTGGGCACTAAGTGCATTTTAGCATGGCCAATCCACCTAACCTGCACATCTTTGGACTGTAGGTGGAAACCCGGAGGAAACCCA
The DNA here is from genome assembly GCF_047496885.1 of Scyliorhinus torazame. Classification (NCBI taxonomy): domain Eukaryota; kingdom Metazoa; phylum Chordata; class Chondrichthyes; order Carcharhiniformes; family Scyliorhinidae; genus Scyliorhinus; species Scyliorhinus torazame. The sequence goes on along the minus strand of NC_092713.1, from coordinate 194,391,863 downwards.
CGCAATCACGGAGAGAAAGTGCAAACTCTGCACTGACAGTGACCCAAGTCAGGAATCGAACCTGGGACACTGGTGATGTGAAGCAACTGTGCTAACCACTGTGCTACCGTGCTCCCCTTTAGTGAACCAACTTTGTTTTACGACAATCGACAATGGTTTCATGGTCATTGTTAGGTTCTCAATTCCAGATGTTTTTAAAATTCAAATTTCACCCTCTGCCATGGTGGGATTTGAACCTGAGTCACCAGAGCATTACCCTGGGTTACATCTGGATTACTAGTCCAGCGATAATACCACTACGCCACTGCCTCTCGCCAGGGAGGTGCGAAAAATACCATAATTAAAAGTTCTGTCAGATATTATTGAAAAATAGACAATATTCTGAGCTGGTTGATGTGTCTGACATTGACTATCCCTTGTGGCTGAGTCACTCTACCATAATGTCAACTAGGAATAGATATTCCTCGCGGTTGCATAGCAGCCTCCTTGAAAACAAAGGATGTGGCATCAGGCTGGAGGAGTGTATGCAGCCTTCAGTTCGGCACTCGAATCAGTCTGAAGTCAATGGACTTTCATTTCCAATGGAAGCCCTCTTAGATGTTTGGTGATGTTCTCCCACAGTAATGTGACAGTATAACCTAGAAAACCTAGAAGGAACTGAGAGTTGACCTCACTGAAGGCCTTGCAGTTTTATTTTGTTTTAACGCCGATCTGAAATTTCCCATCGAAAATGATGGAGGACAATAAAGAGTATTTCCCTTGAGGTTTACTGGGCCACGGTCTCTGACACTCATAATGCCTCTATGGGTAAACCACTGGCCTTGGTGGTGGAGACCAGGAATGTCCCAGGTTTGGTGTGCTCTGTGTTGAGTTAGCTGGATTCAGTCAGGGCAATGGTGCAACTGTGGGGAAAAGGGTATTACAGTGACCTCAGTGTTCCTGGGAAAATGGAGGGGAAGTAAGCGGCATGCACCCTCACCCCAAACTCACAGACTTACATTGGCTCCCTGACAGCCAATACCTCAAATAAAAGAAAAATACTGCGGGTGCTGGAAATCTGAAATAAAAACAGAAAATGCGGGATAAACTCAGCAGGTCTCACAGCATCTGTGGAAAGAGAAAAACAGACATAACCGCTTCAAGTCCATATGATTCTCCTTCAGAACTGAAGAGGGATAGAAATATAATGAATTATGTAGTTGGAGAAGGGGTTGGAGGGGGTGGAGCAGAATGGAAGGTCAGAGATAGGTCGGAGTTAAGGAGAGATTGGCAAAGATGTGATGGACACTCGGCAAAGGGAATGTTAATGGTGGCATCAAGGACTAAAAAAGCACTTATTGTGGCATAAAGGTAAGATAGCAGAATGTGTTACTGGGAGGACAAAGGTCAGTGCTAGATGGTGAACTTTTCCCTCCATCTTGACCCCCTCCCTTTTTTATGATTTTGTTTTCCTTGGTTTGTCTCATTACAACCCCACCCCCCAACAGAGCCATCTGTCACTTGTTTTTCAGTGTTGCTTCCACTACCCCAGTCCAAAGCTGGCATCTCCACATCAGGGCTTCCACTAACACTGCCCTTTGATCTCCTATTAATACATTCTACTAATTTACTTTTATGCCTGTAGCGCAACAATTACCCACTCAAATCGAGAAGAGATTAAATCAATCGAGACTTTATTAAGCAAGACTTGTTCCCCAGCAGCTCAGTTACAGAATGCGGCTGCTGGGAGAACTCAAGCTCTTATACTCCGCCTTCTGGGCGGAGCCAGCAGGCGGCAGATCCAACCAGGACCAGGGGCCTGTCAGCGAATAGCCTCTCGGCTTCACAGGTACCGTCCTACCCCTAATTCATACCACCACATTCACCCCTTGTTAAAAAAGAACCCGGCGGGGTGGTGGTTCGCATGGTGGTAGGGGTTTACAAGGCTGGTCCTGGAACTAATTTCGTACAGTGGCTATGCATTTAGCCCAACAGTTAACTATGTACAGGTTGTCAGTATTATTTACAAGTTCATTTTTTCTTTTTGTGTCACGCAGATTCCACGAATCGAGCGGGTGCCCTGGTCGTCCTTGTCGATCGCCTCAGCCCCGGTGGTGGTGCAGGTGCTGGCTCGGGCACTGTCGTCTCTGGGAGCGTTGCGCTGTTCGTCCCTGTTTCTTTACTCCTGGGCGGGCACGGAAGGAGGACCGATCCACCCGGGAAGGGAGCGGTCGTGGGGTGCGCCGGTGGCAGGAAAGGGGTGATCGGTGTTGAGATTGTGTGTGTGTTTCCGGCGGGGGCCAGGTCCCGTCGGGAGACCGTGTCCTGTCGGCCGTCGGGGTACGCCACGTAAGTGTACTGAAAGTTTGAGCGGGGAAGATGAACCCTCTCGGCCAACGGGTCCGATTTGTGCACCCGCACATGTTTTCGGAGCAAGATGCGTCCTGGGGCTGTCAGCCAGGTTGGCAGCGACGTTCCGGAGGAGGACTTCCTAGGGAAGACAAGGAGGCGCTCGTGAGGCGTTTGGTTAGTGGTGGTACACAGCAGCGACCGGATGGAGTGGAGGACATCCGGGAGGACTTCCTGCCACCGGGAAACTGGGAGATTTCTGGACCGTAGGACCAGTAGGACGGTCTTCCAGACCGTACCGTTCTCCCTCTCTACCTGACCGTTCATCCGGGGGTTGTAGCTGGTCGTCTTGCTCGAGGTAATGCCCTTGCTGAGCAGGAACTGACGCAGCTCGTCGCTCATGAAGGAGGCCCCCTGTCGCTATGGATGTACGCAGGGAAACCAAACAGTGTAAAGATGGTGCCGAGGGCTTTAATGACTGTGGCCGCTGTCATGTCGGGGCAGGGGATGGCGAAGGGGAAACGGGAGTACTCATCCACCACGTTCAGGAAGTATGCGTTGCAGTCGGTGGAGGGGAGGGGGCCTTTGAAATCCAAACTGAGGCGTTCAAAGGGATGGGAAGCCTTTATCAGGTGCGCTCTATCTGGCCTGAAAAAGTGCGGTTTGCACTCTGCGAAGATTTGGCATTCCTGGTGGCTGTACGGACCTCCTCAACAGAGTAGAGGAGGTTGCGGGACTTCACGAAATGGTAGAATCGAGTGACCCCACGGGTGGCAGAGGTCCTCGTGGAGGGCTTGGAGGCGGTCTACTTGTGCGGTGGCACATGTGCCGCGGGATAGGGCATCGGACGGCTCGTTCAGCTTTCCGGGACAATACAAGATCTCATAGTCATAGGTGGAGAGCTCAATCCTCCACCTCAAGATCTTGTCATTCTTGATTTTGCCCCGCTGTGCATTATCAAACATAAAGGCGACCGACCGTTGGTCAGTGAGGAGAGTGAATCTCCTGCCGGCCAGGTAATGCCTCCAATGTCGCACAGCTTCCACAATGGCTTGGGCTTCCTTTTCCACTGAGGAGTGGCGGATTTCTGAGGCGTGGAGGGTCCGGGAGAAAAAGGCCAAGGGTCTGCCCGCTTGGTTGAGAGTGGCCGCCAGAGCTACATCGGATGCGTCGCTCTCGACCTGGAAGGGGAGGGACTCGTCGATTGCGTGCATCGTGGCCTTTGCGATATCCGCTTTGATGCGGCTGAAGGCCTGGCGGGCCTCTGTCGACAGGGGGAAGGTAGTGGACGGGATTAACGGGCGGGCCTTGTCTGCGTACTGGGGAACCCACTGGGCGTAATACGAAAAGAAGCCCAGGCAGCGTTTCAGGGCTTTGGAGCAGTGGGGGAAGGGAAATTCCATAAGGGGGCGCATGCGTTCGGGGTCGGGGCCTATCACTCCATTGCGCACTACGTATCCCAGGATGGCCAGACGGTTGGTGCTAAAAACGCATTTTTCCTCGTTATAAGTGAGGTTAAGGGTGTTAGCGGTCTGGAGGAATTTGCGGAGGTTGGCGTCGTGGTCCTGCTGGTCATGGCCGCAGATGGTTACATTGTCGAGGTATGGGAACGTGGCCCGCAACCCGCGCTGGTCAACCATTCGGTCCATCTCCCGTTGGAAGACCGAGACTCCGTTCGTGACGCTGAATGGGACCCTTAAGAAGTGGTAGAGCCGCCCGTCTGCCTCGAAGGCCATGTACTTGTGGTCACTCGGGCGGATGGGGAGCTGGTGGTATGCGGACCTGAGGTCCACGGTGGAAAAGACCTTGTACTGTGCAATCCGATTGACCATGTCGGATATGCGGGGAGAGGGTACACATCGAGCTGCGTGTACCTATTGATGGTCTGACTATAGTCTACGACCATCCTCTGCTTCTCCCCGGTCTTCACAACTACCACCTGGGCTCTCCGGTGACTATTGCTGGCCTGGATTATGCCTTCCTTCAGCAGCCGCTGGACCTCAGACCGGATAACCGTCCGATCCTGGGCGCTGTATCGTCTGCTCCTAGGCGACAGGTTTGCAATCCGGGGTGAGGTTCGCAAACAAGGAAGGCGGTTCAACCTTGAGGGTCGCGAGGCTGCAGATAGTGAGTGGGGGTATTGGGCCGCCGAATTGGAACGTTAGGCTCTGGAGGTTACACTGGAAATCTAACCCTAGGAGAGTGGGAGCGCAGATTTGGGTAAGGACATAAAGCCTATAATTCTTAAACTCCCTTCCTTGCACTGTTAGGTTCGTGATGCAGAACCCTTTGATCTCTACGGAATGGGATCCCGCTGCCAGAAAAATCTTTTGGGTACTCGGACGAATAGAGAGAAAACAGCGTCTTACCGTATCTGGGTGGATAAAACTTTCCGTGCTCCCAGAGTCGGTTAGGCATGGCGTCTCGTACCCGTTGACCAGCACCGTTGTCGTTGCCGTTTGGAGCGTCCGGGGCCGCAATTGGTCCAGGGTCACCGAAGCCAGTCTGTGTTGCTGCACCGTGGCGCTTTCTTCCCACCCCGTGGAGCCGTCTACGCTGGGGTCCTTGGCTATCAGCCAAGATGGCGGCGTACATGGATCGCACGCGGTCGGGGGTGGACAAAATGGCCACCCCCATGGATCGCACGTGGCCGGGGGGTCACAAGATGGCGGCGCCCATCCTCCCCACGTGGTGCCCGGGGCCCAAAATGGCGGCGCCCACGGGCCGCACATGGCGCGCTGGAGGGGTTGAGTCTGCTGTCCCCGTTCTCCCCCGGAGATTGAGTCGACCCCCCGGGACTGGCACACCGCTGCGTAATGCCCCTTTTTGCCGCAGCTTTTACAAATAGCTGCGCGGGCCGGGCAGCGCTGCAGGGGGTGCTTCGCCTGCCCGCTAAATTAGCAGCGGGCCCCACCGGGATGGTCTGGTGCTCTGGCCGCGCAGGCTTGCGGGGGGTGCCGAGGAGTCGGTCGTAACAGGGGTCCACGGAGCCCAAGGGGCTGCCGCGCGGTCGGGGCCGTAGGCGCGGGCATTTTGTGAGGCCACGTCGAGGGAGGCCGCAAGGGCCCGTGCCTCTGTGAGTCCTAGTGAGTCTCTCTCTAACAGTCTTTGGCGAATTTGAGAAGAAGTCATACCTGCCACAAAAGCATCCCTGATTAGGAGCTCCGTGTGCTCGTTTGCGCTCACCGACGGGCAGTTGCAGTTCCTTCCCAAAATCAAGAGCGTGCTGTAGAACTCGTCGAGCGATTCTCCGGGGATTTGCCATCTCGTCACGGGTTGGTGGCGTGCGTAGACCTGGTTTATGGGCCAAATGTAGACTCCTTTCAGCATGGCGAGCGCCGTCGGGATATCCTCCGCGTCTTCCGTGGTCCGGCCGGGGGCCGTTCGAAGGTAACCTTCGAAGCATGCTAGCCAGTGTTTAAACACGGCCGCTGAGTTTGCTGCATGGGGGCTGATTCGCAGACACTCCAGGGCGATCCGGAGCTCCATAGTCTTTTAAGCTTGCTTAATAAATTGTAGTGCAACAATTACTCAAGTCGAGAAGAGATGAAATCAATCGAGGCTTTATTAAGCAAGACTTGTTCCCCAGCAGCTCAGTTACAGAATGCGGCTGCTGGGAGAACTCGAGCTCTTATACTCCGTCTTCTGGGCGGAGCCAGCAGGCGGCAGATCCAACCAGGACTCGGGACCTGTCAGCCAATAGCCTCTCGGCTTCGCAGGCACCGTCCTACCCCTAATACATTCCACCGCATTGCCACTATCAACACTTCTTTAATCCTTATTTTCCATCATTAACACTCCCTTTATCTTATGTCCATGGCATCTTTGTCAGTCTCTCCTTAGCTCCAACCTATCCCTGACCTTCTATCCTGCCAACCACCTCCGACCCTTCTCCAACTATCTAATCCATTACATTTCAATCACTCTTCAGTTCTGTAGAAGAGTCAAATGGACTCAAAACATTAATCCTGTTTCTCTTTCCACAAATGCTGCCAGGCCTGCTGGGTTTATCCAGCATTTTCTGTTTTATACTAATACCTCCATTTTGAAATTCTCATCCTCATGTTCAAATCCATCATGGCCTTTCCTCTCCCTCTCTCTGTGACCTCCTACAGCCCTGCAACCCCTCAGGAAATCTGCATTCCTCCAAATCGGGCCTCCTGTTCAGCTGTCCTATTGTCCACAATTAGCTGTTGGTACCCTTCTTGCCTCAGAGCCAAAGGCTGTGGGTTCAAGTCCCACTCCAAAGATAAAAGTCCAAATTGTCACACTAGTTTAGTACTGGAGGAGTGCTGATCTATAGGAGGTGCTGCCTTCCAGATGAGATATTAAACCAAAGCACTATTTCTCTTACCGAAGCCCTATTTTTGTTTTGAGCTGATAGTTAAAGATTCTTTGGGACTATATTGAAGACAACCAGGGAGTTATTTTGGCCAATATTTATCCCTGTCATCATCACAAAAGCAGATTATCTGTTCATGATGACATTGCTGTGTAGAACTTTGCTTTGCGTGATTTTTAAAAAATTCTTTCATGGCATCCCTGGCTCGGCCAGCCCTAATTGTCCTTGAGAAGGTGGTGGTGAGCTGCCTTCTTGAACCTCTGCAAGCACAGTGCTGTTAGGAAGGCAGTTCCAGGATTTTGACCCAGTGACAGTGAAGGACTGGTGGTGTGTGACTTGGAGATGAACTTGCGTTCCCATGCGTCTGCTGCCATTTTAGGTGGTAGAGGTTGCAGGTTTGGAAAGTGATGTGGAAGGAGCTGTGGTGAGTTGCTGCAGTGCATCTCAGGGGTCAGAATACACAGGGAGTTGAGGAAACTTGCCCTTAAAATGTCAAAACTGCCCTCAAAAAGCAAAGGGAGGGACAAAAAGTTAAGAAAAGTTCCCCCTGTACCATATCATTTCACGTTACCAACATGGTCCTGGGCTGGATAATTGTAGTGGCAGGCATTTCATTGGGAGCAGTAAACGTTGCAGGCTTCGATTGAAAGAGCAATGAGTAGAGAAGAGACAGCTGTAGGTCTTTCCTATGCTGGCTGTTCCAACTCCTCCAATCGCAATCGCATATTGCCTCACTCGCAATCTTACTGCTCCAGAATCTGGGATTGGATGAACAAAGGGCGGGAGAGAAGGAACCTGTGATTGGAGGAAATAAAAACAGAAAGTGCGAGAAAAAGTCAGCCAGTCTGGCAGCATCTGTGAAGAGAGGAATGGGATTAATGTTTTGAATCCAATATTTCTCTTCGTTGGTGATTGGAGAAGTTGGAACAGCAGCTTTAGAGAGAGAGACTGAAGACAGGGAGGCAAAGATCATGGCAAAGTGGCTCTAGATGTGTCCGTGCGAGAATCATAGAATCATAGAATTATAGATTTTACAGTGCAGAAGGAGGCCATTCAGCCCATCGAGTCTGCACCTGCCCTTGGAAAGAGCACCCTACACCAGCCCACACCGCCACCCTATTCACGGAACCCAGTCACCTCACTAAGGGCAATTTAGCATGGCCAATCCACCTAATCTGTATATCTTTGGACTGTGGGAGGAAACCAGATCACACGGAGGAAACTCAAGCAGGCATGGGGAGAACGTGCAGACTCTGCGCAGACAGTGGTCCAAGCCGTGAATCGAATCTGGGACCCTGGAACTGTGAAGGAACAGTGCTAACCAATGTGCTACCGTGCTGCGAGAGAGGGGATGTGAGAGTGAGGGAGTTACAGAACGTGTATGTGTGTGTTTGTGTGAGGGTTTGTGTGTGTATGTGGGAACAGGGTGGGATGGGGGTTGGGTGAGAGGGCGGGGGGGGGTTGTGGAGTACCGGGGTAATGAAGGGGTGGTGAGGGGGTAGTGAGGGGTGTTGTGGAGGTGGTCGGGATGGTGAGCAGGGTGTTAGGTAGTGGTGTTGCCACCCATGTCATGGGAAACCACAACGCAGCGTGGTCTCATTTGGTTGTCCGATGCCGACCTCCGCCTTGGCGACTGCCCTCTCTCCGGGCCTACCAACCAGGTCCTGTGCCCGCCGCTCCACTGCAGTGAGAGGCCGCAGGTCTGGTGGTCCCCCTCCAGTTTTCTCCTGCTCTCTCCAGTTATGCACCACCATCTCCTGGGGTGGGGTGAAGGCAGAAAGCACAGTGTTAGACAGTCGGACATGGGCAGCACCAGGAGTGGGCAGCTGGTGGCCTTTGTAGCCAGGACACCCAGCCATGGCGGCCATGGTATGGGTGCTGGCATGTCGCGCAGGGTAGGGAGCGTGCACATTGCCGCCGGGTTCGGTTCGGTCACCCTCGAGGTGGGGGACAGTTACGAGTGTGGGGGGTTGCTGCCCTGAGGAGGTCATGCAGCTTCTTTCTGCACTGCTGTCCGGTCCTGGCAGTGGGGCCTACAGCACTAACGACCTCTGTCACCTGCGCCCAGGCCGGGTGTACGGTGGCAGGTGGCAGCCTCCTTCCCACCCCAGGGAACAGGGTGGCCCGCCTCTCCTCCATGGTGTCCAGCAGGGTCTCCAGCTCCGCATCCACAAACAGGGGTGCCGCTCTCCATGCTGCCATCTTGTTGACTGAGATGATTGTGTGTGGGGAGTGGAGTACTTATATACGGTTGCAGCTTGTCAGCCTCCTGGATTGGATTGGATTGGATTTGTTTATTGTCACGTGAACCGAGGTACAGTAAAAAGTATTTTTCAGCGAGCAGCTCAAACATATCCGGCTGGATTCTCCAAAAATCGGGCCAAGTCCCACGCTGGCGTTTCACTCTGGACTTTCCTTAAGAAAGTCCTGAGCAATTCTCCTACCTGCAGGGGGCTGGCAGGGCCCCGGAGTGATTCTCCGCCGGCGGGATTCTCCGTTTTGCCTGCACCCGGGGATTTTCCCAATGGCGTGGGGCTGCCCCACAATGGGGAAACCCCATTGACCGGCCGGCGTAACGGAGAATCCCGCCAGCGGGTCGGGGCAGAAATGTGACGTGGCGTGGCGGAGAATCCAGCCCGTTGTTTTTGAATCTGTTTGTGCGTGTTCTCAGACTTTTGTATCTCCTGCCCGATGGAAGAAGTTGAAAGAGTGAGTAAGCTGGGTGGGAGGGGTCTTTGACTATGCTGCCCGCATTCCCCAGGCAGCGGGAGGTGTAGATGGAGTCAATGAATGGGAAGCAGGTTCGTGTGATGGACTGGGCTGTGTTCACGACTCTCTGAAGTTTCTTGCCGTCTTGGGCCGAGCAGTTGCCATACCCGGCTGTGATGCAGCCAGATAGGATGCTTTCTATGGTGCATCTGTAAAAGTTGGTAAGAGTCTCAATCCCAGCCCCGACAAATCAGACACCATTTTTCATTGGAATCACTCAGGTTACACATGGCGCCAGTGCTAGCCCATGAACAGCTCATGAATTGCTCCAGGCCAACGCCAATTTAGTTGTCATGGAAGTCCACCTATTCAGTGCCGGCATCAACACTTAATGGAAAATCCCACCCAGGAGGATGAGAAAAGGAAGAGAGAGCGAGTGAGATAGGCACTAAGGAAGGAGCGGGATGATTGGGGAGAAGGAGAAAGAGAAAGATGGGGGGTGGTCTGGACAACATGCAACACTTTCACACTTTCAGCTTATTTTACTTACTGATGTCAATGATTTTGCAACTTTTTTTTTTAATATGTAAAACTGTCTTCCTGGGTCTGGCTTTCAAGTCTACAAATTACAATGGGAACACAGACAACTAAATAAAAAATAAAAACTCTGTATCCTTTCCAGTGGTTTCTTCCTTGTTTTTTAATACTTCTCCAATCAATTAATTTGGGAGTAAAATTTAAAGTAGAGATCTGGGGCAGAGGGAGAAAAGAATAATGTGGGGAAAATCCAGTTCTTCACCACTCTAATTAAAGTTTTCTTTAAATGTCTCTGCTGTAGAAGTGTCTCTGTGTGTGAGCTTTATCTGGTTGTAGTTGTGTCGGGAAGTGTTCTTTTTTTAAAATGGAAATGTTGGAAGTTCAGTCAGTCCAGATAAGCATAACTTTCCAGATCTTGAATTTGATTTAAGATCAGTCATTGGAGGATGATGAGGGGCAGTGGGTTGTGGAGTGGCGTTGGTGAATGTAGGAAGATTGTCTAATTGTTGTTGGGTTCTTGGCCATCTGCCCAGCACTGTGTGAGTCTCTTGTTTGTTTACTATCCTTTAATGGAAGCATGGAGGGAGTTTGCAAATTCCTGCTTTGAGAACAGCTTAGTTTCTAACTTAAACCTTTAGATCTAAAGAGCCCCTGAAAACCAAAAAGTTTCCCCGAAAATCAAAAAGTAGTCCTCAAGAAATTCTCCAAAAGAACCCTAAAAGAAATTAATTTGATCACAGCAGCACACACTGTGGTACACACTGTGGTACACACTGTGCTCCGGGAGTGGAGGAAATCAATGTTGAAGGTGGTGGATGAACTGCCATTCAAGTGGGCTGCTTTGTCCTGGATGGTATCAAGTTCCTAGAGTGTTGTTGGTGCTGCTCTCATCCAGGCAAGTGGAGAATATTCCATCACACTCCTGACTTGCGCCTTGTAAATGCTGGAAGGCACCGGGGAGTGGGGAGGTGAGTTAGTCGCCTTATAGCCACAGTAATTACAATGACTGGTCCAGTTCAGTTTCTGGTCAATGGTATTTCCCATAGTGGGGGATTCAGAAATGTCAAGGAGAGATAGTTAGATTGCTTGTGTGGTGTGGTAAACCACTGTTACACCTTTATTAGGTGATGTAAGGTAGGACCTGTACTAGACGTTCGCCAGTAGCCCCTGCCTGCTGGCTTCGCCAAGTAGGCGGAGTATAAATATACATGTTCTCCATTCAGCAGCCATTTTGTCAGCTGCTGTGGGAGGCCACACATCTTAGAACAATAAAGCCTCAGTTGTATCCAACTCTAGTCTTTGTTCAATTGATCGTGCATCAATTTATTGCTCTAAGATTTTCTAAAAGATGGACCTCCGTATCAAGCCAGATCGCCTGCAGCTGGATCCGCAATCAAGCGACGTCAAAAAGGACTTTAATCACTGGCTAGCTTGCTTCGAGGCGTATATCAACTCAGCGACCACCCCTGTTCCGGAGGCTCAGAAGATACATATCCTGTACTCATGGTTGAGTTCCAACATGTTTCCGCTGATCCAGGACACCCCGAACTACGCCAACGCCATGGCATTTCTCAAAGAAAACTATGCACAGAAGACGAACATGCTCTTCGCCAGGCACGTACTCGCCACTCGCTCTCAACTCCCTGGTGAGTCCATAGAAGACTTCTGGCGGGCCCTAATCCCACTCGTCCGGGACTGTGACTGTCAGGCTGTTACGGCCACTGAATATTCGAACCTCCTTATGCGGGACGCGTTCGTAATGGGGATTGGGTCGGACCTCATACGCCAAAGACTGTTAGAAGGGGCCACGCTCGATCTAGCTGAGACAAAGAAGCTAGCCCTCTCTCTGACGGTCGCCTCGCGCAACATTCAGGCCTACCCCCCCCCCCCCCCCCGCAGCCGCGCGGCCCATCCCTCCTATGCATCGTGGACCCCACAAATGGCCGATCCAGCAGGTACCTTACCCAGCCAGTATGCCTGCGCCACGCGCCAGCCCGCGCACCCCGGGGGTCCCTGATGTTACTTCTGCGGCCAGCAGAAACACCCTCGCCAACGCTGCCCGGCCCACGCGGCCCTTTGCAAAGCTTGCAGCAAAAAGGGGCACTTCGCCGCGGTGTGCCAGGCCCGCGCAGTCGCCGCTATCGCCCCCATCCCCCCCTAGTCTACACACAATGGGCGCCGCCATCTTCACCTCCCGGGGGAACCTGCGGCCAGTGGGCGCCGCCATCTTCACATCCCGGGGCCACACGCGGCCAGTGGGTGCCGCCATTTTGCCCACCGCAGGATCTTCGGGCGCCGCCATCTTGTCTCCCCCACAGGGCATGGACACCGACTGCATTCCAGGACCTGGGCCCACCCAGGCTCCCCATCATCCGACAGCAGCGATGACCGACCACGACTCGTTTCTGTGACGATCGACCAGTCTCGTCCACACAACCTGGCCACCACATCGACCAGCATGAAAATCAATGGCCACGTGACCTCTTGCCTGCTGGACTCCGGGAGCACCGAACGCTTCATACACCTGGATATGGTAAGGCGCTGCACCCTCGCGGTACACCCCACCAACCAAAGAATCTCCCTGGCCTCCGGATCCTCCGTCGCCATCCGGGGATACTGTCCAGTCACACTCACGGTCCAGGGCGTAGAATTCAGCGGCTTCCGCCTCTTCGTCCTCCCTAACCTCTGCGCTGCTCTCCTACTAGACCTGGACTTACCCTCAAATTCGGCGGGCCCCTACCACCCCTCACTGTGTGCGGCCTCGCAACCCTGAAGGTTGATCCGCCTTCTCCGCAAATCTAACCCCGGATTGCAAACCTGTCGCCACCAGGAGCAGATGGTACAGCACCCAGGACAGGACATTCATCAGGTCCGAGGTCCAGCGGCTGCTTCGGGAAGGCATCATCGAGGTCAGCAACAGCCCCTGGAGAGCCCAAGTGGTAGTCGTTAAAACTGAGGAGAAACACAGAATGGTCGTGGACTACAGTCAGACCATCAATCGGTACACGCAGGTCGACGCGTACACCCTCCCACACATATCTGATATGGTCAATCCGATTGCACATTATCGGGTCTTCTCAATGGTAGACCTCAAATCCGCTTATCACCAGCTCCCCATTCGTAAATCGGACCGTCCATACACTGCTTTCGAGGCGGACGGTCGTCTCTATCACTTCCTCAGGGTTCCCTTCGGCGTCACTAATGGGGTCTCGGTCTTCCAAAGGGAGATGTACGGAATGGTCGACCAGTATGGTTTGTGGGCCACCTTCCCATACCTAGACAACATCACCATCTGCGGCCATGGCCAGCAGGACCACGATGCCAACCTTGCCAAATTTCTCCACACCGCCCCCCTCCTCAACCTCACCTACAACAAGGAGAAGTGCGTGTTTAGCACGACCCGCTTAGCCATACTTGGCTATGTGGTCCAGAACGGAATTCTGGGACCCAATCCCGACTGCATGCGCCCCCTCATGGAGCTCCCCCTTCCCCACTGTCCCGAGGCCCTCAAACGCTGCCTGGGGTTCTTCTCATACTACGCCCAGTGGGTCCCAAACTATGCGGACAAGGCCCGCCCACTCATACAGTCCACACACTTTCCCCTTGCGGCCGAGGCACAACAGGCCTTCGCCCGTATCAGAGCCGATATCGCCAAAGCCGGCATGCACGCAGTAGACGAAACACTGCCCTTTCAAGTAGAGAGCGACGCATCGGACGTTGCCCTAACCGCCACCCTCAATCAGGCAGGCAGGCCCGTGGCATTCTTCGCCCACACACTTCATGCCTCAGAAATTCGGCACTCATCTATCGAAAAAGAGGCCCAAGCTATTGTTGAGGCTGTACGGCATTGGAGGCATTACCTGGCCGGCAGGAGATTCACCCTCCTCACGGGCCAATGGTCAGTAGCCTTCATGTTCAATAACACACAGCGGGGCAAGATCAAAAACGATAAAATCTTGAGGTGGAGAATCGAGCTCTCCACCTATAATTACGAGATTCTGTATCGCCCCGGCAAACCCAACGAGCCCCCAGATGCCCTATCCCGAGGCATATGTGCCAGCACACAAGTAGACCGACTCCGGACCCTGCACGACAACCTTTGTCACCCGGGAATCACACGGTTGTACCATTTTGTCAAGGCTCACAATCTGCCGTACTCCGTCGAGGAAGTACGGACAATCACCAGGGACTGCCAGGTCTGTGCGGAGTGCAAGCCCACTTACCGGCCGGACCGTGCGCACCTGGTGAAGGCCTCCCGCCCCTTTGAACGCCTCAGCATGGATTTCAAAGGGCCCCTCCCCTCCACCGACCGAAACACGTATATTCTCAGTGTGGTCGATGAGTACTCCATATTCCCCTTCGCCATCCCATGCCCCGATATGACGTCTGCCACCGTCATCAAAGCCCTAAACACTATCTTCGCCCTGTTCGGTTTCCCCGCCTACATCCACAGTGACAGGGGATCCTCATTCATGAGCGATGAGCTGCGTCAGTTCCTGCTCAGCAAGGGTATCGCCTCCAGCAGGACGACCAGCTACAACCCCTGGGGAAACGGGGAGGTAGAGAGGGAGAACGGGACAGTTTGGAGAGCCGTCCAACAGGCCCTACGGTCCAGGAACCTCCCAGCCTCTCGCTGGCAGGAGGTCCTCCCTGATGCACTCCACTCCATTCGGTCACTGCTGTGCATCGCCACTAACAACACACCCCATGAACGTCTTTTTGCCTTCCCCAGGAAGTCCACATCCAGGGTGGCGCTCCTGACTTGGCTCGCAGCTCCAGGACACGTCCTACTCCGTAGGCACGTCCAACTCCACAAGGCGGCCCCGTTGGTGGAGAGGGTGCAATTGCTCCATGCAAATCCCCAGTATGCCTACGTGGCGTACCCCGACGGCCGCCAGGATACTGTCTCCCTCAGGGACCTGGCACCAGTAGGTTCCACACACAAACACCCCTCCGGCCCGGGGCCACCCTCCCCTCCCCCGGCACTCCCAGCATTAACCCCACCAGGACCATCCGTCCTTCCTCTGCCCACGCCCGAGGATGAAGAGGATTCCGGCACACTCCCGCAGTCATCGAACATCGAGCCAGCATCGACATCGCCGCCACCACTAGGTCGCTCCTAGCGGAACATCAAGGCACCGGACCGGTTAAACCTCTAACTGGTCCGCCGTACTTCAAAAGACTTTTTTTTCTGCTCAAATACTGTAAATATAGATTCATTGCTGTATATAGTTTGCCACCACCCCCGCCGGACTCAATTTTAACAGGGGGTGAATGTGGTAAACCACGGTTGCACCTGTATTAGGTGATGTAAGGTAGGACCTGTCCTACAGGTTCGCCGGTAGTCCCTGCCTGCTGGCTCCGCCCAGTAGGCGGAGTATAAATATGCATGTCCTCCATTCAGCAGCCATTTCACCAGCTGCTGTGGGAGGCCACACATCTTAGAACAATAAAGCCTCAGTTGTATCCAACTCTAGTCTTTGTTCAATTGATCGTGCATCATGTGGTTTGAATGTTATTTGACACTTAAGAGCCAAAGCCTGAATGTTGTTTAGGTCTTGCTTTGTATGGGCGGAGATTGCTTCAGTATCTGAGGAGTCACGAACGGTGCTGAACTTTGTGTTGCTGAGTTTCCTACTTTACAGCAGTGACTACACTTCAAAAATACTTCATTGGCTTAAAGTGCTTTGGGATATCCTGAGGTAATGCAAATCTTTTTTCTTATTAATGGCTATTCTTCAGCTTCTACACCCTAAAATCTAAAATGACTCTCTGCTCCTTTAAGACACTTTTAAAACACACCATTTTGACCAAGCTTTCAGTCAGCTATGGTAATTTTTCCTTCCTTAGTAAAGTGTCAACTTTTGATCTTCAATGTTGTCATCCCGCGTCCCCCATCCCCCAACATTCACACCCCCCCCACCCCCCCACCCCCACCCCACCACCATCACCACCACCCCCACCCATCCCGTCCACCATATATGTTGGGTGAGGAAAGAGTCACCTCAGTATGCTAAGCTTCCCCAGTTATTTAGTTGGTCAGAATTATGTACACCCATTCACAGGAAGAGTAGTTAATTGAATAAGGTGCAGGAAGAGTTAGTAACATCCATGAAACGCTACCCCAACATTTGTTGCTGAATCTGGGAAGTGTGGGACAAGATAAGAGGTGGAAGAAAAGTGCGCCTATTGCAACTAATACTGTTTGTTGAGTTGTTGAGTAGTTTAACTGTATTGACAGGTTCAGTGAATATGCACACTTGCCGATGACATATTAATAATGCAAAATCAGCAAGGAAGAGAGAGAGAGGCTTCAGAATCAAAGACTGTACCATCGAGACCTTGTAACACGATGAAGGTCAGCTCATGTTTGAGCTACACATTTTGGCCTCCTGTGCAAATGGCACCAGAAAAGCATCCACAGGCCTTTGAAAGGTCTGATATTTGTTTTCTTTTGGTTCAAAAGGGATTGGGACACCCAAGACATTTTGACGGTATTGAATTACAGGCCAAAAACGTGGATAAAGGGTGAGATTATTTTCCAATTTTCCCTTCTCTTCCAGAGGTGCGTTATGTCTCCATTGCTGAAAGTAACACGTTGATCCTTCATCCAATTAGGCCTTTTCTGTATGAATTCTGGGCAAGTGAGCATCATTAGTATTCCTTTCCCATCCCTAGTTACCCTTGAGAAAGCAGTGGTGGATCATCCTCCTGAACCGCTGCACTCCACGTGGTGGAGTTCCTTTCACAAATCTGGGTGGGGATTTCAAGGTTTTTGACAGCGTAATCATGAAGGAATGGTGAAGGGCCAATTTGTGAAGCACTACTTACAGGTGATGGTGTTCCCATGTATCTGCTGCGTTAGTCTTTCGATATGATGGAGGTACTGAATTTAGAGATGCTGTGAAAGTAACCTTGATTTGTTGCCACTTTGCATCCTGCAGATAGCCACGGCATGCCAGTGGCAGAGGGAGTTGAGTGTTAGAAGCTGAATTAGCCATTGCAAATGGCGGAGGGACTGAATTGAACCTGGGCTATTTTATTGCCCCAACACCCACCCACCCCCTCCAAAATTCCCACTGCAACCCCCCCCCCCCCCCCCATCCCCACCCCACACACACACACACACACACACACAGGCACACTCTTTCACTGGTTAAGGGTTGATGAAACCAGTGTCATCAGTAACTGATTCCCAGACTGAGATCACTTCATTCTCACAGCCCTGGGACTGACCCTGGGGTCTTTACGGTCTATGTATTGTTATGGGCCAAGGTTTAGAGAACCCCAAAGTGTATCATGGAGTTCACCTGACCCACAACTTTTAATAGATTGTGGTATGGGGAGCACAGGGCCCACTCTACAGGTGTGGTACAGCAGAAATGGAAAAGTACTTTTTAAAGCAAAACAATGTTTATTCTATGAACCCAAGTTAACCTTTTTAAAACATACAATGAACATCTTAGCAACCATTAATTCAAATACAACCCCCAAAGGCTACAACACATTTAAGCTTTCCTTTTTAAAATCCATACGACTTAAAAACAAAACCTTTATCAGAAGCACATCAGGTTAAAGTCATTACTGTAAACATTTATAATTCTGAATTCACCAAATGATCATGAGATAGTCTTTTGATGGCAGAGAGAACAGCAGTACACCTGCTTGGTCTGGCTTCAGCTCCAACACCGAAAACAAAACTAAAACACACCCTGCAGCCTGCTCAGAAACTAAAATAAAAAACTGACAGACAGCCCAGCTCCACCCACTCTCTGACATCACTGCAGTAGTAAACACCCATTTCGTAAAGGTACTCTCACTACAGATATTTATATACGCACTCATTTATAAACACCCATTTCTTAAAGATGCTCTCACATGACAGTATCACACTACAAAGTGCATGAATTGATTGGTCACTGGGAAACATGCATAGGTTAAACTTTGTTTAGCTTGTGGTTAAATATAGTTGCCTTGAATACCTTCTCCTTGCAATGAAAACGCAGCCACCATTTCAAACCTCCTTCCCTCACGATTCACAGCTTACTTCCTTTCCTCTCCGTAATTTACAATTGTTCAGGAGAACAATGAAATGTGGAAAATAACCTACTTCAATAAACACCAATGTTTACTTTCAAAGGAGATGATGCTTCCCGACCGACCTCAACTCTCAGAGGAACTGAAGTTAAACTGTCTTTGGGATGTTCCAAGAGGTCTCAGAGCTCAACGTCCAGGAAATCTTTGCTCAAGTTACACATGGAGGACTTTGATGCACACTGAAGACTAATGATATACCAAGGTTGAGGAATTGGCTGAAAAAGCAACTGACACTAATTAATGGAGGGTGCCTGAGCAGTACCGAGTGCCTCAATGATTGATGTTAAGTCTGCAATCTTTCCTAATCTGCATAAATGTCCTGCATTCAAAAATCGACAACAATCTTGTCAAGTGTGTAGTTGATACTAAATTGACAAACCAATTTACACATCTGTAGGGCCTCAGTATCTAACCGTGTTTACAAGAATGGCACCAGAGTTGAGAGATTCCAACTATTAGAAAATAGATCATTTGTTAGTGCTCCTGGTCCTAGAAATGAAAAGACTGAGGAGTAACCTAATAGAATTCTTTAAAACAATGAAGGGTTGTGATAGAGTAGATGTAGATATGTACACTTTGTAGGATCCACAAATTAGAGATTGTAAATATACGATAGCCACTAATAAGTCCAGGAGATAATTCGGGAAGCTGGGAGGGAGGGGGGGGGGGGGGGGGGGGATTTTACAGAGTTTGAGCAAAAGGATCCATAAAATGCCATGGGCACCACCCACCCATGCAACAGGAGAGATCCAATACTAAGCGTCCAGCGTAGCAGCTTTCACTGTGTGGGCAGGCGACAACAACCAAAATTGCGAGTGCTTTCTTTAAGACAGAGATAGGTATGTCCTTGATTAATAAGGGGATCATGGGTTATGGAAAGAAGGAAGAGAATGGGGACGAGCAAATATCAGCCACGATTGAATGGCGGAGCAGACTCGATGGACCGAGTGGCTTAATTCTGCTCCTATGTCTTATGGTCTTATGGTCTTTCTGGGCCTATCCGAACGACCCCACAGATCTTCCTCGCCCCCTGGTTCCTCTCGCCCCTGAATTCTGACTTGTCTATCATGGCCCTCCATGCCAACCAACACCCCCCCTTTCCCCGGACAGAGCCTGACACCTGACCCTGCCATGCTCCCCACCCCACCCCACTTCACAACTTCTCTTTCATTCTGGCTCTGTGGTACCTTGGCATCAGGGACTGTTTGCAGTCCCAGAAGTGGCCACTGCTCTCAGGTGGCACTGCTGGGTTTGAGGAGGTGTCAGCCATTTGATTGGCCAGCAATTCTTGGAGGCAGGGGCGGGATTCTCTCAGCCCTGGGTCGAGCTGGAGAATCGCTGCGACCGGCGCGAATTGCACCACGCCACCCCGATGCCGGGACCCAATTCTCCGCAGAGTGGAGAATCAGTGCGATTGGCGGCGGCGCGGTCGGCACGGCGCTGGCCGGGGGCCGCTCTATGGGGCTCCCCCGGCGATTCTCGGCCCAGATGGGCCGAGCAACTGTAACAAAAAACCCGAGTCCTGCCTGCGCCGTTCAAATCTGCTCTTAGCCGGTGGGACCTTGACGTGGAAGGGTCCAGGGGCGGCCTGTGGGGGAGAGGGGTGGTCCTATCCCGGGGGGGGGGGCCTCCGTTGTGGCCTGGCCCGCGATCGGGGCCCACCGATCGGCGGGCCGGCCTCTCGGCCTGGCGGCCACCTTCCATGCCGGCCCCTGTTGCCCTGCGCCATGTTGCGTTGAGGCCGGAGCGGAGAAGGGAGCCACTGCGCAAGAGCGCTTTGGTGCCAGTGCCACTGCGCATGCGCGGACACTGCGGCGCCCAGTTGACGCCAGTATCAGCAGCTGGAGCGGCAAGGGTCACTCCAGTGCTGTGCTGGCCCCCTGTAGGAGCCAGAATTGCTGATCCTGAGGCCATGTTAACGCCGTCGAGAAACGCGTTGGCATTTACGACGGCGTCAACACTTAGCCTCAGGATCAGAGAATCCTGGTTAGGACTCCTACCCAGGTAGGAGCAAGGGTCTCTCCTCAAGTCCCTTAACGCCCCTCCAAGTGTTGAATATCTACAGGCGAGCAACTGAAATGCCCAGGAGGATATCGCCCCTGGCCTTTTCTCTGGGGAGAGGGGAGCAGTGCAGTTTCTGGCCTTCCATTAAATCCAACCCACGATGTAGCTTAGGTGAATTTAAGGGAAAGTTAAATAAATACATGTGGGAGAAAGGAATAAAAAGATATGTTGATTGGGTTAGATTAAATAGAATGGATAGAGGCAATGTTAAAGCACCAAACATCAGTATGCAAGGCTGGGCTGAATGGACTGTTGCTCTGCACATATGTATATTATATGCATGATTCTATGTATATAATACTTTTTAAATCTCCCCTATAATTATGATGCATAAGGTAAGAACATTTATTACACTACCCTCTGCTAGGTTTGAATAAAAAGTAAGGATCCTTCTCCTCAAGGCAGAGATCTGTCAAAGTGGGACTTCTGACTGACCCTCTGTATCTTTCATAGCCCTGGCATATCTTGCTGACAAATGCCCACGATCAACACCGCTCAAGAGCGACAATGCCTCAGCGGGAATGCCTCTGCAGCAGTCTCTGAGGTGGTGAGGAAACATAAAGTGACCAAAGCACAAGCTAGGCTCACACTTAAAGGTTTGGGCATGGAGGAAGAGGAAGCTTGTGTAACACCCTCTTCACCTCAAAGCCCTTTCCTCCATTTTCAAGTGCCTTCTGGCCTTGGGAAGTGGTGAGAAGTGGGGTAGATACGGCATTAAGTCAGTGGTAGGACTCACCACCTGGATTTTGCCTCATCTTCTCCAATGGAAGGAGAATTCTCCCTGCAGGTTTGAAGGCAGTGCCAGTTCCTTGAGGTAACACCCTGCAGAGCCATGGAACTGAAAACAACTGTGAAACATAGTTCACAAGTTAATTTAGTTGTGCGAATAACTTTCGCATGACATTGCTTCTGGTGATTGTAGGAGGATTTTAAAAATAATTTTCTAATTACAGGGCAAATTTTTACCATGACCAATCCACCTACCCTGCACATCTTTGGGTTGTGGGGATGAGGCCCACACAGACATGGGGAGAATGTGCAAACGCCACACGGACAGTGTCCCGGGGCTGGGATCTAACCAGTATGACTTACTACCAACTGCTGATCTGTGGAGTCACATGGTGGATCACAGTCCCCACCTGCTAGTCAGAGGTTTGTACATCCAACTATATACATTGCTATGCAAATGCACATCACCACAAGAGAGAGAAAGAGAGAAAATGAGGGAGGTGAGTCTGTGTTTGTTTGAATGTGAAAGAGAGAAGCATGCATGTGAATGAGAGAGGGAGGTGAGTGAGTATTTGAACGAGAGAGATAAGTGAGTATGATGTGTGTGAAAGAAAGGAGAGGTGAACGTGTGTGTGAAAGAGAGAGAGGTGAAGAGAGAGAGGTGAGCGTGTGAAAGAGAGAGTGGTGCGAGTGTGTATGTGTTAGTGTGAGCGAGAGACAGACAGCCAGACAGAGAATGAATGTGTGTGTGTGTCTCTGTGCATGTCTGAAATGAGAATCCAGCTCTCCAGCAGCACTCTGGATATTGCACAAATTTGTCTGCAAAAGAATCAGCATCATTCTTCCCATTAAAAATGACAAAAAGAAGGTAAAACTTATGTACTTTGTTGAATATGATAACTCTTTAATTATAATAAATGTATATATATAAGAAATAGAAAATACTTTTACAGATTTATTTCTGTATGTTTGTACCTATTGTGCAAAAACTATCTTTTTTCTGGTTTAACTCTTCAACATAATAAGAATGTTTCTCCGGCGTTCCGTCAGTGCTCTTGGGGGGTGGGGTCAAAAGGTGGCTGGAAAAGTTTGGGAAAACCTGGATTAGAGGTCAGAAAGCATCATGGTTATTTTATTGGACTAGTAGCCTAGAGATTGTGAGCTCAAATCCCACCATGACATTTTGAGAATTGAAGTCAAGTAAAAAATATATCTGAAAATAAAAAGCTTGAATCAGTAAAAGTGACCATGAATCAGTTAGGTTGTCATAAAAAAACAACTGCTTCATGACTTTTGCTTAAGAGAGAAAATCTCTTGTCCTTTTCCAGTCTGGTCCACACACAAGTCCCACAGTAAAGAGATTGATAATTGTCTGTCCCCTGAAGAAAACTATTCAGTTCCATTAGGGTAACTAGAGCTGGACAATAATTACTGGCCTTACGAGCAACACCCACCTCCTGGGAATGAATTGCAAAAAGATCCGTACCCGAATTGCAAAAATCAAACCTTTCAGAGACGAAGTTGAGGAAGTAAAAGAGATGGGCCCTCGGGTTTTCTATTTGAGAGTTGAAGACCTCATTTCATTACTTTTCTAAGAGAGTGAACTCTTACCAGTTATTTTTCCGGGTGTCAACCTTAGCAGAGGAAAAGTGATTTACCAAATGCTGCTTCCTGCGGTTACATTGAGAACCACATACTCTAAGAGTAACATAACAGAAACTTGTTTTTAATCCGAGTGAGGCTACTTCCAAACTCTGACCACCGTGATGTCCAGCAAGAAAACGTATTGGTTTGAGTGGCAGGAGCCAGAACCATGACAAGGTTCAAGGGATTGCCTTTGTTTCGTGTCTCACCTGAAAGACAATGGGTGGATAATCTGCTCTTTCTACCAGCAGGATCTTCCGGTCTTGCGAATGGAGCCCACCCACCCCCTGCCCCCATTCCGCCATGGTGGGTTCCTCGGCATTAGAAGATTCAAGTCACACAAAATGCTGCAAAAACCAGCAGGACTGGAAGATCCCATCACCAACCATTCGTGGGCCACCTCTGCCACCAGATAATATGCTGTGGGAGGGGGGGGGTTCAAAAATCCCACCTGCAGATACTATATCAGATTCCTGGTCCCGATCATTGGCGGGTAATACCGCATTACAAAGTATGTGGACAATAGGGAGGATTGGCTTCGGATAGGGCCAGTGATTGGAAGAATTGCAACACTGCCATGTTCGCACAAGACAAGTGACAGCTTAAATAGCCTGAGCTTCGGAGATTGCATCTCAGGTGTTAGGAAAACAAAGGTAGTTTTAAGGGATTAAATTAGTTTTAATGTATTCATAAACATTAGAAATAAGGTATCGTTTTAGAGCTGTTTAATTGAATGTTTCTGTGACTGGAAGGTTAAAACCGATAGTTCGATTAATGCTGGACAAAGGTATGTGGGGTTGGCGTCAATTCTAACTGCGATTCTAATGTGTTTAGAGAGGGCTACAGTGGCACGTTAGCACAGTGTATAGCCCGATTGCTTCACAACTCCAGTGTCCCAGATTCGATTCTCGGCTTGGGTCACTGTCTGTGCGGAGTCTGCACTTTCTCTTCATGTCTGCGTAGGTTTCCTCCAGGTGCTCCAGTTTCCTCCCACAGTCCAAAGACGTGCAGGTCAAGTGGATTGGCCATGCTAAATTGCCCTTAGTGTCCAAAAAAAGGTCAGGTGGGATAACTCGGTTACGGAGATAGGATGGAGGTGTGGGCTTGGATAAGGTGCTCTTTCCAATGGCTGGTGCAGATTAGATGGGCCAAAAGGCCTCCTTCTGCACTGTAAATTCTATGATTCTATGAAACCAGCAATGGTTTTTTAGCAACTGGGGCCTTGTAAAGCAGAGAAGCTTTTAAGTTTTTGTTTAGCTAATTTGATTGCAGTTGGATACTGGTAGTGAGAGGGAAAGCAGCTCTCACAGCTCTGCTAGGAGCATATGGTTTTAGAAGGCTAAAGAGGGAATATCTCTTTCAGCCTTGCTAGAGGAAAAGCCATACTATAGACTAATGCTTAGGAAAAGAGATGCCGGAAATCTAAAGTCAAGCTAGTTTTGGAAACTAGAGAAATGAGAAGTTTTCAAGAAGTCTCGAGTTAACGGCATAGAGCAAAATGGGAACCAGAACAGATTACTGTTCAATAAAGTCACATAAAGTTGAAAAGTCATTTGATTGTGAGTGGCAAAAAAAAATCTGCAATATTGGTAATGTTTGTGAGAAATTACTATAGTTTGGGAGCCATTATTTGAAGTAATTGTGGAAAATGACCTTTGAGTTTGTGTCAACACTTTTAAGACAAAGGAAACCTGAAGGGAGAGGTGTAAATCCTGAAAGAGAAACCTTGATGGAAGGAGCAGAGGGAAATAATGATTTAAAAGAAGCTTTGAAAGTGTGATTTTTGAAAGTGGAATTTGAAACCACTCGTATGGAAGCCGGAGTTCAGTGAGACAAGGTGGCTCACGGTATAAGAGGCATCTGGGGGGATTCTGAAGAGAAATCCACAGATATTCATTTGGATTCAGAGAGGAGTGTGTCTTATCACAGTCATCTTGTGTGCTTAAAAGAGACTTTGTGTCAATGAGATCATTGTAGCTTAAGGGATACTTTTCAATCCATGTTAATTTTTAAATCTGTGTATTTGTTAAATTAAGGGGAGCAAAGGAATATTGTTTCATAATCCAATTTTGCCATGTTTAATGAATGTTTTCACTAATTAGCAGTCCTGTGATTCTGTTCTTTCATGTTTTATACATGAAAGTGAAAGTTACGGTCAATGAGGCAGGATTCCATTGTGGAATCTCCCTGTCCAGTTATACCATCAACTAGGATCATAACCCAGCAAAGAGTAAGGACCTTGCGCAGAAGAGAGGGGAACCATCAATAGGTATAGTGTGGAGGTGGTTTAAACTTTGAAGCAAGATTTTAATTAAGGCACCCCCTTGTTCTATCTCAGATGCTTGATGACCCTGCCTGTGGAGTCAGTGCTGCAATCACAAAGTGTAATTTCCAACTAGCTCAATTCTACATTCTTTGAGAGAATGTTCTTCTTTTGATCATCTGGATTTTCCAAACTCCACTCATCCCTATTTGAAGCTTCACACTCAACGGTTGGGGCCTTCTACTTGGGTAACATTTTATTTTCTGTTTGAATAAGACTGAAAAGTAGGAGATTATATGCATGCAGCACTGACCACTTCATAGAGGGCTAGAACTGAGCTAGTTTTACTTAATTCTACGTCGCAGAGTCTTCACAGACATATCGTAATCAGAGGACAGATCAAAAACAGATCATTCAACCGATCATGTCTGTCTTTGCTTGGCAAGGATCATGAAGTTGACCTGCTTGTTAAGTGATGGCTCCAGGACCTAAATGTAAAAATTTGAAACCTGACTGGTTTTAAAAGAAACAGCCTTTTAAAAATAATTACACTGAACTTATCTGTTCTGTCAACATGGGAATAGGGAGGGTGGCACAGTGATACAGTGGTTAGCACTGCTGCCTCACGGCGCCGAGTCTTGGATTCGATCACAGCCCTGGGTAATCATCCGTGTGGAGTTTGCACATTCTCTCCATGTCTGTGTGGGTCTCAACCCCACAACCCAATGATGTGCAGGGTAGCTGGATTGGCCACACTAAATTGCCTGTGAGCTAACCTAAAATCGTCAATCAAACAAGGTTACTGAAAGGCTACAATTGGAATGAGATTGCAACTTTGGGAGCATGTGAGCTCGAAGCATGGGTACACAACAGAAGTCACACCATACCATTTTCCATTGTGGACACAAACACGAGTCTATCATAGGAGCGGAAGCGTGTGAGGCACAAGAGCTGGTTGAGCAGCTATACATTCCAGACAGCACTGCGATAGCGGATGAATGCAAGTGGCAATGAGGTGAAGAAAAGAAGGAGCCAAAAGAAATTCCAAAATTCTGGTTGACAGTCTTCAAAAATGTGCATTTTCTCAGTGACATGATACAGGAGCATGAAGAGCCTATCTTAAATCATTTACAAGATTTAAAGGTGAAATTTTCAGATCCTGGACAGCCAGTTTTACTCTGGAGTTTAAGTTTGAGCCAAATGAGCATTTCACACATGAAGCAGTGGCAAAACCTTACCAGATGGAGCCGCAGCCTGATGAGTCAGAAGTTTTCGTCTTTAATGAACCCGAATTCACAGGGTGCCAGGTCGATTGGAGGAAAGGAAAAAACATCGCATTGAAAGCCATTAAAACGAAGCAGAAGCATAAGGGTTGGGGCACTGATAGAACTGTTACGCAGCTGACTCTTTCTTTAATTTCTTTAGTCCTCCTGATGTTCCAGAGCATGGAGAGCTGGATGGAGGTTCTGCAGCAAGACTCGCTGTTGACTTTGAAATTGGTCACTTCCTGCATGAACTCATAATTCCACAAGCAGTGTTACACTTCACAGGAGAAGCTATTGCAGACGATGATGATGATTATGATGCAGATGATTACAATGATGATGATTACGGTGCTGATGATTACGATGATGATTACGATGGGGAAAGTGATGAATCAGATAATGCGCCAGAAGATGAAGATGATGAAACTATATTTCGTTTATTTGGCATTAGTGACGAGGTGATAACAAATAGCATCCAATTTGTGCAGGTCAACGATGAGTGTGACAGTTCTCAGATGGAGTGTGCAGCGGCTGGAAATGAGATTGCAACAGCAGACAAATTAGCTGAGAGCAAATCAACTGTGAACAGCCAACTGGTAACAGAAGAAATGATCCCCATTTTGAGGAAATTGGCTGCAGAGAACTACGATTAATTATCCAAAGCCCACGGAATGGTTCCTGCAATTTATTCCTAAGTATCAGACCATCGAAAAACTTGCAGCAAGAACAGATGGATACATCTTTGTGCAGTTCTATAACAACAGACAAAGTATGTTTCATCATATCAGATGAGAATGAGCCACTAATTGAGACTAAAACACAAAGTGAAGAAGTAATGCCTAATGTTGAGGACATTGATCGAGCCAAGATCCATTCC
This sequence comes from Scyliorhinus torazame, assembly GCF_047496885.1. Taxonomy (NCBI): domain Eukaryota; kingdom Metazoa; phylum Chordata; class Chondrichthyes; order Carcharhiniformes; family Scyliorhinidae; genus Scyliorhinus; species Scyliorhinus torazame. The sequence goes on along the minus strand of NC_092713.1, from coordinate 194,365,008 downwards.
TGAAATCGCAACCTTGCCTGCAACAAAGCAAAAAGCATGCTGACATTAGATGCCTCACCAGTTGATGGGGATACAGTACAGCGTCCGTGCGCAAGCACCATAGATCAACCAAAATTCCTCAATCCAACAAAGGCTCCAGAAACAACCCTTATAGCAGAAGAGCCAGAAACAGCTTTCACAGCAGAAGATCCAGAAACAGCTATTACAACAGATATTTCAAAAGCAGTCGTTGCAGCAGCAGATCCAGAAGCAGCTATTACAGCAAGGGATCCAGAAACAGCTAATCCCTTGGCCGAGACCAGTAGCAAGAATGATGCTCTCGATGCAAAGGCAGATGTGAGTGTGAACCGCAGCAACTTCATGGTTAGTGCCACTAAAGCTAAGAAGAAAAGGGGAAGGAAAGAACTGATTATAAAAACCACAAGGAAAGATAAGAGTTGAGGACACAGTCTGTCGGCCGGGTAGCAGCTGCGACAGTGAAGACGTAAGCAACGGTAATAAGGCCAATGTATAAGAACACACAAGGGAGCATCGTTTCAAAACGCTGACAGAGTTGGTGCTCAAAGACCAGACAGAAAACCGGCCTTTCGAGAAATGAAACAAGATCACGTATTCGGTCAAGGTTCAGGAGACCAACAAGAAGATGTCTGAACGTCTGAATGACTGAACGTATAATGAACTGTGTACAAGAGACATGTTTGAAATTGATATGCATATCATGTTTTGTAAAGCACAGTGATATTTGTTAAACATTCACATTTTCAAAGGAAGGGGGATGTGGTGATATGCATATGGATAGCAATGTATATAGTTAGATATATGACCTCTGACCAGCAGGTCGGGAAAGAGATCCACCATGTGACTCCAAAGATCCATGAGTTGGGAGTAAGTCATACTAGAGGGCAGGCACATTAGACGCAGCTCCAGGAGAATTCACAAATTGTTACCGTTTGTATCATAGTTTGTTAGTTATCTTGCCACGTGATCATTTTGTCAATAAACTATCTTACTAGTAAAGAACTAGATGTTCTGTGTGCATCTTTACAATGGCCACAACACAGAACATAACACCACACACATACAGACTGAAAGGTTTCTCATGCTGTTATCAGCCATGAACCGTCCACTTTAAGCAGAAAAGGATTTGTTGTTTCTGTGGGATGATCTAGGCAAAGGTATCTTGGAGCCTTGATTTGATGTCATGTCGCAATGATATTTCTTTTTGTCCTGCCGGGGAGCCCAGACCTCTTGATGCACAGGAACTGAACTAGTTCAACGAGACAGTGTATCGCCCTTAATAGCCTGCAAATAAAAATATGGTGCGTGATTCTCCATTTGGGAGACTGTTCTCCCAACAGAGCTGAATTGCACCAGTTTTACGATACACTTCCAGTCGTAAAACGGGATGGAATGGCATTCCACAACATGTAAATTTATTCTTGGCATGGAATACGAGGGATTCCCAGGGAATCATCCTATCCGGCCGCCGACGTGAGTGACGGCCTGATAGCAGAGTCCCTCAGCCGGCACCCACCACCCTACCGCCACCCCCCCACCCGCCCCCGCCACACACACACACCACAAATTGGCCCAAGCCTCTGCACCACAAATCAGCCACGACCCCCCGCACCCCACCGCAAATCAATCGCCCCCAACCTGATTGTCTGTGTGCCCCCCTCCGTACCCGAGGTGCGGGAGTGACCCGATCCGCCCCTCCAAGGGACCCCTGTAAAAGGGGTCCCCTACAGGACTCCTCTAATAGAGGAATCCCCCACAGGAAATCAGCCATGATTGAATGGTGGAGCGGACTCGATGGGCCGAATGGTCTTACTTCCGCTCTTATGGTCTTATGTAATAGGGGACCCCCCCCCCAGGCACCTCTGTGACAGGAAATCCCGACAGGGACCCCCTGCCTAAAGGAAACCCCGACACATCAAATAAAGGTAAGTGCAGAACAATCACACACTTGAGTGATTGGAATACATTTGCATTTACATTTATTTTATGCTCCTATTAGCGTGCGACTGGAACTCATTCACACTGAAGCAGGGGGTCGGAACATGGTGTTCGGGTTGGCTTCCACCACTGATCCCTACCTTGTCCCAAAGCCCAAGAGCGGAATTCTCCGTTTCTGTGACTAAGTGCCGACGCCGGCATGGGACCTGTGGAGTTTACATACATACATAGACCGGCAAATCGGCGTGAACCAGCGCCGTGTGAAAAGCCCTCGGATCGCACCGAAAACGGCCGGAGAACGGCCAGGTCCCGGGCTGCGCATGCACACAGCTGACGACCTGCGCCGGTCGCGCCATACAACCTGGTGTCAGCCATGCACGTAACATAACCCACAAACCGCGACCCCATAGCCCACCACCTGCCCCCCCCCCCCCCCCCCCACCAGTCCCCACAGCCTTAGCAGACGCCCCCCACCCCGGCCAGCGGCACAGATCCTGGCCGAATGTGGCGGCGCTGGAACACCCGGAGGAAACCCACGCAGACATGGTTTGAACGTGCAAACTCCACACAGTCACCCAAGGCCGGAACCATACATACATAGAAAATAGAAGCAGGAGGAGACCATTCAGCCCTTCGAGCCTGCTCCACCATTCCTTATGATCATGTTTGATCATCAGGCTCAATACCCTGATTCCGTGTTCCCCCCATATCCCTTGATCCCTTTAGCTCCAAGAGCTATATCTGGGGATTTTCACAGTAACCTCATTGCAGTGTTAATGTAAGCCTACTTGTGACAAAAATAAAGATTACTATTATAAATTCCTTCTTTAAATTACACAATGTTTTCGCCTCAGCTACTTTTTGTGGAGGTGAATTCCACAGATTCATCATTCCCTGGGTGAAGAAATGTCTCCTCACCTCAGTCCTAAAAGGTTTACCCCTTATCTTCAAACTATGACTTCTAGTTCTGGACTTCCCCACCATTGGAAACATTCTATCGGAATCTAGTCTGTCTAATCCTGTTAGAATTTTATAAGTTTCTATGAGATCCCCCTCACTCTTCTAAACTCCAATTAATATAATCCGAACCGATTTAGTCTCTCCTCATATGACAGTCCTACCATTCCAAAAATCAGCCTGGTAAACCTTTGCTGCACTCCCTCTAGAGCAAGAACATCCTTCCTCAAGACACCAAAACTGCTCACAACAATCCAGGTGTGGCCTCACCAATGCCCTATACAATTGCAGTAAAACATCCCTATTATACTCAAATCCTCTCGCTATGAATGGCAACATACTACTTGCCTTCTTTATTGTCTGCTGTACCTGTGCGCTTACTTTCAGTGACTGATGCACAAGGACATCAAGGTCTCGCTGAGTACCCACCTCTCTCAATTTATACCCATTCAAATAATAATCTGCCTTCCTATTTTGACGACCAAAGAGGATGACGTCACATTTATCCACATTATACTGCTTCTGCCATGCATATGCCCACTCACTCAACCTGTCCAAATCCTGCCGAAGCATTTCTGTATCCTCCTCATACTTTACCCTCCCACCAAACTTTGTATAATCTGCAAATTTGGAGATTCTACATTTAGTTCCCTCGCCAAATCATGAATATATCTGAACAGTTGGTGTCCCAGCACAGATCCCTGCGGTACTAGTCACTGCCTGCCAATCGGAAAAAGACCCATTTATTCCAACGTTTTGCTTCCTGTCTGCTAACCAGTTTCTATCCATCTCAAGGCATTACCCGCAATTCCATGCACTTTAACTTTACATAGTAACCTGCTTTGTGATACTTTGTCCAAAGCCTTCTGAACATCTAACTAAACTACATCCACCAATTCTGGTCGTTACATCTTCAAAGAATTTGAGTAGATTTACCAAGCATGATTTCCCTTTCGTAAATCCATGCTGACTTTGTCTGTTTTCCAAATGCTATGCTATGAAGTCCTTGATAACGGATTCCAGCAACTTCCCTACTACTGACGTTAGGTTCACTGGTCTCTGATTCTCTGTTTTCTCTCTACCTCCTGAGTCCCTGGCTCTTTGGGACAAAATCTTTGATAGCTGAAAGGAAGTAAAAAAGGTTTTTGCTCAAAGCACCGGATGAGAAGGATGCAATGAGACTGTGGAACAGGCCAGCTTTTAGAAAGAGTGAGGCGATACTGCTGAAGGGGAGAAGGGGAGATTGAGGACGTGCATGCGATGCGTGACATGGTGTTGAGTGTGGATCTCAGGATGTGGCAGGAGCAGTAGTACAAGGAACAATGAATGTCTTGGAGACATCTGTCATCATGGATACATCAAAAAAATTAAGGACGGAATTTTAGATGGAATCCTTGTGGAATCATAGAATCCTGACAGTGCAGAAGGAGGCCATTCGGCCCATTGAGTCCACACCGACCCTCTGAAAGAGCACCCTGTGTAGGCATATTCCCCCACTCTTTCCCTGTAACCCCATAACCCCACCTAACCGTTGGACACTAAAGGACAATTTAGCATGGCCAATACATCCAACCTGCACATCTTTGGAATATTTATGAAATTGCGAGGGTTGCTAAGGAACTGAGGAACGATTTTTCCTTTTGTTGGTGGAGGGATAACTATTGGCCAGAACACCAGATGAACACGCTTGCTCTTCTTCAAATAGGATCATTTATAGGATTTTGAACGTGCAGGTAGGATCTGGGTTTAATATCTTATCCAAACGCAGCACTTCTGAGAGTGCAGCACTGAAAAAACACTGGGTTAAAGTGCTGGTTTTAGATTATGTGTCTCTGATGTGAGGTTTAGAAACAACAGGCTTCTGACTCAGAGGCTATGGTGCTACAAACTGACGGAAGAGCAGGACTCGGGGAGAGTGAGTAAAAACCATGGGCAAGACTCTCCGTCCCCGGGAAGCCCAGAACACGTTCCCCAGTGATACGGAGAATTGGGGCGGGATTCTCCGTTGCCAGACTCCAAATTCGTGGGGCGTCATTCTCCGACCCCCCCGCCGGGTCGGAGAATGGCCGTTGGCCGCCGTGAATCCCGCCCCCGCCTCCGCCAAAGTCTCCGGTACCGGAGAGTGGGCGGGGGCGGGAATCGGGCCGCGCCGGTTGGCGGGACCCCCCGCTGGATTCTCCAGCCCGAATGGGCCGAAGTCCCGCCCAGAAATTGCCTGTCCCGCCGGCGTAAATCAAACCTGGTATTTACCGGCGGGACCAGGCGGCGTGGGCGGGCTCCGGGGTCCTGGGGGGGGCGCGGGGCGATCTGACCCCGGGGGGTGCCCCCACGGTGGCCTGGCCCGCGATCGGGGCCCACCGATCCGCGGGCGGGCCTGTGCCGTGGGGGCACTCTTTCCCTTCCGCCTCCGCCACGGCCTCCACCATGGCGGAGGCGGAAGAGACTCTCCCCACTGCGCATGCGCGGGAAACTGACAGCGGCCGCTGACGCTCCCGCGCATGCGCCGGGAAACTGACAGCGGCCGCTGACGCTCCCGCGCATGCGCCGCATTTCCGCGCCAGCTGGCGGGGCAACAAAGGCCATTTCCGCCAGCTGGCGGGGCGGAAATCCCTCCGGCGTCGGCCTAGCCCCTCAATGTTGGGGCTAGGCCGCCAAAGATGCGGAGCATTCCGCACCTTTGGGCCGGCGCGATGCCCGTCTGATTGGCACCGTCTTTGGCGCCAGTCGGCGGACATCCCGCCGTTGGGGGAGAATTTCGCCCGTGATCTCCGATTGGGCAGAGAATCGGTTGCAGCACCAGAATCGGGGCCGGCGCCAGTTTGACACTGGTTTGCAATTCTCCGCCCCCTCCAAACCGGCGTCACCGTGACGCGCGCTGCACGGAATCGCAAGGCTGCTGGCGCCTCATCGGCCGGCCCACCCGCGATGCTGCCCCCCGATGGGTCGAGTTCCCAACGGCGCGGGACACATGTGGTCTCAGCTGGCATGCCGGATAGATTGGGCATTCTAACTTTCCCCTTAGTTTCCAAAGATGTGCAGGTTAACTTGCGTTATGGGGATAGGGCCTAGGTGGAGTGCACTTTTGGAAGGTTGGTGCAGACTCGTTGGGTCAAATTACTGTAGGGATTCTATGGATTCTGTGGATCACAAGCTTCAACAACACATGGATACCAATCGATATCAATCTGTCTTCCCCTTTACTTTCTACTGACCACGTTCCTTCTTTCAATCTTACCCTTCTCCACCCTGACCTCCCTCTCTCTGACACTGAACAATAATCCTTCAGCCAAGTCCTCAACTTTGTCCTAAACACCACCATCCTCCTTCACCTGGCTGAATTGGTTTTCACATTGACCAACTGTCCTTTAACTCCATACACTTCCTCCAAATAAACGGGAACATCTATGGGTCCTAGCTATGCCTGCCTTTTTGTAGGATATGTGGAATATTGTTGGTTCCAGTCTGACTCAAACCCCCCTCACATCTTTTTCCATTACACTGGTGACTGTGCCAGAGTCATTTCCTGCTCTTGCTCAGAAGTGGAAAATTTCACCAACTTTGCCTAATTTCCGACCTGTCTCCGATTCTTCCCTTCCCTTCTGCGACTCTTAGTTTCCATTTCTGGAGATAGGCTTTCAACATTCACTTACTCCTCAATACAATCCTTTGAACTGGACAAGTGGACATAACACCAGATAATAGGGAGCCCTGTTGGTTAATTTCATCAGGGCAACTCGGGATGTTTAATTAATCACAGCCTGACAGCGCTTACCACACAAAAAGTTGCATTCATGCCTGCCATGTAAAAGTCACCACAGTTCCATAGGACCACAGTCTGTCCTCCCCTCTGAGAGCTGACCGGTTGTGATTTAACCTGAGTGTCACCACATCGCAGGCGAGGAGCAAGCTTGAGAAGGCAGGGTCTCCATGAATAACCTCAACTGTACGGGAATTGAATCCACTCTGTTGGCATCACTCCATATCACAAACCAACTGAGCTAATGCAATGCACATTGTAAATGTGAAGAGGATAACAATTGTATTGTGGCAGCTCAGAACACACTGTATGGTGACAAGATGAATATTATTACACATTCTATAGTTTTCAAGTGAAAATGTGTTGCAAGATTTATGAATTTATGAAGTTTTAGGGCAGCATGGTAGCACAAGTGGATAGCACTGCGGCTTCACAGCGCAAGGGTCCCAGGTTCGATTCCCCGCTGTCTGTGCGGAGTCTGCACGTTCTCCCCGTGTCTGCGTGGGTTTCCTCTGGGTGCTCCGGTTTCCTCCCACAGTCCAAAGACGTGCAGGTTAGGTAGATTGGCCACGATAAATTGCCCTTAGTGGCCAAAAAGGTTAGGAGGGGTTATTGGGTTACGGCGATAGGGTGGAAGTGAGGGCTTAAGTGGGTCGGTGCAGACTCGATGGGCCGAATGGCCTCCTTCTGCACTGTATATTCTATGTTCTATGTTCTATGAATGAGGTGTATTTTTGGTAAGGAAAATTACCAGGACAAATATCACAGATGGAGCCTGGTGGCATAGGATTTAAATGAGATTGACCTATTATTTTCTTTGAACAGAGCTGTTAATCTGCTTAAATAAAACTCAGCTGCTGAGAGATCACTGCTGAATATTTGGTGGTGCGACCTGAAAGTGGAAACACCATTCAGCAGCGACTCACTTGCAACAAGAAACTGAGGTGACCTGCGAGGGAGAGATTTGAAATTCCAGTTGTTGCTGCATTTCCTGTTGCCTTTGTGTTCCGTTGTAGTGACGCAGTTTTGTTATCTTTGATTTCATCATCGTGGTAACCGAACCAGTTCTGTGAGCTTTGTCAAGTGTTACTCGGGGACTTCAGTGTTTTCATGCTATTTTCATTTGTGCTTGACTGGAGAAATATTATTTTCTAATCAACACAAAATAAAAGGAGGGTGATACAAGACGAGTACGTTGGCAGAGTAAATCGATAAAATGATTAAGGAAGTGTGTCAAAAAGGATTTATAAATAGAAACATTGAATACAAAAACAAACCTTATAAAACATTGGTTGAGCCTCAGCTAGAATATTGTGTATGATTCTGAGTACCGCGCTTTAGGAAGAAGGTCAAAGCTTTAGAGAGGGTGCAGAAGAGAAATAGAAACATAGAAAATAGGAGCAAGGGTAGGCCATTCAGCCCTTCTAGCATGCTCCGGCATTCAATCTGATCATTGCTCTCCTCCATCTCAACACCATACTCCCACACTCTCCCCATACCCCTTGATGCCTTTAGAATCTAGAAATCTATTTATTTCCTTTTTAAATATATTCAGTGACTTGGCCTTTACAGCCTTCTGTGGCAGAGAATTCCACAGGTTTATCACACTTTGAGTGAAGAAGTTGCTCCTCATCTCAGTCCTGCAAGGCCTATCCCCTATCCTGAGACTGTGTCCCCGGTTCTAGATCCCAACCCCCAGCCAGAGGAAACATCATCCCTGCATCCAGCCTGTCCAGCCATGTCAGAATTTTATATGTTTCAATGAGGTCCCCTCTCATTCTTCTAACCTCCAGAGAATGTAGGCCCAGACGACAATCCTGCCACCCCAGGAATCAGTCAGGTGAACCTTCGCTGCATTCCCTTCAATGGCAAGTATATCCTTTCTTAGGTAAGGAAGGATACACTACAATGATACCAAGAATGACAGGCTTCAATTAGGCAGAGAGACTGGAGAAGCACTTTACAGCCAATGAAAGACATTTGAAGTGTAGTCACAGTTCTAGTGTCGGAAATAAGGCAGCCAATTTGCACACAGGAAGAGCCCACAGCAATGAAAGAATGACCAGGGAATAGAGTTTCTCTTGGTTGAGGGGTAAATATTGACCTGAATGGCAAAGAGAATATCCCCGCCATCTTCAAAGTAGTGCCTTAGGGTCTTTTATGTCTGCCCGAGAGGACAGAAGGAGCGTTGTTAAATGTTTCATCCACAGGGTATCCAGTGGTTCCTGGTTAATAGTGTATGCATGTGTGAGGGCCTTCCATCTTGGCCTGGATGTGCTTGCCTCCATCAACTTCATGGGTAAATATTAACCAACGGGACTGAATCAAATATGCCCTCTGAGTTGCTAATTACTTTCAATTTTCTCTTCCAATTCTCCTTCTCTGAATCAGGCTGTGGAAAAAGGATCTAAGGGAAAAATCCATCATTCAGAAGAGACATGTAGCTGTCCTACAATAACATCCTCTTTGTGAGATGCAAAGTTATAGAGGAAACAATGGTGATTTCCAGACATGGTAACATGGGCACTAAAGACTTCTAAATAGATGTGGTAAATGGACCAAATAAATTCATTCACTTATCTGTCTTAAACAGGAGAAAGATAGACAGTTGGTGTCCTTTTGTGGCCTCTTCCCTCCCAGCTTTTCTACTTTTCTGAAGGAATTAATTTGTGTGATATTACAAGAACAACCCAGGTTCATATGCAGTCTTTAGGATAGCAAAACATCTCAAGATACTTCACAGGAGTGATATCAATCAAAATTTGCCACTGAGCCAGAATGAGGTATTCGGGCAGATGACCAAAGGTTTGGTCTGAGTGGTAGGACCATCCTAAGGGGGGCAGAGAGACGGAGGGGCGGGGTGGTTCAGGAGTACCCCAGCAGGTGAATGTCCATCCACCAGTCAGGAAGGTGCAAGAGGCCAGATTTGGAGACACACAGAAATCTCAGAGGGATGTAGTGCTGGAGGAGATTACAGACATAGGGAGGTGGTGGGGCCATGGAAGGATTTGAAAATAAGTTTCACAGTCAGTTGCACATCCTCATTTATTTAAATTGGTATTGGGTCATGTCTGCTGGGGTATCGCACGGGTGCGAATCAAGTGAGAGCCGGGGCCTGGGGCTGTGGGGAGGAGCCTGGGTGGGTTCAGGTGCAAAGTCTCCTGCCCCTCTTCCCCACATCCCCACCAGCCCCCCTCCCCCGCCGTGGTCAGACAGTCCTATTTCACTCAGCTCCTTGAGATTATATGAGGGGAAGGATGAAATCTTCAGCATCTTTGAAATCAGAACTTCTGCACTGCAGATGAGGAAAGGGCCAAAGTTCAAAAACAACCCATCCCCTCATCATTTATCTCTGGGACTGAGCACGGGCATTTGCTACAGGTTGCAGAGGGACTGAACAAATAAACAAGCTTAACTATATTCTCAGTTCTCCCCAGCTGCCTGCGTCCAGGGAAGCACTTGACCTTTTAAAATGAAATAAAACTGGATGAATCATAACATGTGGTCAAAGGGATATTTCTCCAGTTCCAGCCTCAATACCCACCGATGCCTAATCTTTCTCATTGATTGATGATTGTGGGTTGTAACTGCCTCAATGCAGGGTTTGACACATAGATATTAAGTTATAGTAGATGAACGAGTGCATTAAAATAGTACAAAGAAGAAGTTTGGGAGTTTAGGAGTTAGAGCGGCATGGTAGCACAGTGGTTAGCACAGTCGCTTCACAGCTTCTAATTCACAACAGTGGTTTGCATTCAGACACCCAATGCAAATTGGTCAAAATTGCAACCTCTGCCAAAAGAGGGGAGGCAGTGGAACTGCAGGATCAAGGCAGCTTAGAAAATATAGAGTAAGTTCAGCACTGCAATGGCAGGTGAAATTTAAGGTGGACAAGTGTAAAGTATTGTACTTGGTAGAGAAAAATTGGTGAGACAGGCACTCCAGTGAATGGTTTTCAAATGATGGTGGATAAAGTTGAGAGAGACTCTTGAATCTTAGTAGTTCCAACAGTCAGTGGAAATATCACTTTAAATTTGGGATATGGTGGAAAAGAAGCAATATCACATTAGCTGCCCATAAATCTCCTGCAAATTAAAGACTTGATTTTTGATTAGAGATTGGGTAAATTTAACTTTTCAGCGGCGAACAAAGACAAATAAAAGGCAACCTTATAGAAGTATAAAAACCAATCCATCAAATTTTCATGACATAGATAGCATCACGACAGCGGTGGCATCGATACGAAAGCATACACTTGAATTCAATGTACCGCCGTTCAAGCCCCCAGCACTTCCTGGGGTGTTTCACAGTAGCTGCATATCTTTTGAAGCGTAATCACTGTGGTTTTGTAGGCAGCCATGATGCACACAGCAAGATCCCATAAGAAAGAGGGGTAGTCCAGTGCAAGAGTGAACCCAGGGAGAGTGCTCGTGCCCTTCCTTGCCTGCAAGGAAAGCGGAAACATATATTTTATAAAAAATTATGGATCTGGCGCCTGGCTGGAAAACAGCTCGAAGTCGCATATACATAATCTGCATATTTAAAGTAAGACCCATTTCCGTCATCCAGGTGTCTCCTTCATGTATTCAGAACAGCAGGTTGATATGGGGATGTGGCTGGTAGGAAGCAGTATCAGTAGAGATAAGCAACTCCTGTTATTTTAACTACCCTCTCGCCTTTCCTGCCCAGTTTCATACAGGTAACAGCAGTCAAAATTGGTTCTGCGCAGAATGGCACAAGAGGGAAAGTAAAGTGGGGTAGTGGAAGATGGAGATCAAAGAGGCTCACCTTCTGTGCTGCAACCTTTCATCATTTTCTATTTTTAAAACAAAGAGACATACACCAGCTTAAGGTGACAGGTCGGTTACTGGGGATGCCATTCGGGAAGAAACCATGCCCCAAACTCAGGAATGCTCTGGGTTAATTCACTTCCCCTTGCAGCCATTAACTTCCTCTTTGTCTTTAATCTCCCCAGGTGGCTGAGAGAAGTTTTGATTTTCTTTCTAAAGGTCAGGAAGGCCCATTACATTGACATGCATATTAATATGTAGTCCCCACTTCTCCCCTGTACCATTATTGTACTTTTGAGAATACCTAGCCACTGACTTATTTGGACTCTCAGCAACTTTCCTACCAAGTTTCCACCAAGCGGATAATTACATTATAACCCCAACAAAAAAATTGAATAAGTTCTCCATTGTTTCTTATCTCACTTTGACTGTCTCTCTCAGTTTAAATAATTTCGTTTAATATTAGGTGCTCTCTCGGAGTTGCACATTCGTTTGAAAGACAGTCTATTGGCCAGTGTGGAAAATGGTTGTCATCTGCCTGCACAAACTTGGAGGGCCGGATAATGAACTTCTGCCGGGATCTGTGGCCCCCACCACAATCCTGATATATGTATCCTCTGTTGGACATGGTTAATGTTGCAGGATGGGTTCCTAGTGTTGTCCCCATTAACAAAGAGGGAGCCCCCTACTGCCAGAGGACAAAGAGGTCGTAACCAACACCTAAAATGTGATGATCTGATCATGATCTACTTTTTTCAGGACCTGGCTGTGTGGCCATATTTTCCCACATGACAACCATGATAACAAAGGATGTCACTGAGTTGTACAGTGGTCTAGGACAACTTGAGGTGAAGAAAGGCACCACATAAAAACATTTATTTCCTTATGTGGCGATTCTTGTTGTGCCATTAGAAGGACAAGACAAAGTTAAATGGGACAGACTGTAAGAACGGGAGAGTTTCCTGGTCAGCCAGACTGCAGACGGCAACGACAAACCGCTGCAATATTTTGCCAAGCATAATCACGGATCAATTGAATGGAAGTATATGGTCGCCAATGCCCTCTTAGGGCACGATATCTGTAGAAGGCGGAGTTGCAGAAGAGTGTTCCCACAACACGGTGCCTTGGAATGTCGAGCCCAGAACCTCAATCTAGCACCCCCTATTGCAACAATACAGAAAAGGCATTTTAACATTTCTCACACCCAACAGCCAGCCAACTGTTGCAAACCCTCTGTTCTGTGGACCCATGTCTGCTGAAGGGTTGCTCTCACAGTGGACAGAGAACCCCTTTCTGGATCCCATTGGGATAAACATTTCAGAAATCAAATCAGATAAATAATCCTAGCATATCCCACAGAACTTACTGTGTGAGAAAACTGAAACTGAAGCACCACTGAATTAGTGACGTGCTTCTAAAGCAAAGTGGCCGGTCCTCCTTATGTAACTTCTCCATGAGAAAAAACTGTTGCTGCATTTTGAGCCCAGAAGTGTCTTCATTCATTCAAAGTCCATGTGCCCTAGTTGCCTTGCTGACCAGCATGACCGGCTGTGGATTCCCATTGAAAGTAATGGAAACTCCTTAGTTTCTAGCTGGGAAACTTTTATGTGATAACTTGATACCGGGGAGCAAGCCAAATACCAGGGGATCGCACACCATCAGAAGTTATAGGGCAATGGTGGGTGGGAGGGAACCTTAGTCAATTTTTTCCTCCCAATCTTGTCGGTCAAGGTGATGAATTGCGGCTTTTCCTAAAACATTGAGAAATGTTTACCTGGGAAACTGGTGCCCTGAGCAAACCTGTAGCTTGACGTAATAAAAACAAAAAGTGCTGGAAAAGCTCAGCAGCTCTGGCAGTGTCTGTGGAGAAACAGAGGCAGCTTTTTGAGTCGTGTATGACTCTTCTTCAGACTCTTATTCACCTTTTCTTTGAGATTAAGTACATAGTGATGTTAGAAAAATTGTTTTGGAAATGAAATTGTAGTCTTTTTTTGATATTTTTATTCAGGACATTTTCCATTTGATAAATAAAACACGATACTCATTAAATATTATACAATTCTTATAATAAACAACCGACCCATCATCGCACCCTATATGCCCCGTTATATATTTACAAAGCAAATCAGAACCCCCCCCCACTGATGATTACCAACCAATAATAATAATAATCTTTAGTGTCACAAATAGGCTTACATTAACACTGCAATGAAGTTACTGTGAAAATCCCCTAGTCGCCACACACCTTTCTTGATCAGGTACACAGAGGGAGAATTCAGAATGTCCAATTCACCTAACAAGCACGTCTTTCAGGACTTTTGGGAGGAAACTGGAGCACCCGGAGGAAACCCACGCAGACACAGGTAGAATGTGCAGACTCCACACAGACTGTGCCTCAAGCACTTATCGAACCTAGGACCCTGGCACTGTTAAGCAACAGTGCTAACCACTGTTCTACCATGCTGCCTATGCTACCTTCTTGAAGAAGGAGATAAATAGCCTCCACCTCGAGTAGAATGCCTTCTCCGACTCCCGATGGCAAACTAAATTTTCTGCAAATGCAGAAATTCCAACAGGTCACCCACCCACGCCGTCGCCCTTGGCATTGCTGCCAGTGACCTAGGTTCAATTCCAACCTTGGGTGACTTTCGTTGTCGAGTTTGCATGTTCTCGTCATGTCTGTGTGACTTTCCTCCCACAGTCCAAAGATCTGCAGGTTAGCTGGAATGGCCATGATAAATTGGCCCTTAGTGTCTAAACATTAGGAAGGGTTACGGCGACGGGGACTGGGCTTAGTTGCAGTGCTCTTTTGGAGGGTCGGTACAGACTCGATGGGCCAAATGGCCTCCTTCTGTATTGTAGAGATTCGATGAAACCAATAGATGGCAATAACAAATAAAAAGTTTTCTTCACCAAGATTCCAAGATGCCGTGTGCCTTTGCTGCTGTGTAGCTTTCACTCATCATTTCACAGAGTGCAAATCAATGCATTGGCTTCTGCTAAAGTGAAATACTGCAGATTCTGGGAATCTGAAATGAAAATGCTGGAAATACTCAACAGATCAGGCAGTATCTATGGAAAGAGAAACACGGTTAATGTTGCACACGATTTGATCAGAACACGGAAGAGTTAGAAATGCGATAGGTTTTAAGTAGAGTGAGAAGGTGAGGGAAGAACAAAAGGGAAAGTCTGCGATAGGCTGGAGGGCAGGGCAGATTACATTACAAAAGCCAAATGGAATGCTCATCTCAAGTAAAGAAAGATGTGTTTACCTGAGGTGCGAATGGCAGGATTGCCATCTAAACACAAGGAGAGGGATTAAGAAGGAAAGAGAAAAAAACTACAAACCAGCCAAAAAAAAATGGGGGCAGAGGTTATGGTCTTAAATTGTTGAATTCAGTGTTGAGTCCTGAAGGTGATAGAGTTCCCAACCGAAAGAGGAGGTGCTTCCAGTTTGCATTCAATATAAAGGCTTGCTGTGCAATGCACTAAGTTACAGCTCTCATTCAATGGTCACACAACTTTACATTGCACAAAGTGTGAAAAAGCAGCTCATTCACCTGATCAGGGCAGTAGAGGCAAACTGCTGGCCACACAATGGAGAAGGAATCAGACGGAATAAAACACTGGAGTCACCTGTGAGATTAGATTTGGATTTGTTTTATTGTCACATGTACTGAGTACAGTGAACAGTATCATTCTGCGTACAGTCCAGAAAGGTAATTCCACACATTAAAAAAACATAGGACATACATAAATACATGATGTAAATATAGGCACAGGCAAAGTGAACATACAGAATGTAGTACTACTCAGCGGAGAATATGTGTGGAGAGGTCAGATCAGTCCATAAGAGAGTCTTTGAGGAGTGTGGTAACAGCGGGGAAGAAGCTGTTTTTGAATCTGTTAGTGCGTGTTCTCAGACTTTTGTATCTCCTGCCCGATGGAAGAAGATTAGAGTGTATTCTTCATGTTTAACCCCAAAAACATTTTAGCTTCCAGATACATTTGCTCCTGAACATTTTTGATCACAATTGTTATTATTTTATTTTGATTTTTTTTTCCATTTCACCCTGGGAGGAGGTACCCCACTCCCCCTCCCCCCCCAAAGGGCATGTACCTGGGGGCCTCCAATCCCCTGGGAGACCCACACAATTTTTTTTTTTCAAAAAATATACTTTATTCATAAAATCTCTAATAAAGATTACAGAACATTTTGAATTATTCTGACTGTACATTTCCATCAAAGTTACATATTCACTTGACTTTCTTGCATTCAATTGGGATGACATTCCACACATTTCCCTGTTTACTTTACAATTCTTTCCTAAGTATTTACATTGTCATGTTTCTTTCAATACTTTTGTACATTGGAGTGTTAATGACCCAGACCGAGGGGTTTTACACTGTTACCAGCCCCTCTGTGTACAATTGCTGGTAAGACCTTACACAGTGGTCTTTCCCCATTGCGCCTTGGCGGCAGCTGCCCCAAGCTTGAGTGCGTCCCTCAGCACGTAGTCCTGGACCTTGGAATGTGCCAGTCTGCAACACTCGGTCGAGGACAATTCTTTGCACTGGAAGATCAGCAAGTTACAGGCAGACCAAAGAGCGTCTGTCACCGAGTTGATGCCTTCCAGCAGCAGTTGATGTTTGTCTCGGTGTGTGTCCCTGGAAACAGTCCGTAGAGCACAGAGTCCTGTGTCACAGAGCTGCTTGGGATGAACCTTGACAAGTACCACTGCATCTCTCGCCAGACCTTCTTTGCAAAGGCACATTCCACAAGGAGGTGGGCAACTGTCTCATCTGCCCTGCAGCCACTCCGTGCCATTCCACCTGGTCGCCCGAGGTCTCCGAGGCAAAGGAGATAGATCCCAATGGCTCAGGTCCTCGGGAAACTGCATATTAAAGTGAGACTAGCTGTCTCGCTTTAATATGCAGATTTGCTAAAAGGGGATCCCACCCACAATGGGTGGGATTCACATGACAACAGGTAGCGAGCCAGGTAGATCCTGGGAGCGGGGTCTCCCGGCTTCTAACAGCCATGCTGCTCCGCGGCAAGCTGCTTTTCAGGTTCACCGTGGCCAGACAATCGCGCCTGTAGAATTTTTTTCATCACTGGGTAGCTAAACTTACTGGCCGGATCAGCTCCTCAGAGATCTGGCCACCATTCTAATAGAATGCCCCGATCTCTAAGTGAGCTGGAGGGTCTCCCACACCCATGGATAATATCATCCCTCACACACATAGGATACACCCACCCCCCCAAGTGAGGACACCATGCTATGGGGTCGCCGAGAGCCCCCTTTTTCAGGCCTTCCCACACCCCCTTTAGGGCCCCCCTTTCATGACCCCCCACCCTTCACTCTGCAACCTTCTGGAGACTCCTCCAAACCCACCCTTCAGCCCTCCTCCCTCCACCCTACATAACACCCCTCATCTCTCCATTCATGGCCTTCCTCAGATCCTGAGCCTTATCAGTACCACCCTGGCACCCTGGCACTACCACAATGAACCAGTGGGAAAATAACATTTAATCAGACATTTCCCACACTGTGGTTTGTGGGACTTTGCTGGTGCAGAATGATTCATGTTTGCCACAAAAAAGTCTGATGAATAAAAGACCATTTGTCATTTGAAGCACTTCGAGAAATGTCATGGAACCACTAAAAGTCTATTGCCGGGATTCTCCAAAATCCCAGTCAAGTGTTGACACCGGCATCAAGACTGGCGCGAGCGACGCCGGCGTCAACGGGCCTCCAGGCCCAGTAATTCTCCTCTTCTTTGGGGGATAGAACGGCACCAGAGTGCTGTGTGCTGTTCCGGCGCTGAAATCCACGCATGTGCGCCACGGCCGTCTCTGCACCGGCCCCCGGGCAACCTGGCAGAGCCCGACAGGGGCCCAGCGCGAAGGAACATAGGCCCCCCGCGGACTGAGCGGCCTGCCGATCGGTAGCCCCTGATCGCGGGCCTGGCCACCGTGGAGCCCCCCCCCCGGAGTCGGATCCCCCCCTGCCTCCCCACCAGGATGGCCCCCGCAGCCAGAACGCTGACATCCCGCCGGGTGAGACCATATTTAAACCACGCCGGCGGGACTCGGCGGAACTCAGTAGGCACTTGACCCATCGAGCGCGGAGAATCGCCATGGGGACCGCTTTCAATGGACCCCAACCGGCGCTGCGGCGACCGCGCTGGCGCTATTGCCAGCGATTCTCCGGTCGGCGGTGACTCGGTGGCCTGGCGTCAGAGCGGCATGGCGGGATTCTTGCCCCCCACCCCCTGCCGATTCTCCGACCCGACGCAGGCTCGGAAAGTCCCGGCCTATATAAATGCAATGCTAGATTCTTCCAAAATGAGACTATGTCCCCACACCGGTGTAAAAACGGTGGAGTTTAACTCCAAAAATTCCTTGAAAAAAGTTTGACGAATTCATCGCCATGCAGAGGGCTAGCAGGGACCCGGAGTGAACCTCGCAGCTTTTGGTGCAGATACAGGCCCCGCACCTCCGGGTCAGAGGACGAGCATGCGCTCAGCGGCGACCTCCAGCGACCGCGCCGTGCTCCATGGCAGACCCGGACCGCAGAGGCACTCCGAGGAGAGAGACCCCCTGATCGGCCGTGCGTCCGAGCCTCAAACCCCACACCTTTAATTGTCGGCCGCCTATAAGACCCCCCCCCCCTGGTCTCCGGCATCAAAACTGGCGCGAGCGACGCCGGCGTCAACGGGCCTCCAGGCCCAGTAATTCTCCTCTTCTTCGGCGGCTAGAACGGCACCGGAGTGCTGTGCGCTGCTCAGGCGCTGAAATCTGCGCATGCGCGCCACGGACGTCTCCGCACCGGCCCCCAGGCAACATGGCGGAGCCCGACAGGGGCCCGGCGCGGAGGAACATAGGCCCCCCATGGAATGAGCGGCCTGCCGATCGGTAGCCCCTTATCGCGGGCCTGGCCACCGTGGAGCACCACTCCGGAGTCGGATCCCCCCACCTCCCCACCAGGATGGCCCCCGCAGCCAGAATGCTGAGGCCCCGCCGGGTGGGACCATATTTAAACCACGTCGGCAGGATTCGGCGGGCACTTGACTCGTCGAGCGCGGAGAATCACCGTGCCCGTCCGCCCCCGACCATCCCAACCAGCAATAGATGGTTAGTTCCACACCGTCGGTAACTCGGCCAGACAGGAGTGGTGGATCGCTGAACGAGCCACTGGCAATGGGCCCCCAGCAACTCGTAGATGTGTGTTCAGCATAGCAAGGGTTAATGTGGGAAGTCTGGGGAACAGTATAATGTAGAGAGGCACATGACAGTAGACAGGAAACGGTTATATGGAAAGACTCGAGAAGGAAACAGCATGAAGTTAGCTCCTAACCCAGGCTATGTTTTGGGCTACAGGTATGTTTTACCAATATGCACCAGTGTTCAATCTTACAAGCATCTGAACTTCTTTGTCAGACCTACTGAATAAATTCTTACGATAACTTGGCATTGGCTCATTCTTATTTTCTCCTCTCTTCCTCTAATATTTCCCCCTCCATTGCTGACTGACGTTGGCAGTTAGATTTAAATGTTTTTATGTTCCATGAAGACTAGCCCAGGCAGCGCCATCATCAACTTATATTAATATAGAGCCTTTAAAAAATAAACCATCCCATGCATTATGAAAGTCATCATAATCCCTGAAAACCTAAGCTGCTTTCCTCTTTTGAGAGAGAGCTGACTGATGGTGGTTTAACCTGAGGGTCAGCACACATCAGGCAAGGGGCAAGGTTGAGAAGGCGGGGCCTTCATGAATAACGTCAGCTGGTGCAGGAATTGAACCTACACCACGAACCAGCCATCCAGGCAACTGGGCTAGCCAGCATATAAAGCAATGCAATATAAGGAGATATTAGGTTGGATGAAAAGACCGAGGGAGTGCCTTGAAGGAGGAATGATGTGGAGATGCCGGCGCTGGACTGGGGTGAGCACAGTACGAAGTCTTACAACACCAGGTTAAAGTCCAACAGGTTTGTTTCGATGTCACTAGCTTTCGGAGCGCTGCTCATTCCTCAGCAGGAATGGAAGGAGCAGCGCTCCGAAAGCTAGTGACATCGAAACAAACCTGTTGGACTTTAACCTGGTGTTGTAAGACTTTGTATTGAAGGAGGAAAGCAAGGAAAAGAGGTGGGGAGGTGAAGAAAGGATTTTTCAGAGATTTGGGCCTTGGCACAGACACAAACTTTGGAGTGATTAAGATTGACGTTGCGAAGAGGCCACAGTTAAAGGAGTACAGATATCTTGGAGGTTTCTGGGACTGGAGGAGACTGGAGAGATACAGAGGGGTGAGATTTTGGAGGGGCTTGAAGACAAGAATCATCATTTTAAAACCAAGATGGTGTTTTACTGGGAGCCAATGTATGTCAGCGAGTGAGGGGGTAATAGGAGACCAGCAATCACTGTGAGTTAAGATATGAGCAGCCGAGTTTTGGATGGCCTCATGTTTCTGGGGGAGATATTGGAGTAGTCAAAAGTTAATAAACGTATAAATGAGGGTTCCAACAGCAGATGAGCTGAGGCACGGGCGATGTTGGGCGATGTTACAGAGATGGAAATAGGTGGAAATGTGATAGCACGAATATGAGGTCAAAAGTTCATCTCGGGGAGGGCAGCAAGGTGGAGCAGTGGATAGCACTGCTGCCTCATGCCGCCGAGGACCCGAGTTCGATCCCGGACCCGAGTCACTGTCCGTTTGGAGTTTGCACATTCTCCCCATGTCTACATGGGTCTCACCCCACAATCCAAAAAGTTGTGCAGAGTCGGTGAATTGGCCATGCTAAATTGCCCTTTAATTGGGAAATAAAAAAGAATTGGGTACTCTAAATTTGTAAAAAAAAAAGTTCACCTCGGGATCAAATGTGACACCAAAGTTGCAAATCGACTGGCTTCATCTCAGATAGTTTCCTGGAAGAGGAATGGAGTTGGTAACTAGGGAACAGAGTTCAGAACAGGCAATGAAAATGGTGGAAATGGTTGGAGCAAATTTTGATCAGCTATTCAACCATTGGGGCATCACAAGTTTGTTTTCACCGCCTGTCCAGCACAAGTAACTGGTTCGTGATCAGGAATTGGAGCCCTGTCTGATATTGCACTGCTACCCTCTAAGGAACAGGCAGAACCAGTATCTGAGCTGGTGGTTGCCAGGGTGAAATTGTTTGATTCCGTTTCATTATTGTCCATCTCTTTTTCCTCTTTGATTTTATGCTCTCACACCAGGTGGCAGCTCAGGGGTGCCTGGAAGGAGAAAGGCACAAGGGTTGGATTAGGGTGAGGTCAGAGGAAGAATGCAGGGTGTGGGTGCTTCTGCAGCTTGTAAAAATCAAAAGAGATTGAGGGATGAGAGGAAAGTGGGTAGGTGGATTGAGTAGGAACATAGTGGTACATGTGATGGTTTCAGCTCTGCTATTGGCCACAGCCTCAGTCTTAGCCACTCCAATGATAGCCAGTACCCTATCCTCCATCGCAGTGAGGACATGGCCTGTACCTTGACGGTTAGGTGCTGCTGCCTGTGGTTGTATGTCACCTTGTCCTACGACAGAGAATGAATGGCATCCGTGAGTGTTGTGCAATGTATCTGGATGATGTGGTTGTCATGGTTGAATAGCTGGCAGCACGGGCAAACTATGAGAAGTGGATGTGAGGCTTGCAACAATGCTAAAGTGTGCAAGTGAAGTGAAGCTATGAATGTAAAGTATGAGTTATGATCGGTAGAGAATGTTAGTCGGTGAGTAAAGGTGATGTGAACTGAGAGATGTGTGAAGCTGGTGGGTCATTTGTAAGGATACAGCATTGGACTGACCTTGATCACTTATATGAGGGCTTTGAACTTCTTGCAGCATTACATCCATGTCCGTAAGACTTGCTGGCATTGACTGTGATGGCTATATGCTCCCACTGTCTTCACAGCATCAGTCAGGAGGGTCTTCTGGCTAGAGGGCCTCTCTCCTCCTGCCCACCTCCTGCACTAATGCCTCCAATGTTATGCCAAGGATGCTTGGAACTTGCTTGAAACTTGCTCTGTGCCCAGTGTAACCATGTTCTTCTTCTATCAGGTAAGCCACTAGCCCTCAGCTATTTACGGTATCTGCTACACCTAGGATGAACCTTGCCTCCAGGAGGTGCAGACTGGCTTTAAATGGTGCTAGCCTTGCATGAACTTGCATTGCACTCCCTGCTGAGGTCTGCATGCTGCCACAACCTAAATTAGTATGCAGCATGAAGGTTACATGCTAACTGCATCAGAACTAGACAGGCATTGGTTGATCTCACATCGTGGTCACTGCGCCCGTTCTCAGGCTTTCTATAAATGTTGTTCCCGACAGTACAAAAGACAGGAGGTGAAGCCAAACCCACATAAAACACTCATCTGACCACAGCTGGACCATTAGGGTTTGGGTTAATTAATTAATAACAGGTTGAAGGGTTCTGGAAAATGGGCAGGAAAGTGGAGTTGAGGCCGAGAGGAGATCAGCCATGTTCGTATTGAATGGCGGAGTGGGCTCGAGGGGCTGAATTGCCAACTCCTACTCCTAGTTCTTACGTTCGTATGTTATGTTCAAATACGGGTACAGCACTAGAGAACATAGAGCAATACAGCACAGTACAGGGCCTTTGGCCCACGATATTGTGCCAACCATTTATCCTAATCTAAGATCAACCTAACCTACACCCCTTCAATTTACTGCTGTCCATGTGCCTGTCTAAGAGTCGCTTAAATGGCCATAATGACTCTGACTCCACCATTTCTGCTGGCAGTGCATTCCACACACCCACCACTATCTGTGTAAAGAAACCTCTGACGTCTCCCCTATACCTTCCTCCAATCACCTTAAAAGTATGTCCCCCTCGTGACAGCCATTTCCGCCCTGGGGTAAAGTCTCTGGCTATCCACTTTATCCATGCCTCTCATCACCTTGTACACCTCTATCAAGTCACCTCTGTTTCTTCTTCGCTCCAGAGAAAAGCCCTAGCTCCCTCAACCTTTCTTCATAAGACATGGCCTCCAGTCCAGGTAGCATCCTGGTAAATCTCCTCTGCACCCTCTCCAAAGCATCCACATCCTTCCAATAATGAGGCGACCAGAACGGGACACAATATTCCAAGTGTGGTCTAACCAGGGTTTTAGAAAGCTGCAGCAAAACCTCGCCGTTCTTAAACTCAATCCCCCTGTTAGTAAAGCTAACACACCATGCGCCTTCTTAACAACTCTATCAACCTGAGTGCCAACTTTGAGGGATCTATGGGAAAGACTTTCGTTGGAGAGTGCAATAGTGGTTTACTTAGTTGTTCTAGTGATGAGGGATTGCTGTTACCTCTATAGACTGGAGAAGCTGAGGTTATTGTCCTTTAGAACCATAGAATCCCTACAGTGCTGAAGGAGGCCATTCAGCCCATCGAACCGAGTGCAAATCTTGATTTATTTTTACCTTTCCCATTCTTTAACCTGTGCACCTAGATCTTCCCTACTGTTTCCATTGGCAAGAAGTCAGTAGTCAGAGGCATCAGATCGAGAATAATTGGCAAATAAGTCAGGGAGGAAATGAAGAGAGATTGTGTTAAGTCAACAAGCTGTGATTATCTGCTATATTCTGTCAGAAAAGGTGGTAGAAAGATTCAATATTAAAAGGAATTAAATCTCTATTTAAAAAGAGAAAAAGGTTTGCAGTGGAATGGGGAAACAATAGGGGAATGGGAGTAATTGGAAGTGATTTCAGAGAGCCAGCATCAGTATACTTGCCTGTAAGCTCCCTGATTCTCAGGAATGGAACTTCTAACATCATTGTCATTCAGGACTTCCGGTAGATTTACATCACGGCAGCTTGATGTGTCGAGCCAGAAATAATTCTGTTACATAACAGTGCAGTGTGACTGAACAGCAATGATCTCATCTGTGTTTTCCTTAAAGTTAACCCAGTTAACATGTTGCAAAGTGACAGGATGAATTAATTATATCATCTCCTCAGCATGGATATGACGAGGCATTGCAAAATGCCCTCGTTGTTTTCTGCTAGGTAAATAGTTATCTTCTTGGCTCACTTCCCAATACTGTTAACATGTGTTGAAAAGCCATTGAGGTTCAGTCCCATGAGACTCGAGTGCAGAACCATTGATGGTCATTCCACTGCAGTGCTGAGGGAATTCTGTTCTGTTGCCAGAGGTGGTTGTCAGAGGCTAAATCCAAGTCCCATTTGCTAGTTCAGACAGATGTGAAAGGTTCAGGGGGCCACTAGTTGAGGGCAAACAGGCCGATTTTATTGCATCCCCAATTCCTCCGCCAGCGGAAATAGGATTAGCTGTTCATTCTTTGTCAGACCACGTTGAAACATTCTTGGTCCAGAAGATGTAGTGAGCTAATGGAGTTAACATTACCTCAAAGTCATTCATTTTCGAAAGCATTGTAGTAATAGAGGGAAATATTGCAAAGAGCCAGTAATCGGGCATGGTGATTGATGTTTTATGCGAAGCTGGTGTCCGCACACTGCAATGCTGACAACACACAATCTTGGTGCTGCCTGCAGATTAGGGGGAGATGGTGATGTAATTAATACCACTGCACTAGTAATCCAGAGGCCTGTGACGCTCACATCCTGGAAATGATATTGGCATGCAGCCCAGTGCTAGACACATTGATGACTCGCAGCACACCTTACTGAGGGTGAAGCTCTGTGTGAAGCTTGTATCTCTTAAAGCTAGTCTCCTCCACTTAAAGACTACACCTCATAAAGATGAGGTGCATTTTAGTTGCAACAGGTGCTAAGAGTGCCTGGGAAGGTGTTTATCAGTACAGAGAGTGCTGGAATGACACAACAAGACCAGCAAATGTGCTCTATGGTTACGGTGCTGGAGGTCTTTCTAAGGGTCCTTCCTGATGATTCCCTTATTTCCCCTTTCTTTACTTTTGCCGTTATCATTTTTGATCCATGGATGTTTAATGGACATGTATCTTTAAGATACAGCAGAGAGAATGAGGAATTCAATAAGGTGCAACATAGTATATGGTGCTGCTAGCTTTGGACAGCACGACCCAGATTTTTCAGTACCAGAGAGATGGGGTGGGACTCGGTTTGATTGATTGGCTGGTGGCCAGTGAATTGGTCAAAAGGCCATATTGTGTGCGGTTACAGATGATGATTGGATCCTGTCTGAGTGGACTGATTTTCAAAGATCCAAGGAGCTCAGTTTGAATCCTGGACACTCAGGGAAGGGACCTGTTTTCTCTCTCTCTCTCTCCAGAAAGACTGTGAGTTAATGCACTTCTGAACCTACAGAGAACCCAAATGAATGAATTTACCATGAAACCATTACAGGCTGTAAACAGAGACCTGGATCTGAAAGCTTACTTTGGAAAAAGGTGGGTTTAAAGACAACCATCTGAACAAAGACTCATTTTACTTTTACTTATAATTTTTTACACCCGTCTCCTCCCCTCTGTTTCTGTCTGTCTTGTATATGTGTGGTAAGGGTGGGACAAGTAAAAGTGGAGGATTAGGAATTAGATTATAGTTAACCAGTTGTATTTGCTGCATACTTCATTATAGTTCTTGTTATAAATAAAAAGTAATTGTATTTAAATCTATAAACCTGGTGACTGTAATTCATGGGCAGCCAAGGGTCAAAGACTTTGGGTATGTTTTTAAGAATTATTGGTTAATCCAATTGTGTTGCGATTCCTGGTCAAGTGGGGCTGGAATTGACCGTGCACTAGCCCAGGATGTCATAACATATTCATGCAGGAGGTGGACAGGAGAAGAGACATCCTCTTCCTTCAGGGGATCAGGACAGCCAAGTGAGCAGAGGGAAAACAGACAACTGCTGCAGTCAGTTTCAACAGTGGGGCCCTGAGTACTTGGATGCAGTGCCGCAAGAAGTTGAATGACCTCATGCGAGTTGGCAGGGTCAGTGATGAATCCTCACAAATGCATCCTTACAAATGAACTATTAGCCTCACACAATGCTCAGTTCACAACTCCCCTTCACCCATCTATTAAGACTCCATCAAACACGACTCAGACACAGCATCCATAATCTCACCAGACCCTCCACACAAGCATCCCGCTCTTGCACACACTGCCAGCTATTCAACTGTGATAGGCACATTGCCGAAACGTATTGCGCAACACACTCTGAAACACTTTCCCTCTCTCTTGCCACTCAATCTGAGGCAACAGCACATAACCAGAGGGGGACAGCTGCATTTCCTCACCCTGATGAAGGAGATGGTGTTCGCCATTATGGCTGAGGCCATGGATGTCGGCTTTTGCACATTACAGTAGTGACACTTTAAAGATACTTCATCTGAGTTTTTATGACCTATGTGCCATGACACCACATTTTTATGATCCTATTATATTCTATGGGTTTTGAGTACGTCTACCAATAATTATCAGTAAAACCCTCAGTCCACTTATGCCTCCACCTGTGGACCATTGGACTCATTTGCTGGAGATTGCACAATCATAGCTTTACCTCTGATTGGATATTTTCTTGCTTCTGCTTGGTGCCATCTCTTGGCAGCCCAAATGATTAAGAACTCAAAGCTTGACACATCCTGACATAAGGTAGTTGTGCATTTAAACACAGTATGCCCACTCCATCATATAATGTTTTCACCTCCAGTGCAGACGAGCAGTTGAGTGAATTAACTTCAACCTTTTGAATTATCATGCAATTAGCCAATACCACTTGAAAGACAACTACATCATTAAAAAAACTCCCAAGTAGTGTTATAAAACCTATCTAGTTCATCATGTCCGCAAACCTGCCACCCTTATCTGGCCTTGTATAGATCATAAAATCGTGAGTAAGGACCTTCGTTCTAAACAGCGTGGCCTGTAACCGGTGACAGAAATTGTATCAGCGCCAGAACCAGGAATGCCTGGCACAATCCTAATTAATGGTCAGATTCACCAAAGACGTTCCTCTCTGAGGCCACCACTTCCTTCCACATGGGCTATTGCTTCCTTCCCCATATTCGCCCTTGACAGCAGCAACTGTAACCTCTAATAAACTGAACCTGAGCTGGCATTTAGACAGGACATCAAGTGTCACGTGCAGCGCCCAGAAATTGGGCAAAAAAAACCCTAATATCCCAATTACCACCTGATGCTTGCTGAAAGACGATGGTGTGACAAGATAAACATCTGTCTTTATATAGCACCTTTCAATACCTCAGGGTGTCCCACAATATTTTATAGCCAATGAATGCTTTTGAAGTGTGGGCACTGTTGCAATGTAAGCAATGCAGCAGCCAAATTGTAAATCGCAAGCTCCCACACACAGCAAAGTGATAATGACCAGGTAATCTGTTCATGGTGATGTCAGTTATAGGATAAATGTCAGACGGAATACCAGGATGGATTCTCCTGCTTTGAATTAATGCCCTGGGAATGTTTTGTGTCCAACTGAGGGGGAAGATGAGGGTTTCAGTTTCATGTCTCATCCATAAATTGGCACTCCTGTCAGTATAGCACTCGGGGGTGGTGGTGGTGGGAGATGGGGGGATTGTTAATTCACAACATTCTGAATCAATCCCAAGAGTGCGACCAACTGAACCAAAGCATGATCCAAAACATGGTTTACTTGTTTAACTTTATAACTTAGGCCAGGACATGACAAAGTTATTTAATGGTTGGGACTGGGGGTGGGGTGTGTGGGGTGGGGGTGGGGGTGGCGGGCTGGGGGGGGGGGGGGCGGTGGTGACGGGAGGGGGGTATAAGAAAATGATGATCGTTTGGATCCAAAATTGGCTAGCTGTAAGAAGACAGAGGGTGGTGGTTGATGGGAAATGTTCAGCCTGGAGTTCAGTTACTAGTGGTGTGCCACAAGGATCTGTTTTGGGGCCACTGCGGTTTGTTATTTTTATAAATAACCTGGAGGAGGGCGGAGAAGGATGGGTGAGTAAATTTGCGGATGTCAATAAAGTCAGTGGGGTTATGGACAGTGCGGAAGGATGTTGCAGGTTACAGAGGGACATAGATAAGCTGCAGAGCTGGGCTGAGAAGTGGCAAATGGAGTTTAATGCAGAAAAGTGTGAGGTGATTCATTTTGGAAGGAGTTACAGGAATACAGAGTACTGGGCTAATGGTAAGATTCTTGGTAGTGTGGATGAGCAGAGAGATCTCGGTGTCCATGTACATAGATCCATGAAAGTTGCCACCTAGGTTGATAGGGTTGTTAAGAAGGCCTACGGTGTGTTACCTTTTATTAGTAGAGGGATTGAGTTTCAGAGCCATGAGGTCATGTTGTAGCTGTACAAAACTCTGGTGTGACCGCATCTGGAGTATTGCGTGCAGTTCTATCGCAAGGATGTGGAAGCATTGGAAAGGGGGCAGAGGAGATTTACCAGGATGTTGCCTGGTATGGAGGGAAGATCTTATGAGGAAAGGCTGAGGGACTTGAAGAAGGTTAAGAGGTGACTCAATAGAGGCATACAAGATGATCAGAGGATTAGATAGGGTGCACAGTGAGAGCCTTTTTCCTCGGATGGTGATGGCTAGCACAAGGGGACATAGCTTTAAATTGAGGGGAGATAGATATAGGACAGAGGTAGGTTCTTTACTCAGAGAGTAGTAACGGTGTGGAACGCCCTGCCTGCAACAGGACTAGTGGACTAGCCAACATTAAGAGCATTTAAATGGTCATTGGATAAACGTTTGGATGATATGGCTGATAAGGGAATAGTGTAGATGGGCTTTAGATTGGTTTCACAGGTCGGCGCAACAT
Source organism: Scyliorhinus torazame (assembly GCF_047496885.1). Taxonomy (NCBI): domain Eukaryota; kingdom Metazoa; phylum Chordata; class Chondrichthyes; order Carcharhiniformes; family Scyliorhinidae; genus Scyliorhinus; species Scyliorhinus torazame. The sequence goes on along the minus strand of NC_092713.1, from coordinate 194,336,798 downwards.
CGAGGGCCGAAGGGCCTGTAATGCGCTGTAATGTTCTATTGATCAAGGTGAAAAATTTAGAAACTCTTCTTTTCCATATGTATTTATGTGAAGGCTATTCATTCTGGCATAGGATCCAGAACAGAACATTCGATCCATTAAAACCTGCTCCATTATTATCATCTTCATCCCAATTCCCGACCTTCTTGGTAGCCATGGCTTGAGTTCCCCCATCCTGAACTCTCCATTCCCCTCCTTTTCCTGTACCATTGTCCATTGTAGCCCTTTCTTCATTATTTTAAACTGCTTTCTAACCACTTCACGGACATGCTCTTTGAATGGGAAATAGGGGGCTGGATTCTCCGATGTTGTGGCTATGTCCGGAGGATCTGTGCCGTTTTACGTAGGAAAAGTCGGCGAGGCCCCAACACCAATCCTCCGAACGGTGAGGGACTACCAGCCACGCCATGTAAAACGCACGGCCTTCCCGATATAAATCGGGAGAATTGCCATGTCCATGGCCGCACATGCGCATGCCGACGACCTGCAGCGGTCGTGCCGTACAACATGGCGGCGGCTGTGCGTGGACCCGATCTGCCAGATAGTGCCGCCCTGGACACCCCCTCACCACCCCCGGGCCACCCCCCCCACCAGTCGCCCCAGCCCTCACCGAAGCTCCCCGGCCGGCAGGACAGCTCCTGCCCCACTGTTAGCGCCGCTGGACACGGTCCGCAGCTGCCACGCCGGGTTCCTGACCGCTGAGACCACACATCAACCACGCAGTCGGGGACTCGGGCCATCGGGGGCGGAGCATCTGGGGAGGGCCTTAAGGTTACGTCCTGAGGCCGTCCCAACGGCGTGCGGCATGGCCCTCGATGATGCCGTTTTGGAGTGGGCGGAACATCTAAAAACAGGCGCCGCCCCCGATGACATTGTCAAAAGGGAGAAGGAGGCCATTCGGCCCATTGAATCTGCACCAACTCTCCAAAAGAGCAGCCTACCTGGGCCCACTTCCCCACCCTATCCCCGTGACCTCTGTTAACCTGCCCATCTTTGGACTGCGGGAGGACACCAGAGCAACCCACACAGACACTAGGAGATAATGCAAACTCCACGCAGACAGTCTCCAGGGCTGGAATTGAACCCGAGTCCGTGGCTCTGTGAGGCAGCAGTGCTAACCAGTGTGCCACCGTGCCGTGATGGAGAGTTAAAGCACAAGATCAGCCATAATCATATTAAACTGCGGAGCAGGCTCGATGGACCATGTGATCTATCCCGCTCCTATTTTTTGATTTCTTGTGTAATCACGGCTGACCTTGGACTTCAAAAATCCCCCCGGGATGGCATGGTGAAGCTTGGTGTGGATCAGTTGGTAGCATTCTTACTTTTGAGTCACAAGTTCAAGTCCCACATAGGCACCAGATTTTAGGCTGACACCAGAATTTAGGCTGGCAGAGGTGCAGTCTTTCAGAAGAGATGTTAAACTGAGACTCCATCTGCCTGCACGGGTGGATGTAAAAGATCCCATGGGCAGTATTTATAAGGAGAGCAGAAGAGTTCTCCCCCCGGTGCCGTAGTCAATATCTATCTCTCAATTAGCATTGCAAAATCAGATTACCTGGTTATTATCACATTGTTGCTTGTGGGAGCTTACTCTGCACAAAATGGCTGCTGCATATCCCACATTGCAACAGTGACTACACGTCAGTAGCAGATCATTGGCTGTGAGCCAACCAGCAGTCATGAAAAGTGGGGCACAAATTAAAACCTTTTCCTTTTTTTCCAAGTGGAATATGAGCTACACAATACATCATATTTGTGGTATGTTCATGTCTGTCATTTTCTGTACATTTGTAAATTCAGATATCTATTGTCATCCTCTTACTTTCCAAGTACCTTGAAATTAGACCCATCAGGAAGAAAGTCAGGATGCACTTTTTTGCACAATAGAAATTTGGAACGCTCTGTGGATGCTGAGGGGCAGTTGGAGCTTTCGGAATGGAGGCTGATTGATTTATGGTAGGTACAAGGGTAAAGGACATGGAACAAAGTAGGTAAATGCAGTTGTGGGGCAGGCCAGCCATGATCTAGGGGCTGAATTGCCTCCTCCTGTTCCTAATGTTACTACGTTAACTAACCAGTTCAGCTGACTTTGCAATTAGGTTAATATGGGCAACGTGTTCAGTATTCACACAACCACGTGGGGTTGAGGGCTCTGATCTCCAGTTTCTATAATTCCATTGAGATCCTTTGGTAATTTTCCAAGTGTCTGTCCTCACATGTGAGATTAGGTAGTCAACCTTGATGGGCCATTCAACCGCAAAGGGCATCTCAGATAAGTCTGAAACCTCTATTCATCCACATCCACTAAATTTCCAAAAAGCTTATTATTGCTTCCTAACCCCACCAAGACCTCAGTTTTACCCATCTCTGTAACTTCCTCCAGCCATGCATTGCTCAAGACCACTGCACTCCTCCAATTCTGGCCTCTTCAACATGTTCAACTTATTTTGCTTCACTGCTGGATGTCATGCCTTCAGTTTCCAGATGGCCCACTGTGAACTTATGGCCACGGGTCATATAGGTGCCCCCCCAGGCCACTCTTCCTAGATACCCTCGGGCCTCAGCTAACCCATCAATGGGTTCTTGTTGGGATGAATGTGTGTGGGGAATTAAGTGCTCATATGCAGCTGCAGGTTGTCAGCCTCTCGAGTGCCAATCCCGACTCCAGTGAATCCGACACCGCTTTCCATCGGAACGAATTGTGTTCCACGTGACTCCAGTGCTAGCCCCTCAATGGTCGGTGAGTTGGTCAGGTGCGATGCCAGTTTTGCTGTCGTAGAACTCCATTAATCCTTCCCCAGCGTCAACACTTAGTCTCAGGAATGTAGAATCTGACTGCATGTGTTTTCCGACTAGAGAGAAACATGGAATGTGGGGCGTGATTCTCCGATTGCCGACACCAAAATTGTGTTCGGCGATCAGCCGGAGAATCCGTTTTTATGCTAAAATCATAACGGGCAGTGCCGTTTTTCAGAGCCTCCGCCTCCACAAAAAACGCGTACTCGAGGAGTACGCCGCACGCGTTTGGGACGGCATCAGGAGGTCACCTGAGGCCGTTCCCCGATGCTCCGCCCCAATGGGCCAACGTCCCGACAGCGTGGGACACGTATCCTCTCAACGTTCGTGAACCTGGCATGGTGGCTGCGGACTGTGTCCAGTGCCACCAAAGTTGGGGGGGAGGGAGCCATTCTGCTGGCAGGAAGGGCTTCGGCGGGGGCTGGAGGGATTGGTGGGGAGTGGTCCGGAGGTGGCGAGGGGGGTTACAGGGGGCACCATCTGGCAGGCCTCTTGTCTGGCACAGCTGCCACAGGCCGCCACCGTGCGCATGAACAGCCACAGACCCGGCCATTCTGCGTCCGTATCTATAGGTAAAGCCAGGGGCTTTAGGTGAATCGGCTGCTGGCCCCCACAGGGTGGAGCATCAGTGCGGGGGGCGGTGCCGACATTTTGGTTGTAACACCAGACGCTACCTCCGGACATAGCCGCAAAAGCGGAGAATCCAGCCCGTGATATCTCAGAGTTGGTATTTAGGGTCATTGCTTTTCTGGACTTGGGTTTAGCAGGCACAATTTCAAAGTTTGCAGATGATACAAAACTTGGCTACTTGGCAAGTAGTGAAAGCATAGTAGCAGACTTTAGGAAGCCTCATATAGGCGAATGAAACAGACACACAGCCGATGCAAATTACCTGCAGAATTTTAAAAAATTCATGCAGGATATGGACATCGCTGGCTAGGCTGGCATTTGTTCCCACCCCGAATTGCTCTGTAGTGAAAGGTTCTGAAGAAGGGTCATTTGCACCCGAAAGGTTAACTCTGTTTCTCTCTCCATAGATGCTGCCAGATTTGCTGAGTTTATTCAGCATTTTCTGTTTTATTTCAGATTTCCAGCATTCACACTATTTTGCTTTTATTTATTTAACTGCTCTTAAGAAGGTGGTGATGAGCAGCCCTCTTGAACTGCTGTAGTTGATGTGGTGTAGTTACACACACTGTGCTGATAGGAAATGAATTCCAGCGAGAGTGAGTTCCAAGTCAAGATGGTGGATGGCATGGAGACAAATTTGCGGATGGTGACGTTCCATGTATCTGCTGCCCTTGTCCTTTTAGGTAGTAGAGGGTGCAGGCTTTGAAGATGTTGTCAATGGGACCTTGGTGATTTACTGCAGTGCATCTTGTGTAGATGAAACACACTGCTGCCACTGTGCGTCAGTGGTGAAGGATGTGAATTTTGAAGGTGGTGGATGGGGTGCCAATCAAGTGGGCCGCTTTGTCCCGGATGGTTTTGAGCTTCTTCATTTAGTTGGAGCTGCACTCAACCAGGTAAGTGGAGAATATTCCATCACGCTCCTGACTTGTGCCTTGTAGATGGTTTTAAAGAGGAAGAAGGTGAGCTACTCACAGCAAATTTCCCAGACTCTGATCTGCTCTTATAGCCACAGTATTTATATGGCTCGTCCAGATCAGTTTCTGATCAAAGGTAACCTCCAGAATGTTGAGAGTGAGGGATTCAGCTATGGTAATGTCATTGAATATCAAGGGGCGTTGATTAGACCCTCTCTTATTGGAGATGGTCATTGCCTGGCACTTATGTGACGCAGATGTTTCTTGACACTTTTCAGCCCGAACCTGGATATTGTCAAGGTCTTGTAGCATATGGAGACAGACATCGTCAGTGTGAAATGATGTGCTTCAGGAGGAACAACACAGAGAGGCAATATAATCTAAATGATACTACGTTGAGGAGAATGAAAGGGTAGAGGGACCTCGGGGTACATGGTCACAAATCATTGAATGGCGCAAGGCGATAGTTAAAAAGCTTTCGCAATTCGGGGTATTCAATACAAGAGCAATCATGTTAAACTTTTACAAATCACTGTTTAGGCCTTAGAATGAGTATTGTGCACAGTTCGAGTATCCCGTTTTAGAAACAATTTCAAGGTGCTTTGGGAAGGGCATAGAAGAGGTTGAACGTGATGATATTAGGAACAGGGATATCAGTGATGTGGACAAAGTAGAAGCCACCCTGATAGCCTTTTATTCCCTTGCCTAGATAAATTCTTATTAGGCAAGGGAATCTAAGGTCATCGGGAATTGGTGGGAATGTGGAATTTGAAACACTAACAGATCAGCCCTCATCTTATTGCACAGGCTCGAGGGGCTGAATGGCCTTCTTCTGCTCTTATTTCATACGTTCATATATAAGCTGGGATGTTGGCCTCAGAGAAGGTTAAGAGTGGGCTTTATGAATTTAAAATAATTGGTAAATTAACAAAAAGGGGAAATGAGGAGGAGTAATTTCTCATGGTGGATTGTTAATATGTGGAATGCATTGGCTTAAAGGGTTCTGGAATCATATTACATTAGAACATCCCAAAGTTTAAAAAATATATATTTTTATTAGCATTTTCGATTTTACATACAGTTGCATTTTATGTTTAATATGTACAGTACGTGGGGTTCTTTTATTAACATCTTGTTACCTTCTGTCTTGTTCCGCCATCCCCCCCCCCTCTTTACGCCCCCCCCCCTTGTTATCCTCCCTATTTGTTCAGGGTTTACTCTGCCCTCACTTTTGCACTCCCCTTTCCTCCCCTTCTTTCCTTTGTGTTTTCTGCTGTGTCTGCCTTGTGGTTAGGGGGGGGGGGGAAGGGGGGCTTCCACACCCTCCCCCTCCCTCTGTGGTGTTCCCCTCATTTCCCTCCAGGTGCCCTCCTCTCTTCCTCCCCATCTCTCCCAGAGTTGTGTATCCCTGTCAGCCTTCTTCTAATTCGTATTTTTTCTTTCTTGTTACTGTTGGCTACGAACAGGTCTTGGAACAAGCCGACGAATTGCCCCCATGCTTTGACGAAGCCTTCCTCCGACCCTCAGATGGTGTATTTGATCTTCTCCAAGTGGAGAAATTCCGCCAGCCAGCCTGCAGCTGTGTGTGGAGCTATTGATCGCCAGCCGAGCAGGATTTTCCAGGGTCCGATGAGGGAAGCGAAAGCTAAGGCGTCGGCCCTCTTCCCCATGTGTAGCTCTGGCTTTTCTGATTCCCTGAAGATTGCCACTTTTGGGCATAGCTCCACCCTCACTTCCACGACCTTGGGCATTGCCTCGGAGAACGCTGTCCAGAACTAAACAAGTTTGGGGCAGGCCCAAAACATGTGGGTGTGGTTAGAACTTCCCAAAGTTAATTGGGATGTATTAGAAGAACAGGAAAGTTCAGGATTATAGGGAAAAGATGGACTATGGGGGTAAATTGGAAAGGGCAGCACGGTAGCACAAGTGGATAGCACTGTGGCTTCAGAGCGCCATGGTCCCAGGTTCGATTCCCCGCTGGGTCACTGTCTGTGCGGAGTCTGCACGTTCTCCCCGTGTCGGCGTGGGTTTCCTCCGAGTGCTCCGGTTTCCTCCCACAGTCCAAAGACGTGCAGGTTAGGTGGATTGGCCATGATAAATTGCCCTTAGTGACCAAAAAGGTTGGGAGGGGTTATTGGGTTACGGGGATAGGGTTGAAGTGAGGGTTTAAGAGGGTCGGTGCAGACTCAATGGGCCGAATGGCCTCCTTCTGCACTGTATGTTCTATGCTCTTCAAAAGTGTTAACACAGTCTGTACGATTCCATGAATATTTCCTTATATGGCGGGTGATGTGATTTTCTCCGATAACTGCTCAGAAACAACTCTATAAATGGTACCTTGTTGTTGATGGTGGCCGGGGTTAGATCCCTCCAGCTATTCTTTTTCAACACAATGGGGAGGTGGGTGGTGTCATGTTGATGTCATTGGGCAAGTAATCCAGAGACCCAGCCTTAATGCTCTGGGGACATGCGTTCAAATGCCACCACAGCACCTGGAGTATAGAGCTAGTCTCAGTAATAGTGAGCATGACAGCTATCATCCACTCGTAAAAGAAAAACCCACCTAGTTCACTGATGCCCCTTTAGGGAAGGAAACCTGCCATCCTTACCCGGTCTGACCTACATGTGACTCCAGACCCACAGCAACATGGTTGACTCTTAACTGCTTTCATTTCAAGGGACATTAGGGATGGGTCACAAATGCTGGCCATTCTAGTGGCACCCACATCCCACAAAAGAATAAAGAAATACTATCACTGGTCTCGGCCCCCCCCCCCCCCCCCCAGGAGTATTGTGTCCTGTTTGGGCACCACACTATAGGAAGGATGTGAAAGCATTGGCATGAATGCAGAAGAGGTTTACAAGAATGGTTCCAGGGATGAGAAAGTTCCTGAGGATAGATTGGAGAGGTTGGGACTGTTTTCCTTGGAGGGAAACAGGCTAAGAGGAGATTTGACAAAGATGTTCAAATTCAGGAGCAGATAGGGAGAAAGTGTTCCCACTGGCAAAAGGATCAAGAACGAGAGGGCACAGATTTAAAGTGATTTGTAAAAGAAGCAAATGTGATGTGAGAAAAAAAAAATACATTTTTACACAGCAAGTGGTTGGGGTCTGGAATGCACAGCCTGGAAGTCCGCTGGAGGAAGGTGCAATCGAGGCATTCAAGAGGGCGATTATTTGAATAGAAACAATGGCAGGGCCATAACTTGCAAACTATCTAAGCTCAATAACAGCAAAACTCCGATTTCTCACACCTTATCGACATTGCCAAGCGGGTTTTAGCTGAGGTGTGACATGGAGAGCGACGTGACACTGCAAACATTCCTATCAGGAACTATCAGGCAATATAGCCGACAAGGCCAAGGGGCTGATTTCAGGCCGGGCGGGTTATTATAGGGGCAGTCCCTTTTACCTCACATAAAATCCAGCGCTTCGTGTTTACACACAAGAGTCAGAAACTGAAAGTGAGAGGAACAGGGCCGCGCTGACAGGATGTCTGACGTCACAGTGAGCGGAGAGAGCGAGAGACACACACAGGGGAAGTGGGAAGATCTGTCCCTGGGACGTGAATTTCCCGTGAGATCAGGGCAACGTTATGGGAAACAACACCGCGATTATTATGGAAGAAGAGTTCGTTTCCTTTTTTTGGGATTATCCGATGTGGCATTTTACACACACACACACACACATTTACACATGGAGAGGAGAGAGAGGGCGGTAATGTGTTTTAGAAATTTCTGTATAACTCCAATAACTGAAAAGGAGAAGTTGACCGGGTAAACTCACACTCTGAATATTGCTGACATATGCCGCTTGGTTACAGATTATCCTCGAGGCGGGCAAGCAAAATTAAAGTATCCCTTTAACCCCCAAAACCAATATGTGAGGGGTTCAATTTTTCAAATAAAAGAGAATTTGAGTGAGGGTTTGGTTGTGTTCTCTGTGTCCAATTGCTTCCTCCCACCTTAGTGGGGGGGGGGGAGAAGGGAGAGTGGGGTTAGGATGAACTCTTGCTTTGTTTCATAACAGTTCCCAATTAAAACTTTGCAATTTCATTTAGTTTCTGCTCTCGACCAACAATAATACACAAACAGGGAAATTGGCAAGTTCTAAACCGACACGAAAACTGCAAAGACCGTGGTGGGGGGATATGGAAAGAAAGGCGCCGCCCACGGGACGAGAACTGTGTTGTGAAACCTTCGCATCCCACCAACGCACAGGGAATTACATATTTTCTTTTAACGAGGTTCTTGGCGAAAGGAGAGGTGCGATGGTCCACGAGGGGCTTGATGAGCGTCTGACAACACCCGCATCCACACATATACACATACACACAAAGGAGGGAGGGGAACCCCCGGGAAATCACTTCTCTGGGATACAATTCCATTTTAAAAAAAATGCCTCGAATGTTTTCGCACGCCTATTTCGACTTTCTGGGGAGCAGGATTCATTCATTTTCCATTTTCAGTTCCTGCACCCGCCCCCTCCAATCCCAACCTAATATAAACTATGAGCTTTAGCTAGCACTTCGCATCACAGGTGAGAAGATTGAGACAGTTGGACAGCCAGACAGCAAGGTAAAGATACCTCTCCGGATAGCTTGTCCTCGGATATGTCCCTCTTAATGAGCGGACTTTGCATATACAGATAGGTTTAAATGCTAAATTACTAATTGCTATTGAATAAACGACTCGCAGCTAAATAATAAATTTATTAATTTGGGAATAGAATTTTTTAATGTGGAATTCAAAGCATTTAGGGCTAGTTTTCAAAAACTTTAGCAGCTGATGTGTGGATCAAAAGTAAACAGCTAACGAACGATATAGAGGTCTAATTATTTTTGTTGAGAAAAGGTAATTATGCTTATTGGCAGAAACCTTTGCAATCGAAATATTTGTGTGTGTTTTAGGATTATATATGTCTGCGATTTTCAATTTGATTTGTTTTCATGTTTTGTACGTCAGTTAATTAATTTGAAGTGAATTTGAAATGATATATTCTGAATACTCACAGATTAATAACTATGTTTTGGCTATTTTAGTTACCTTGGTTGCAAAGGATTAGCATGTTTGTTGAAAAAAACTTGCATATCATTTCTCTCGGGGATATTTAAGGACAATTTCTCATCTGAAATATTCTAATCTGCCAAATTATTCCGTTGCTTTAATATATATATATATATTTAACAGCATGATTCATTTTTGGGGTCTGAGCGTTGTAAGCAGAGGGCAACATTTGTTGTCCCTCTCCAACTGCCCCTTTCGAAGTTGCCCAGTCGCTTTATTGAGCCGCTTGTGTGCAAATTAATTGACACACGAACTGTAGTCAGCGATTCACTTGTCAAGACAACGAAATTTAAGAGTTTCATTTACAATCAATTATTGTTTAACTTATTACGAATTGCTAAGCGATTTTTAATGACTCCTTATTTCGCTTTTCACGCTGTCAAGCGCTCTTACCACCTCTTTGCAGAAGTTTAGTGTGAGAATTGTTAACTTTTGAGAGAGAGAGAAAGAAAACATTGATACCGTGGGTGCTAAAACAAAAGAGTATCTAAAATTCCTGTTGACTTGCTTGCGCGGTAACCCCCTCAAGGAATCCCTGACTCATTTACATAACGGGGAAAGCCTGTCCCTCGTATAAAAGGGCTCGTTCACATCAAAGGGAGAGATGATCACAAAGGTTTTCCTCCAAGGTAAGACGATGTTTTAAATATGTGCGTTTTGTTCGGAAGCGAGGCGGGGTGTCAGGGCTGAGGGGAAGAGCTGGCAAGGATGGTCCAAAAATGGAGCCCCCCCCCCCCCCCCCCCCCCGCGACCCTTTTCAGAGACGGGACACATCCAGCAAATCCACTGTTGAAATTGCAGTGAATCCGGACCCCAAATGTAACAGACCAGAAAATAAACAGGGATTCTGGAGTGATGTTGGCTTGCGTGTTAAGCTAGGAAACGACATACAACGTGACAAATCACGGAATGCGCTACAGAGCATACTTTCTCTGCCTTGTCAAAATGTTCTCTCCTCTCCTCGAAAATCAGAAATAAAAACAGAAAATGCTAGGTAAACTCAGCAGGTCAGGCAGCACCTGTGGAGAGGGACAGAGTTAACGTTTATACATGAACAGTCTCTCACCATCGATGCTGCCTGACCTGCTGAGCACAGCCAGCTTTTTCTGTTTTTCTTTCAGATTTCCAGCATCTGCATTATTTTACGGGGCGGGAAATTTCTTCCCTGCCCGTCTGCTCAGAATATGAGTGAGGTTAGAACGCGGAGGAAAAAGTACGTTCCTATTTCCTTTTTATTGTAATGTTCTTTCTAAGTTACTTTAAAAACAAAACAAAATTGCAGGGGTTGGGGGAGGCAAGGGGAATGACACTTAGTCAGAGTGCTCTTTTGGAGAGCTGGTGCAGGCGGGATGGGCCGAATGGTCTTCTGCACTGGAACTATTTATTGTGATTTTGTAAAGGGGTGGCGGGGCAGCAACTCGTAGATGGGATTCTGCAGAATATACGGGCATAGAGACAGGCCATTTGGCCCTGCTGGTACATGCCAGCGTTTATGCTCTACTGAAGCCTCCTTCTCCCACCTACTCTCATCTCAACCATTCATGGTAACTATTGATTCCCTTTAAATTGTGACAAACAGTTGTCTGGTCATACAGAACTTGAGTATTTCTGAAAAAGGAGACATGCTGTCTTGCACTCGTCAAGGGACTTGACAAGAATCTCAAATCTCAAAGGGAACAACAATTTCTACTGCATGAGAGGAGAACTCCATCAGAACTCTCTTCTCATGGGGTATAAATTGTTGTTTCCTTTACTTTTGGTACTCTTGTGCACGTGGTCCTGATGGGTGCACAGCAGAAAGCTTTGGCAGCATGTTTCAGCAATAAACTGTAGCACTGGGATTAGGGAAGGTCTGGGTGGGGGGGGGGGGGGGAGGCACCGTAGCACAGTGATTAGCACAGTTGCTTCACAGCCCCAGGGTCCCAGATTCGATTCCCAGCTTGGGTCACTGCCTGTGCAGAGTCTGCACGTTCTCCCCGTGTCTGCGTGGGTTTCCTCCGAATGCTCCGGGAGTTTCCTCCCACAGTCCAAAGATGTGCAGGTTAGGTGGATTGGCCATGTTAAATTGCCCTTTGTGTCCAAAGCGGTTGGGTGGGGTTACTGGGTTGCAGGGATAGGGTGCTCTTTCCAAGGGCCGGTGCAGACTCGATAGGCCAAATGGCCTCCTTCTGCACTGTAAATTCTGTGACTCCAAGTTCTATGTTCTATGGTGTGGTGCGTAAGGATTTTGGATTTGTTTGGTAACAATCTGTGTAAGCAGCACAGAGGGTGAAGGCCAGCTCAGAATACTGTCAGACCCTTAGAAGTAGATAGATAACAACAGCTCAGTTATTCTGTAGGGACAGCAAGGGGTGTGCTACAACTGAAAATGGCGAAAAGTGAACTTTAAAAATAATCCAGTGGGGTGAACGATCTTGAATTCATTTGGTAATTTTGTTTCTTCACATTTACAAAGTGCCAATTCTGTTGGCCTCAAAGCACCTGAGATTGGTGTTTGGATGTCAGAGACAAACCTTCCTGATCATTGACCAATGTTAAACTGGCAGTATAGCTACAGTCTGCTACATCCAGAAAGTTCTAAACAGCTCTCAGACTCGCAGCCACAGGAAAATAATGCCCACAAGCATCGTGGAATGATCACAAAGCAATGGGTGCTAGCTGCGACCCAGTTGGCAGCATTCCTCTCTCTGAATCAGGTCTTTTTGAACACTTTTTTTCTTTTTAATTTTTAGAAAAAATGCCAATTAAGAGGCAATTTAGCATGGCCAATCCAATTACCCTGGTGGGCAGCACGGTGGCGCAGTGGTTAGTGCTGCTGCCTCACGGCGCCGAGGTCCCAGGTTCGATCCTGGCTCTAGGCCACTGTCCGTGTGGAGTTTGCACATTCTCCCTGTGTTGCATGTGCTTCGCCCCCACAACACAAAAGATGTGCAGGGTAGGTGAATGGACCATACTAAATTGCCCCTTGTTTGGAAAAAATGAATTGGGTACTCTAAATTTTTTTTTTTTTTAATCCAACTACCCTGCATATCTTGGGACGTGATGGGTTAGACCCATGCGGACACAAGCAGAATGTGCAAACTTCACGCGGGCAGTGACCCAGGGATGGGATCGAACCCGGGTCCTCAGCGCCCTGAGGCAGCAGTGCCACCGTGTCGCTCTAAATCAGGTTATTTTTGGAGAGCCAACCAGAGACTTATCAAGGCTGTCGAAGGTGCCATCTTTCAGATGAGATGAGAAAACCAAGGCCAAGTCTGTCTTCCTAGGTGAATGTAAAAGATCCTGTGACATTATTTCAAAGGGGCACAGGGAGTTCTTTTTTTAAAATAAATTTAGAGTGCCCAATTATTTTTTTCCAATTAAGGGGCAATTTAGCGAGCGTGGCTAATCCACCTAACCTGCACATCTTTGGGTTGTGGGAGAATGTGCAAACTCTACACAGGCAGTGACCCGGGGCCGGGATTGAACCCGGATCCTCAGCGCCGTTGGCAGCAGTGCTAACCACTGTGCCACTGTGCCATCCCCACGGGAGTTCTCCATGGTGTCCAGATACAATATTCATTACACAGCCAACATGAATAAAGCACATTTTCTGGTCATTATCAAATTGCACAAATTGGTTGTAGAACTCCTTGCATTGCAACAGGGACTCTGGTTGAAAAATCCTTCGTTGACAATGATGAAGCAGTTTCGGACATCCTGGGGTCACTGGGCAAAAGTAGCTATAGAAATTAAAGTTATTTCCCTTCTTAATCCTATGAAGGGGTGCATACTGTATTCCAATGTTTTGCGGTGGAGCTTGAGCATTTTAAGAGAAATTCCTGCAGAGTGATTCAAATATCTTCTTGTGTCTAAACACACAGCTTGTCTGAATGAAGGACACTGCTTGTCAATGTGTATGTAGATGTAAAATTAGCAGTGATCCACAGATAGCAAAATGGTGAATGACCAGTTCATCTGTTCCTATGTTGTTGGTCGTGAGAGGAATGTTGGCCAGGATACAGGAATGAACTCCTTGAGTTTCTTCGAACAGTGCCACGGAACCCACCTGAAATCTGACAACAGTTGGATGGGGCCAAGGCAGGAATGGTTCCCTCTGACAGAGAATTGAGCATCTTCAGCAATTCTTTTAGAGACAAGAGGATGTCATTCCTACAGTGCAGTGAAACCATTCAGATATGAACAGTCTGATTCCTGAGGGGGCCTCCTTTTCCATAGAAATCTATAGAACATACAGTGCAGAAGGAGGCCATTCGGCCCATCGAGTCTGCACCGACCCACTTAAGCTCTCATTTCCACCCTATCCCTTTGACCCAAAACCCCTCCTAACCTTTTTTGGTCACTAAGGGCAATTTATCATGGCCAATCCACCTAACCTGCACGTCTTTGGACTGTGGGAGGAAACCGGAGCACCCGGAGGAAACCCACGCCGACACGGGGAGAACGTGCAGATTCCGCACAGAGAGTGACCCAGCGGGGAATCGAACCTGGGACCCTGGTGCTGTGAAGCCACAGTGCTATTCACTTGTGCTACCGTGCTGCCCAATGAACATCTCCCAATCCTGAACTCACAACCTTGAACTCAAACCAGGTTTTTGATGATTTGAGTATAATCGGCCAGATGGAATGGTTAATCATGTGCTGCGGATGTCTGACAGACAGAGACTGTTCCTCTGACCGCTAATAATATGTTATATCTGTGGGCTGGATTAATCACCAACGTTCTCGCCAAGAAAATAATGACCCTGACATCACCATTGCACGTCCGTCAAGTGCAACGGCAATAATGAATTTTGTTTTTGTTATAAAGCTTTGTATCCTTAACTAAAGGATCTGACTATCCATAAAAGGAAAAATTCTACTGGCCCATTTTCACTTGTAATTTTGTAGCATGGCGTGAATTTCGAGATTGTGGGACACCAGTTGTGAAAATTATAACACCGCAATTATGTTAACTGCAGTTTTATTGAAATGCAGCTGCCAGTTTTGAAGCAATACCTGCTTGGCTGTTCCTACTCACCTGCACAGTGTGAGATACCTGCCCAGCATGACACTGGCCTCGTTACGCTGTGCAGCGAATGTGTGATTGTAATACTATAGATTGGGGAGGCAATCCTGCACTTTTTGCCCAACTGGGCATTTGCTGAACGAGCTCATATTACTTTACACAGTTTGATGCAAAACCATTTCCGTGCCAGCAAAAAAGGTGCAATTTAAAGGTTTTTTTTCTTGCTTGAGAGGCAGAGATATTTCAGAAAACCATACAGGTCTCAGAATGATACCATGTGTTCCTGGGGAATGTCAGCTCCACCTGATATTTTAGGGTTTTAAAATTAGTTGCAAAGAGAGAAATTTCCACACTGGTGTGAAGGAGAGATGAATCATGGCATTCCTATAGTGCAGAAGGAGGCCATTCGGCCCATCAAGTCCACACCGACCCTCTGAAAGAGCACCCTACCTCGGCCCTGTGACCCCATAACACCACCTAACCTTTAGACACACTAAGGGACAATTTAGAATGGCCAATCCACTTACCCTGCACATCTTTGGACTGTGGGAGGAAACCGGAGCATCAGGAGGAAGCCCACGCAGACATTGGGAGAAAGTGCAAACTCCACACAGCCAGTCACCCAAGGTTGGAATTCAACCCGGGTCCCTGGCACTATGAGGCAGCAGTGCTAACCACTGTGCCGCCCTATGTTACAATACGGGCAGAGATGTTTTTATGTACACAGTTAGGTTATGATTTGGAAGGCACTGGCTAATGGTGGAGCAGAAGCAGATTCAGGAGTATCTTTCAGAAAGGGAACTGTGCATATAAGTGAAACGGAAAGATTTGCAAAGCTACAAGAACAAAACAGTGGAGTGTGACTCAGCAGATAGGAATTCTTTCAAAGAGAGTCAGCACAAGCATGCTTGGCCCATGGGCCTCCTCCAGGGGTGTGAGATTCTATTGTGCACACATTTCAGAGCCATTGCCCTAAAAATGAGAAGCCTCTGATATAAGCAGCCTGCTAACCTAGAGAAGAAATTGCCAGCAAAGTTCAGCCCGATACAGTGTGATAAAAGCAAACTTTTGTGGCTGCAGGAAATCTGAAATAAAAACAGAGAATGTTGGATAAAGCCAGCATGCCTGGCCGCATCTGTGGAGAGAGATAACACACATAACATTTCAAGACTCAACAGACTCTGCAGGTTAATTCAGTTACTCTCTCCACAGCTGCTGCCAGACAATGCAGAGTGACATCAGACTCTGGCTGATTGAATCCCCTTAGCGAGTGCATGAGAAATGAATGATGACTGGGTGAGGAGGGAGAGAGGCAGAGGCAGAAGATCGTGTTTTACTTTTGCAAAAATGGTGCAGCCAGCAGGCTTCTCGACCCAGGGCTGAGGGCAGGCCAGTCAGAAACAGTGAGACGAGTTGCGAGGAGCCGGGCAAAAGCCACGAGGCAAGGTGAACCAGCCGGTCGGCAGCCATCAAGCAGCGAGGGGAGCAGGCAAGGAGCAACGAGGCTCAGCCAGGACTGAGGAGGGCAGGCCAGCCAGCAACAGCGAAGCGAGGTGCCAGGGCCAGGCCAAAGTCACGAGTTGGGGAGCCAGCCAGTCGGGGTCCACAGTGAGCTGAGAAGGCGAGGGGCAAGCAGGGGAAGTTCCTCTTCTGGGTGTCATAGCTGCCAATTATCCCCAAACCAAATCACTAAAACAGATGACCAAGTCATTATGAAACGGCTGTTTGTGCGAGCTTTTTGTGCGTAATTAGCTGCTGCCTTTCTTACATTACAATAATGACAACCATTGAAAAGTTCTTCAATGGCATTAAAGCAGTGGTGGGCAATCGGCAGCCTGGGCCCACATTCCGCTGATTTCCGTCCGCCTGTTTTTTTTCCTACCAGTGTGACTGAAGTGATACACATGTACATTAAGGGCAAGTGAGGTGAGGTGCGTGCTGATTGCCCACAACATTGACTGTGAGAGCCATGTGTTCTCTCTGGGTCCAAAGTGTAAATATTTATTCTGTTTTTGTGATTTGAAGTTGATGATAGTTCTATTAATATTTAAATGATTAAGCATGTTCCAGAACTTGTTATGAAATATTTAGCATGTATTAAATGTATTTAATTGCATTCGTGGAGTCATGGTTAGTGAGCAAGCCTGATTTCAATTCTACGGCCCATTGAGATGAAGAAGAGCCACTCATGTGGCCCACTCACTAGCCTAGGTTACCCATCACTGCTGTAAAGTAGTTGGGGACATCCTTACATCATGAAAAGCAATATATAAATGCAACTTCTTTTCTTTCTTTGCATCTTTATTTTCATTGCTGCGTGGAACGCATTTAATCATATCGAACAGAAACAAATTCGATGGGCAAGTCTCTATCAAGGAAGAATGCAGTTTTTAAGTCACTGACTGTCTCTCTGGAAACTCAGCTAGGACATTTCCCTGTGTGAACAAGCTTATGATTTTGTCTCGTTCCTTCTCTGACAGATGGTTGGCCGTTTGTTCCTTTGTTTGTGCTTCCTATCCTTGACTGTTACGGTGCGGATGGCATTTGAAGAGAAATGTAAGTTATTAACGTGAATCTGTATTGCAAAGGAGTGATTTCTTGCCCCAAGCCCTGGGCCTGTTGCATGCACATCGACAATTATATCTTTAGATAAATAATGGGTGCCAATATTAGCAGAAACTGTGTCCCTTTTTCCAAACGCATCCTGCAAAAACTTTTCCGGAGTAGGAACAGGCACTTGGTCTCCTGGGTGCTGTTACTGGCAATTTGGGAAAAGAATCATCCTCGCTGGTTGTCGTGGTTTGTAACCAGGCAGCATTATCTGAGCCTCGCTGGTCTCTGCATTATTCGGAATACACTGCCTCATTATCGGGTGGGGTGGGGAGGGAAGGCAACATCACGGACAACAGAAATAGAGTACTCAATAATTTTTTTTCCAATTAAGGGGCAATTTAGCATGGCCAATCCACCTACCCTGCACATCTTTGGGTTGTGGGGGTGAGACCCACGCAGACACGGGGAGAATGTTCAAACTCCACACGGACAGTGAACCGGGATCGAACCCCGGTCCTTGACGCCGTGAGGCAACAGTGCTAACCACTGCGCCACCGTGCCACCCAACAAGACAATTTTCTTCTATAGAAATCTCACCATGTCAGAGTTGGTGTAAATTTTCGCCTAACCTTTGGTTTAACATGTAATGGTCTTCAGGACTTTTACATAACTTTAAAAAAAACCTATCTTTGTATTTTTACAGACAGTATTGTAAACAAGACCAATCAATTGGTAGAACTCAACTGTGAGGCCTCTTCTGATCAGCTGTGGGCTGGCATCCACTGGCGGCTCGATGGTGTGCCACTCAGCAAGAATGCCCATTCCAACAAACTCAACTTGGAAGTGACAGATCGCCCAGACGCGGGCAACTATAGCTGTCACATGAACAGCACGGGAGCGATAATAAAACATTACTACATACTAATAGATGTGGAGAGACAGACTGATAAAATACTCAAAGGTAAGAGTTCCACAAGAGCAAAGTATCTTTACAAAAAGGACTGGTGGAGTGGAGTGGGAGACACCTTATTGGTTGCACACCACACTCTGGGTAAGACTGCACAATTCACTCCATATGCCTCTGGGCGAGAGCTTCATGTGCAGGGGTGCCTCAAATGGAAGCAAGAGCTGGCAAAACCAGAATATTTGAGAGGGGGTGTCCCTGATGAAGGTCTTGCCAGTTTGGGCACAGGGAGCTGGGGCCTGCAATTTTCACTGATACCACTCTGGTACATAAACCTGCATGTAATATATCTTGAATTTCCATCCAATGCAGAGGACTTGGCCAAAAGATAAAAGGCCAGGATCCCTCCATTTTGCCTTCAACCTTCCAGGCAGTTAATAATAATAATCGCTTATTGTCACAAGTAGGCTTCAATGAAGTTACTGCAAAACGCCCCTAGTTGCCACATTCCGGCACCTGTTCGGGAAGGCTGGTACGGGAATTGAACCCGCGCTGCTGGCATTGTTCTGCATTACAAGCCAGCTGTTTAGCCCGCTGTGCTAACCCAGCCCCTGTTTAGTGATACAGTGATAATTTATTTGTTAACTGTAGCAATTGATCTCTAACAAAATGTTGTGATCTTTTTTTCACAACCTACAAACAGAAACAAATCGAAAATACATCACATGCCAAGCGGAGAGATTTGGCGGCACCTTCACCTGCTTCTGGACAGAGAGAGAAATAGCCATTTTCTCAGCAAGCTTCCATCGTGAGTAAGTAAGCCCATTTCAATGTATCCATTGTTCAGTAATAGTGGTTTCAGGTGAAGAAATAGCCGGTCCTTTCATTTTGTTAATGCTCGCAAGCAGGAGCGATTTTCATGTAGGTGAGGGTGAGTAGAACCGTTCCCGTATGGATTCCGTCAAGACTGATTTGACAGGAGAGCAAACCACCAACTCCAGTCATGTATTTTCACCTGAGTCCTCAATGTGGCAGTCACATACTGCACCGGCACCAGAGGGGGCAGGGTATAGTCCGAGCTTCCTTTCTGGAGGCAGCCTGGATGAGACTCAAAAAGGCATGTGACTTTGTGTACTCACTTGGCCAATATCAGGTTAGGCTCAAAGCACCTTCCCAATCTCTGTAGGCTACGGCCATTTTAGATGGGTGTCCGTGGATATAAAGTAGCATCGACAATCAGGGTCAACGCAATGCTGAATCCACCCCATATATTCCTTCACTATGTCTGAAAATGTACGTTTCAACCCATTGAACCATCATCTATCTACACCGTGCTTATCAATAATCTGCTGTCAGGGAGCCTATTTAATTTTGAATGTGGCCATAAAAATGAAATTAAAGAAATGGTAAATATGAGCAGATTTTAATGAGGGAAGTTTTTGTTTTGAAACACTCAAAAAACAAAACATCAGAAAGTTATTTTATTTCCTTCCCCATGTCTGGGAAATCTGTTTGCAATGTCGAGAGATTCCTTTGCGTAGACACAAACAGTGGGCATTCACATTCAGACCGCATTGGTCTCTGTCCAGATTATTGGCTTTTCTGGCCACAAGCATGCTGGAAGCGCGATGCCAGGCGATTTCCATTCTACCTATCTGGGCTGGATTTTGAACCCAGCTCCTCGAGGCAAAAGGCCTCCGTCCATCGCATTGTACCATAAAACTCCCATACATTTTAATGAGCGTAGACAACACTCATTGTGGCCCAGCATGTCTGAACCTGGGGAGGGTTGATCCAAACTGGAGAAGACTGATTCATCCGTTGACTGTCCCCTTAACAGTTACCACTTGAAGTTGAACCATGACAACTTGTCATTATGAAAATCATCAGGGCAAGACAAATGATGATCAGACTTTTCAACCCAAACTGTGGCACTGGATCCTCCAGCTTTCTGTCTGAGTTTTACACTGATCAGGCTGAAGGTTGTTAATGCTGAAAGATGGTTGGTGTCGGATTTCAGGCATCCACTTTCACAATTACACACCCTGCAACTGGTTTACGCATCCTATAGAAAAAGAAAACCTGCTCTCCTTACCTGGTCTGGGCCTATAAGTGGCTCCAGTTGGACGCTAACATGGTCAACTCTTAGTTGCCACATGAACGTGGGCTAGCAAACCACTCAGTTGCGTCAGAACTGCTAGTCACTTGGTCTAGAAGGCCCACCACCAACTTCTCGGGGCAGATAGAGATGTGACCTTGCTAGTGATGCCCATATTCCGAGAATTGATTGCAAAAGAATTAATCATGTCTCGATGCATGGTCATCCTGTTCTCTGCCCCCAAAAATATGTCCCTGTCCAACCTTAATTGAGAGCCCCCTGTTCACCAGTGCAACACTTCTTTTGTTTATTCATTCATGGGACGTGGGGTTGCAGGCTGGGCCTGAATTTATTGCCCATCCCTAATTGCCCTTGAGGGAGCACTTAAGAGTCAACCACATTGCTGTGGATCTGGAGTCACATGTAGGCCAGACCAGGTAAGGATAGCAGATTTATTCCCTAAAGAACATAGAACATTAGTGAACCAGATGGGTTTTTACCACAATCGACAATGGTTTCATGGTCATCAATAGACTTTTAATTCCAAATTTTATTGAATTCAAATTTCACCACCTGCAGTGGTGGAATTTGAACTTGGGTCAGTAAAGCATTACTCTGGGTCCAGTGACAATATCACTATGCCACTGCCTCCACATTTGCCACTCCATTCGTTCCTCTGAGGGAGATGCAGCCAACGCACACTCTATTTTCCACCCTGTGTACTGTGCGGGTTTAAGTATTCACTTCTTTTTCCTGTTGTGTTACAGTGGGTGGAACGGAGACACCAAGGACTGTGTATTGACACCATGTACAAGCTCAGAGTGCACTGTCCAAGCAACCTGCACAGACCAGACCTTCTCCCCCTATGCTGAAGAGCTGAGGCAAATCACCATCACTGTGGAGGCAGCTACAAGCAAGCGATACGAAAAGCACACCAAACATTTTTACATCAGAGATATTTGTAAGTATACACGTGGGAACATGATTTACCTCTTGAAAGTGAAAGTGGACTAATTTAAGCTCAGTAAAGCTAACATTACAGTCATTATTGGATCTTTCTATTGGATATAGGTGTGATTTGTAATACCTCCTCTGAATTTACCTTGAAATCTTGCGCTAAAGCAAAATTACACAATAATTTTTAACTCCCAGATGATAAGGTGCAACAAATTGTTACTCAACTTACTGCTGACCCACATGAAGCAGAAGGCCTAGTCCTTGAATATTAAATTCTCATCCTTGCGCTCAAATGAATTTCTGATATTGTTCGTCAGGAAACTCCACCTGCCTTTCATGTCCCTACAGCAGAATTCTGACATCGGGAAACTGTTTTTTTTGCTTCCCACCAGATTTCCCCGCCTCGATTTCTGCTGCTAGTGGAACTGGAAGATTCCACCCATTCGGAATAGTTAAATGAGCAAGAGGAAGGATAGGATAGGGAAATGTGCAAAAAAAGCGATGGCTACAATTTACTTGGAATGAAGTGAAGCCCTGAGTCAATGCATTTATTTTAATTCATGGAAAGGCCACCAGAAAGGTTGTGGACCTGGTCCTTGGGTCAAGGCCTGGAAAATGCCCTCATGCCATTCTCATACCATCTCCTGCTTCCTTTCAGTAAAACCCGCTGCCCCGAAGGAACTAACGACTACTCTGAGATTGCATGAGGTGCAAGTCAACTGGCAGTACCCGGATTCCTGGAATAGTCCCCGCTCCTACTTTCCACTGCTGTCCCAGGTCAGTGTTGAACTGACCTCCGGAAAGAACAGGCAGAGGAGACGCACCAGGAGCAAGGACGCATCAGTTGAGGTACATTTTGGAATATCGATCGTTTGTTGAAAGTTGCTCTACAGAGGCATTGCAAGGTGTAAAACATGGTGTCCTGTCACCTTAAAGCAAAGAAATAACTTGTATTTCTAAAGCACCCCAGGGTACACCAATGTGCCGCTTGACCAATTTAGTAGTCTTGAAGTGCAATCACTGTTTCAATGTAGGGGAGCACAGCAGGAAATTTGTGCACAGCAAGATTTCACAAATAACAATGAGACAATGACCAAATTGTCTGGTTTTTTTAAATAAAGTTAGAGTATCCAGTTATTTTTTTTTTCTAATTAAGGGGCAATTTTAGCATGGCAGGTCCACCTACGCTGCACATCTTTTTGAGTTGTGAGAGTGAGATCCACACAGACACGGGGAGAATGTGCAAACTCCACATGGACAGTGACCCAAGGCCGGGATCGAACCTGGGACCTCGACGCTGTGAGGCAGCAGTGCTAACCACTGTGCCACCGTGCCGCCCTAAATCATCTGTTTTTAAGCGATGGTTGATGGAGGACGATTGGTCACAAGCCCACCTTTGAAATTGTGCTGTGGGATCTTTTACATCCTCATGAGAGGTCAGACGGGCCACAGGTTAAATGTTCCATCCAAAAGACGGTACCTCCAACAGTGCAGCACTCCCAGTGTCGGCTTGGATTATGTGTTCAGGCCTCTATGGTGGAACTTGATACAGATGAATATTGCTTGGTTACTTTTGAGATTGCTGCCCTCTGCTCTCCATGGTTCAATGTTTGCCAAGCATATTTCGCAAGGCAGATTGTGAATAGTTTGTGGAGGCAGAGGGTTCAGTAGACTTTGTGGCCTTTCTCATTCCATTCTTTCCGAAGTTCAGAGGTACACATCCTATATGTTTGCCCCAAGTTGAGGTCGGCTGCAGTGCTTTTATTAAGCGGAGAGAAAAAGTTCAAGCCGAGATATAAAAGAATAGTTCCCCCAGTGCCGTGGGTCAAAATCTATAACTGAATCATTGATGAAAAAGCAGATGATCTGGTCAATATGCTTATGGTGGAATCTTGCTGTGTGTAAATCGGCTGCCCACGTTCTCTGTAGTACCAACGGTACCTACACCTGATGGGAACTGTACTTCACCAGATGGAAGCACTTTACGGAATCCTGAGGTTTTAAAACACATGATATATTTGCAATTCTTTCTTTGCTTTCTGTGAAACAGCTAGACTTGGGTGAATATTTTTCTCGAATGTGTAATACATAATAGGATCAGTTGGTGGCAATATACACACACACACACACACATACCAGCAGTTGACGTTCTCAAACAGCAAAATACAGAACTGCCTCTCAGATAGAAATTCCTGAATTTCACTGCAACAGGCTTCCCCATCATCTGAAACAAGAGGGGGAGCAGGACTGAGGGAGGGATTGTAATCTCGAGTTCTGAGCTTTCCTGTGCCAGTGTTAAGAACCTCAATGACAGGAGTTTAATTTATACAGCGAGACATTTACAAGGTGATGTCAAAATGGCTTTATAAAAAATCTGATAGGGTAGAAACAGGGAAACTATTTCCTTTCATGAGGGGATCAAGTAATGCGGGGAGGAGGGAGAGGACATAACCTTAAAATTAGAACTAAGCCATTTATGAGTGAATACATACAAATTGCTGGAAATACTCAGCAAGTCTGGCAGCATTAAGCAGAGAGAGAAACAGAGTAAACGTTTCGAGTTCGATATGACTCCACTTCGGAACTTAGGACTTTATCCACCAAAGTGGAAACCTTAAATTGTCTCCCTGAAAAAGCTGAAGTTAGGAGTTTAAAGAAATATGCGCAGCAAGCTGTTATGATCTGGAGTACGCTGACCGAAAGGGTAATGGAGGCAGATTCAATAGTAACTTTGGAAAGGGAATTGGATAACAACGAGACATGAGGAGGAATTTTATCTCTCAGAGGACAATGAACCTGTGGAATTCTTTATCGCAGAGAGCTGTTGAGGCTGGGTTTTTAAGTATGTTCAAAACTGAGAGAGACAGATTTTTAATCAGTAAAGGAATCAAGGGTTTTGGGAGTCAGATGGAAAAGTGGAGTTGAGGATTATCAGATCAGATCATGATCTCATTGAATGGTGGAGCAGACTCAATGAGCTGAGTGACCTACTTCTGCTCCTGGATTTTATGGTCTTTGAGAAGAAAAAACTTTAAGGTTGTGGGGAAACAGCAGGGAGTGGAAATAATTGTATCTGCCTTTCAAAGAGCTGGCAAATACATAATGGGCCAAATGGCCACCTTCTGTGCAGTAGGATTCCAGGAAGCTCTCAATCTCGCAGCTGTATCCGGCCCAAGGGGTCGCCACATTGTTACCCAGTGCCCAGAAAATGCCCCTTTCCTCGCACTAACACCTTGATAAAGATAAATGCCATCAAAGGAAGTTAAAACAAACCATCTACTTTTGCCATTTGACAGGAGAGAAGGATGTGAACCTGTAAAGAGGAAAAGCAAAACCTCTTTGAAACAAGTGAACCTCTTAGGTTAATGCTTACGCTCGACTCTCAGATCAGGCCTTCATCATGTCCATAGCGACTTGATGCGAAATAATGCTTTTTTTTTCATGGCAAATAACTGACATTGATTTTTTTAAAAATGTTTGTTGCAGTCACTGATTCCGGGCAGAGCCACCCGTAAGATCCACCATCGGCGGAAATCCCATCAGAGCATCAACTACTACACCGAAAATTCCAATCTGGTGTTTTCAGTCACCAAAAAGCAGCTTCAGAACATACGAAGGATATGTGTACGTGTGAAGGAGCTGTTCTTCACCTCCACTTGGAGCGAGCCCAGTTGCAAAAATTACCAAACGTAAGTGAAGGGCAGGGGGGCATCTTTAAAGATTAACTTTACAAGCCCAACGAGTTGTTAAACTCTTGCCAAGGGATGTCCATCCAACTGGAGATCCCACTTCCCATGGTGCAGCAGCTTTCTGATGCGTGGCACCATTTAATGATCAAGCGGATTGAGAGAACCCATTTTGCCTACTGGGGAGCCCAGAAGAGGGAAACCTACAAATTATAGTTAGGCCATTCAGAGGTGATGTGAGAAAGCACCTTTTCACACAATGGTCAGAGAACTTGAGCAAAAAGCTATTGAGGCTCAGAATCAATGGAAAATTTACACTTAGGATTGCTATTTTTTGTGTAGGCAAGGATATTAAAGCCGGAATTCTCCAGCCAGAGCGATTCACTTTTCCTGCCAGAAGCGCGACCCCGCCCCATGGATTTCCCGGCTTCAATGGGAAATCCCATTGACAAGCAGCGGGTTAATCGAATCCCACCGCCTGCACGCAGTGCACCGCCGGGAATGAAGCAGCTGCGGAACCAAAGAATGCAGCCCTAAGAGTTACAAAAGCAAAGTAGGCAGATGGCCTTCAAATACAGATCAGCAACAGGCTAACTGAATACTGGAGCAGTATCTCGAGGTTGAATCACCTATTCCTTATGCTTATACAAAAGTAGGGAGGTTATGCTTCAATTATACTGGGCAATGGTGACACCACATCTGGAGTACTGTGCACAGTATGGGACATCTTATTTAAGGAAGGATGTAAATGTGTAGGAAGCAGTTCATAGAAGGTTTACCAGACTAATGCCTGCAATGGGCGAGTTGTCTTATGTGTAAAGGTTAGACAGACTAGATTTGTATCCACTGGAGTTTAGAAGAGTGAGAGGCGACTTGATTGGAACATATAAGATTCTGAGGGGACATGACAAGGCTGATGTGAGAGAGGATGTTTCCTCTTGTGGGAGAATCTGGAACGAGAGGCCACTCTTTAAAAATAAGAATTGATCCTAACTCCATACTCCCCAATTGATCTCCATTCCCAACTCCGCTTCCCATTTCTACTTGATCTTCACCACCCACTCGCCTCCCTGCTCCCCCAGCCACTTATATATATCCCCAATTCTTCCCTCCCCTTCCACATCCGGAAGCAGCAGGCGCTCAAGCAGGGTGTATCCCGACAATCTAGGGAACCCCTTCCAGACCTTTTGTGCAAAGTCCCTAACCTGTAGATACCTGAACTCACTACCCCTCGGCAGCTCTACCCTCTCCCTTAGCTCCTCCAGACTGGTGAACCCTTCCTCCAAATACAAATCCCTCACCTTGACCAGCCCCACTTCCCTCCACCTCCTGTATACACTACCCCCACCCCTCCCCTCTGGCTCAAACCCATGATTCTCGCACAGCGGCATTAGCACCGACATCCCTTCCACCCTAAAATGCCTCCTCAGCTGATTCATATCTTCACCGTGGACTGCACCACTGGGCTCCCTGAATACCTTCTTGGAGCCATTGGCAATGCTGCCATCACCATAGCCTTCAAACTAGACCCCTTACGAGATTCCTCCTCCATCCTAACCCACTCTACCCCTTCTCTTTCCCACCACTGCCGCACCTTGTCCACATTCGCCGCCCAATAATAATGAAGCAACTATGGCAACGCCAATCCCCGCTGCTGCCTCTGTAGCAGGGTCCTCCCCACACTTGGCACCTTCCCCGCCCATACAAAGTCAGAGATGATTGTGTCCACTTTCCGAAAAAAGACCTTTGGTATAAAGATCGGGAGAGCCTGAAAGATAAACAAGAACCTCGGCAGAATATTCATTTTCCCCACTTGGACCCTCCCCTCCAACGTTAAGTGCAGTGTATCCTACCTCTTAAGATCCTCCCTGGCCTCCTCCACCAGCTTTGTTAATTCCACTTATGGAGCCCCATCCATTCACTCGCTACCTGAATCCCCAAGTACCTAAACTATCTGTCGCTTCCATAAATGGCATCCCCCCTAAATTAGCCCGCTGTGCCAGCTCATTCACCGGGAATACCTCGCTTTTCCCAACATTCAGCTTGCATCCCGAGAACCCACCAAACCTCCCAACAGGCCCATAATCCTTCCCATACTCTCCAACGTATCCGAAACATACAGCAAGAGGTCATCGGCATAGAGCGACACCCGATGCACCCTCTGTCCCCTCATTATCCCCTGCCACTCTGCCGGCCCCCTGAGAGCCATTGCCAGTGGCTCTATGGCCAGCGCAAACAGCAGCGACGACAGTGGGCACCTCTGCCTTGTACCCCTGTGTAAGTCAAAGCTTTGTGAGCTCATATCATTCGTCCTCACCCTCGCTCTTGGCGCCAATACAGCAACCGCACCCATGCCACAAATCTCAGCCCAAACCCAAACCTTCCCAAAACTTCGAACAAGTACTGCCACTCCAGTCAATCAAATGCTTTCTCCCCGTCCATGGACACCACCACCTCTGGTACCAGAGCTCTCGACGGATTCATGACACATTCAACAGCCTTCTTATATTACTCACGAGCTGCCTGCCCTTCACGAAGCCTGTTTGATCTTCTGCAACCACCCCCGGGACACAATCCTCCATCCTCCCCGCCAACAAGTTAGCCAATACTTTCACATCCGTGTTCAATCATGATATGGGTCTATACGACCCACATTCCACCGGATCCTTCCCTTATTTTGGGATTAGTGTGATTACTGCCTGCTTCATAGTCTCCGGCAACTCCCCCTTCTCGAGTGCTTCATTAAACGCCCCCAACAGATGTGGTGCCAGGTCCGCCGCAAATTCCTTATAAAATTCTGCCGGGTACCCATCCGGCCCAGGGGCCTTTCCCGACTTCATACCCCAGATACTATCCAGCACCTCCCTCAGCCTCAGGGGCTCCTTCAACGACTGCCTCTTTGCTTCCTCCACCTGGGGAAATTCCAGCTCGTCCAGAAACCGCCCCATGTCACCCTCCTCTCCTCCTGGGTCTGCCTCATAAAGTCCCTGGTAATACTCTCTAAATACCTCATTTATCTTCCCTGGCTCTGACACCACATCCTCAGCCCCAGTCCGGATGGCCCTTTCTTCGCCCTTGACCATGTCATCTCTCACCTCCTGCCGCGTCGCAGAATCCCCCCCCCCCCCACTTTTCCCCTTCCCCTTCTTCCCCCTCCACTTCTCCTTTCCCCCTCCTCCCGGACACCCCTCTTGGCCTTCTCCCCACCACCTCACTTCCGTTCACCAGCATAACCTGGTAGCGCGGCTGCCCCTGCCCAAAGGCGCATCCTAACGACCCCCCCCCCACTCCTCAGCTCAACGAAGGCCTCCTGCTGGCCTTACCCACCCCCACCCAAACAAGGACTTCTCCTGAACTCCAGGTAGCCTTCTCCAAAAGCAAACAAACAGATGTTAAACACAAACAGTCCCATAAAACAGGAGGGGGGATGGGAACATCCATCCCCACAATAACTTTTCACCCCGACAACTCCTTACAATCTCAACATTGAACAGAACCCCCCCCCCCACAAAAAAAGGCGAACATCCCCCAATCCCTACACCCACTTCAAACATGCTCCCAACCATTACATAGTGCCAGCACCCCGGTTCCCAAGCATTGTCCGCTCAGTTCTCCCCCAGTTTATGCTCCTTAATGAAGTCTTCGGCCGCTTCTGAGGTCTCGAATTAATACTCCCGGCCTCCGAACGTCACCCATAATTTTGCCGGGTAGAGCACCCAAAACCTGATCTGCCGCTGGTACAGCACCGCCTTGGCCTTGTTGAAAACTGCCTGCCATTTTGCCAACTCCGCTCCGATGTCCTGATAAATCCGGACGTTACTTCCCTCCCAGTCGCAGCTACGCTTCTCCCTGGCCCACCGTAGAATTTTCTCATTCTCCACAAATTTATGGAGTCTCAAGATCACCGCCCGTGGCGGCTCCCCAGCTCTAGGCTTCTGCCTCAGGGACCTATGCGCTCGGTCCACTTCAGGGGCCTTATCTAGCACCCCTTCTGCCACCAGCCCCACCAGCATCCTCGAGACGTACCTCGTGGCACTCACACCTTCCACTCCTTCAGGCAGGCCCACTATTCGCAGGTTCTGCCTTCTTGAGGCATTCTCCTGCTCCTCTACCTTTGCCCTCACTGTTTTACAAAGGTCTCCTAGGAGCCCCATCTCCATCTCCAGAGCCAGCACACGATCACTGTGGTCCGAGATCACTCCTTCAATCTCCAGAATCTGTGACCCCTGCACCTCCAAACACCTCTCCATCCGCTGCAAAGTACTCTTCAGGGGTGCCACAGCTTCTGCAATGGCCTTTGCACGATCCTCATGCATTTCCTTCCTCTGTTTATGGAATTCCTCCTTGATAAAAGTCATCAGTTCCTGTATCTGGGGCCTTACAGCTTGCCCCTCCCCCATCTGCATGCTGGAAGAGACTGTTTGTGAAGCACAGGACTGTTTCAACTTTCCAGCCAAACCTCTCACTGTTTTCTGCTGGGTCCAGTGATCAGAAGACATACCATTCCAGGGGTAAACTATTCCTCTAACATTCACCTTTTCATTAAAATTCCACCCGGATCTGGGTAAAAAGAGCTCTTTTCTGTACTTTGAACAGGAACAGCCCTTTATGTGACCAATCACTCCATGGTCAGAAGCGGAAGTCGACTGTGTGCCTTACAATTCGATACCTGTTGTTGAAGTAGGCGGCATGATAGCACAGTGGTTAGCACTGTTGCTTCACAGCTCCAGGGTCCCAGGTTCGATTCCCGGCTTGGGTCACTGTCTGTATGTTCTCCCCGTGTCTGCGTGGGTTTCCTCCGGGCGCTCCGGTTTCCTCCCACAGTCCAAAGATGTGCAGCGTAGGTGGATTGACCATGCTAAATTGCCTCTTAGTATCCCAAAACGATTAGATGGGATTACTGGGTTATGGGGATAGGGCGGAGGTGTGGGTTTAGGTAGGGTGCCATTTCCAAGTGCTGGTGCAGACGTGATTTGCCCGAAAGGCCTCCTTCTGCACTGTAAATTTTATGAAATCTAAGTGCTCGCTGATGATAATATGTAGTCTACAAATCTTGTTCAGTTCCTCCGCACTATCATTCCCTCACCTTGATGAGCACAGACTTTCTTACCAACATGTGAGACGTTCATATATTTTCTAACAACCTCGCCTATTGATCTATTCACAGAACAAAACATTAAGGAAGATATTGAGGCCGTTGATGTCTGGGTGCATTCCTGTCTGATGTGCTACAGTGAGACTCAACACTACCCTCAAGCACAGTCTTCAAATAAGCTAGAGGCCTGTCAACATCTACCTTGCCAAAATGAATTATATCAGAGTCTATTCTTTATTTAATTATTTTATTATTTACTTCCTAATTTATTCAGAGTAAATTTGTTTTGTAATGAGACGTATATTTAATAATTTAAGATATTTTTGTCCTGCTACATTGTTGTGTGTGGAGCAGAGTTGCTCCAGTTAGTACGAGCATATTTGGCTGGTGGGTGGGAAAAAGGGAGGGAAGGAAATTGGCCTGGATTTCCACTCCTGATCACTATGCACACTGGAGAGTGTGCATATGGGTGTCAGGGGAAGGCTGGATCAGGCTCGGCAGTGATGCCCACTGTTATACCCTGACATATGGACGACCACAAAGTTGATTAACGAATAACGGTTTATTAAAGTTAGTAACTATATACAGAGAGTGAGATAAAAGGCAACCATGTTTCTAAGACTCCAAACTCCCAACTAACTGGGAAATCCGCACTCAGCCCCCAAGATTTGCGCGCTCCAGCCCAATTGGCCGATCGGGTCACATGGCCCTTCGGGAACTCGACCCCTTAAAGGAGCATGCTACCACACCCGTCCATGGCAATTCCTTTCCAGGTTAGTCATTGATGATTGAGGAAAAGTATTGATTGGCATGGCAGAAGTGTGGAAAAACTTAAATCATTGGGCCCAATTTTAACTCTGTGAGCGAATGGGATTGAAGGAGTTAAAAACCCACCCAAAGAGTGAGGCAGATTTCAAACCCGTTTTAACCCAAGTTGTAAGAAATATTGTGGCTCTTCACCAAGAGGTATCAAATAAAGGACATTCACTAACCCTTTATCTAGTAGATTCCAATCAGGAACACTGAGTAACTATTTAATTATCTATGAGCTATTTTATTAAGATTATTTTTCAGCATTGATTTAATCATTGAACAACGTGCAATTTTTGAATGTCCTGTAATGCTAATATTGCACAACAGGATGGTAGTCTAGTGATTAGAGGAGTGATTAATAATTAATAACTGAGTTCAAATCCCACTGTGGATCTTTTAGAGTTTGATTTTGGTCTAAAACAAAATCTGGAAATAAGGTGCTGGCATCAGTAAAAGTGGCTATATTATAGAAACAAGCAGATTCAGAGGGGAAACCTGCCACCCTTGCCCAACTGGCCTCTATATGACTCCAGTCTTAGACCAATGTGGTTGATTCGTAACTACCCTCATAGGTGGCCTAACAAGCCATTCCATTCAAACAAACCACAACAAACAGTTCAAGTAAAAGGCCACCTCCACCTTCTTGCGGAAGGGGGGGTTATAAATGTCAGCCCATTTCCCCAAAAATACATTATGAAAATGAATGCACACATTGCTGCTGTGTAATGTTAATGTTCTATTTATTAAATAGCATACTTGACATACTTGCACAGTTGCCATGATATTTTAAAGGTGGTTGACCTAACATGCATTTACCCTGTTCCTTGAGCTTTGTTTAAGCATATGTTCGACCAGAGCTTCAATCCTCTCAAAAACGTCCATTTTCACTGACCCTCATAATGTGCAGTTGGGGTGAACAGGCAAAGCATGCCAGGCATAGGAATTGAGTGGGATTCTGTGTCGCATCAAAGGGTTCACCTGAGAGTGTATGCCCATGAGGAAAGGGTAAATTCACACAGCTGATGGCAGTGGAGCTGCAGCTTTGCTACTTTAGCCCTTGCTTAACTTTGGCCAAACTCTAATCAAGCAGACAAGCTTATCATAGTTACCTGGGTAACATGGGCAATTACCAAGGTTTGCACTTCCATTTCAACGGAGAATCCTGCACATCTAAAATGGTGGCACTTCATGGGGTTTTCTTTTGTCGGAAGGGGTATTTGTATGGAATTCCAGTTTATGAAGTGTTCTTGAAAGTTTTGGTCTATCAATGTGTTGCCATGGTAACAAGTGAGGCTTTGCCAAATTAAGGAAAAGCAACCAAATGACTGAAGTGCTCAGTACACTGATCATGAGATCATTGCAAATGTACCATTTGATATTTATTTATTTCTGAAAAATCATTGGATTGTGTCAATTCGTAGGATCTGTTGCACTTTTTATAACAATAATGTCTATCTATTAGAGGAATTTAATTCTAATTTATTCTATTTAAGTTAATATTTTGTTTTATTTGCCAATAAAATTTTTTGCAAATGTTAGTTTGCTTCATGTTTCTTTTTAACAGAAAGGTTTAAAGGATGTACCTTTAAACAACAAAATCTGCACTTACATAGCACCTTTAACAAAGTAAAATGCCTCAAGTTTCTGAAGTTGCTCTCATTCATTAACCAGATTTCTGAGAGGCACCTTATTCCCTCTGGATAGGCCCAGTTAGGCTTCAGATCTGATTATTACATTCTGAGGAGACTGAGCTATTTTAGAAGCTCAACCTCCCCTGCTCTCTCCAGTTTAAGCACTGGCTTGATGGAACAAGTGTATCAATAGAGATCTGAGCTTCAAAAATCACAAGGTGCAATAGTGGCGCATAGATTTACAGGTTGTGCTTGTGAAATTCCATTTCTGACATTTTATTGATGCGTTAACATTTAGGAAAGAATACCTTTTAATTCTGTAGCACCTTGATGACCTGATTTAAGTATTGAAGAATCAAGTGTGGTCATAGAATATCATAGAATTTACAATGCAGAAGGAGGCCATTCGGCCCATCGAGTCTGCACCGGCCCTTCGAAAGAGCACCCCATGTCTCCACCCTATCCCCGTAACCCACAAACCCACCTAATCTGTTCGACGCTAAGGGGCAATTTATCAACAGTGCTCACTGTTGTAATGTTAATAAACACAACAGTCAATTTATGGACAGCAATAAGGCAGATGACTTGATAATCTGATTTTATGGATCTGAGTTATGTTATGGTACTGGACTGGACCCCACATTTATATGAGGAAGCCAGATGAGAAACCACAACAATTTTTCAATTTGTAAATTGTGAGGAAAGGATATTTCGCCCCAGGAGTGATTCCACTGACATATAGGGATTTTTTGTGTTAAAACAAACTTCATTATCAACACAGGATTACCCCATTAACATC
The DNA here is from genome assembly GCF_047496885.1 of Scyliorhinus torazame. Lineage (NCBI taxonomy): Eukaryota > Metazoa > Chordata > Chondrichthyes > Carcharhiniformes > Scyliorhinidae > Scyliorhinus > Scyliorhinus torazame. Next base: position 194,303,803 of record NC_092713.1, on the reverse strand, counting down.
CAAGAAGACAAAAACAGCTTTTCAATTAACAGTTAACATACTAATACTTTCTCCCCACTAACAAAACTACGGATTTTTGATTTCTTATCCGCCTCTTATTTCAACACATGGTGTGACAATTTTAAATGTTTCCTGGCCAACTCACCAGCCCCAGTTTATCTCCCCCTAAAGATTGACACACAGTCAAACAACTTAGGGCACAATTCAACTGAAAGAATTCTATGTCCGCTGCAGGGCTGAGAAATACCCGGCTATTCAATGTCACTTTTCCATTTCTTTTGACCTCGAGGGGTCCCTTTCCGCTGAGGCCGCAACGAGAATAATTTCCGAGAATAATGACATAGGTAGGAAAAGGGGTGTGGAGGTAATAAACAAGTTTAGGGAGTTAGGCTGGAAGTTAAAAGCCAGGACAGACAGAGTTGTCATCTCTGGTTTGTTGCCGGTGCCACGTGATAGCGAGGCTAGGAATAGGGAGAGAGTGCAGTTGAACACGTGGCTGCAGGAATGGTGTAGGAGGGAGGGCTTCAGGTATTTGGATAATTGGAGCGCATTCTGGGGAAGGTGGGACCTGTACAAGCAGGACAGGTTGCATCTGAACCAGAGGGGCACCAATATCCTGGGAGGGAGGTTTTCTAGTACTCTTCGGGAGGGTTTAAACTAATTTGGCAGGGGAATGGGAACCGGATTTGTAGTCCAGCAACTAAGGTAGCCGATATTCAGGACGCGAAAGCGTGTAATGAGGCAGTGGGGAAGGGAACACTGACAAAGGAGAGTACTTGCAGGCACGGAGAGGGGTTGAAGTGTGTATACTTCAACGCAAGAAGCATCAGGAATAAGGTGGGTGAACTTAAGGCATGGATCGGTACTTGGGACTACGATGTGGTGGCCATCACGGAAACTTGGATAGAAGAGGGGCAGAAATGGTTGTTGGAGGTCCCTGGTTATAGATGTTTCAATAAGATTAGGGAGGGTGGTAAAAGAGGTGGGGGGGTGGCATTATTAATTAGAGATAGTATAACAGCTGCAGAAAGGCAGTTCGAGGAGTATCAGCCTACTGAGGTAGTATGGGTTGAAGTCAGAAATAGGAAAGGAGCAGTCACCTTGTTAGGAGTTTTCTATAGGCCCCCCAATAGTAGCAGAGATGTGGAGGAACAGATTGGGAAACAGATTTTGGAAAGGTGCAGAAGTCATAGGGTAGTAGTCATGGGCGACTTTAACTTCCCAAATATTGAGTGGAAACTCTTTAGATCAAATAGTTTGGATGGGGTGGTGTTTGTGCAGTGTGTCCAGGAAGCTTTTCTAACGCAGTATGTAGATTGTCCGACCAGAGGAGGGGCAATATTGGATTTAGTACTGGGTAATGAGCCAGGGCAAGTGATAGATTTGTTAGTGGGGGAGCATTTTGGAGATAGTGACCACAATTCTGTGACTTTCACTTTAGTAATGGAGAGGGATAGGTACGTGCAACAGGGCAAGGTTTACAATTGGGGGAAGGGTAAATACGATGTTGTCAGACAAGAATTGAAGTGCATAAGTTGGGAACATAGGCTGGCAGGGAAGGACACAAATGAAATGTGGAACTTGTTCAAGGAACAGGTGCTACGTGTCCTTGATATGTATGTCCCTGTCAGGCAGGGAAGAGATGGTCGAGTGAGGGAACCATGGTTGACAAGAGAGGTTGAATGTCTTGTTAAGAGGAAAAAGGTGACTTATGTAAGGCTGAGGAAACAAGGTTCAGACAGGGCATTGGAGGGATACAAGATAGCCAGGAGGGAACTGAAGAAAGGGATTAGGAGAGCTAAGAGAGGGCAAGAACAATCTTTGGCGGGTAGGATCAAGGAAAACCCCAAGGCCTTTTACACATATGTGAGAAATATGAGAATGACTAGAGCGAGGGTAGGTCCGATCAAGGACAGTAGCGGGAGATTGTGTATTGAGTCTGAAGAGATAGGAGAGGTCTTGAACGAGTACTTTTCTTCTGTATTTACAAATGAGAGGGGCGATATTGTTGGAGAGGACAGTGTGAAACAGATTGGTAAGCTCGAGGAAATACTTGTTAGGAAGGAAGATGTGTTGGGCATTTTGAAAAACTTGAGGATAGACAAGTCCCCCGGGCCTGACGGGATATATCCAAGGATTCTATGGGAAGCAAGAGATGAAATTGCAGAGCCGTTGGCAATGATCTTTTCGTCCTCACTGTCAACAGGGGTGGTACCAGGGGATTGGAGAGTGGCGAATGTCGTGCCCCTGTTCAAAAAAGGGACTAGGGATAACCCTGGGAATTACAGGCCAGTTAGTCTTACTTCGGTGGTAGGCAAAGTAATGGAAAGGGTACTGAAGGATAGGATTTCTGAGCATCTGGAAAGACACTGCTTGATTAGGGATAGTCAGCACGGATTTGTGAGGGGTAGGTCTTGCCTTACAAATCTTATTGAATTCTTTGAGGAGGTGACCAAGCATGTGGATGAAGGTAAAGCAGTGGATGTAGTGTACATGGATTTTAGTAAGGCATTTGATAAAGTTCCCCATGGTAGGCTTATGCAGAAAGTAAGGAGGCATGGGATAGTGGGAAATTTGGCCAGTTAGATAACAAACTGGCTAACCGATAGAAGTCAGAGAGTGGTGGTGGATGGCAAATATTCAGCCTGGATCCCAGTTACCAGTGGCGTACCGCAGGGATCAGTTCTGGGTCCTCTGCTGTTTGTGATTTTCATTAATGACTTGGATGAGGGAGTTGAAGGGTGGGTCAGTAAATTTGCAGATGATACGAAGATTGGTGGAGTTGTGGATAGTAAGGAGGGCTGTTGTCGGCTGCAAAGAGACATAGATAGGATGCAGAGCTGGGCTGAGAAGTGGCAGATGGAGTTTAACCCTGAAAAGTGTGAGGTTGTCCATTTTGGAAGGACAAATATGAATGCGGAATACAGGGTTAACGGTAGAGTTCTTGGCAATGTGGAGGAGCAGAGAGATCTTGGGGTCTATGTTCATACATCTTTGAAAGTTGCCACTCAAGTGGATAGAGCTGTGAAGAAGGCCTATGGTGTGCTCGCGTTCATTAACAGAGGGATTGAATTTAAGAGCCGTGAGGTGATGATGCAGCTGTACAAAACTTTGGTAAGGCCACATTTGGAGTACTGTGTACAGTTCTGGTCGCCTCATTTTAGGAAGGATGTGGAAGCTTTGGAAAAGGTGCAAAGAAGATTTACCAGGATGTTGCCTGGAATGGAGAGTAGGTCTTACGAGGAAAGGTTGAGGGTGCTAGGCCTTTTCTCATTAGAACGGAGAAGGATGAGGGGCGACTTGATAGAGGTTTATAAGATGATCAGGGGAATAGATAGAGTAGACAGTCAGAGACTTTTTCCCCGGGTGGAACAAACCATTACAAGGGGACATAAATTTAAGGTGAAAGGTGGAAGATATAGGAGGGATATCAGAGGTAGGTTCTTTACCCAGAGAGTAGTGGGGGCATGGAATGCACTGCCTGTGGAAGTAGTTGAGTCGGAAACATTAGGGACCTTCAAGCAGCTATTGGATAGGTACATGGATTACGGTTAAATGATATAGTGTAGATTTATTTGTTCTCAAGGGCAGCACGGTAGCATTGTGGATAGCACAATTGCTTCACAGCTCCAGGGTCCCAGGTTCGATTCCGGCTTGGGTCACTGACTGTGCGGAGTCTGCACGTCCTCCCCGTGTCTGCGTGGGTTTCCTCCGGGTGCTCCGGTTTCCTCCCACAATCCAAAGATGTGCAGGTTAGGTGAATTGGCCAATGATAAATTGCCCTTAATGTCCAAATTGCCCTTGGTGTTGGGTGAGGGTGTTGGGTTTGGGTGGGGTGCTCTTTCCGGGGGCCGGTGCAGACTCGGGGGGCCGGGTGGCCTCCTTCTGCACTGTAAATTCAATGATAATCTATGATTAATCTAGGACAAAGGTTCGGCACAACATCGTGGGCCGAAGGGCCTGTTCTGTGCTGTGTTTTCTATGTTCTATGTTCTATGTTCCTGCTGGCGAGCTAAGGCTCGCTAGCAGGAAAGGCTCCATGCAGATCATGGCGCCATTTTGGAAGGCTGCCCTGATCTTTCCCCCAACCCCTGTTTTTGACCCTCCCCTCTCAATCTTGGGGAGGTCCCTGAGAACAACCCCTCGCCCTCCCCTCCTGGTAAGGCACCCCCGGGCCTGATTTTTGGCAGTGCCAACCTGGCACCCAGGCACCCTGGCACTACCAGCTTGGCACCCTGGCAGTGCCCCTGCCAGGGTGCCTAAGCGGCACAGTCTGGTCACCAGAGTGCCACCCTGCCCTGTTCCCAACCACCCAGGGGTCTCTAATGGTTGGGGAGATATCCCCCTCCCCCCCCCCCCCCCCCCCCAGGTGCCATTACAACTTGTCCATGTTTGCATGGACATCGGGTCATATCCAATGAGGGTGAGATCCAGAACTCCGTTGAATCTCGCAAAATGCTTTGAACTTGACAAATCTCACGAGAGGCCTCTCACGAGATTCAACGGCCTCGTCCCGACATCAGGTTGGGCGCGACGAGGCGCTGAATCGCACCTGTAGATTCAGAACGCTGACTCGCCAATTTCCCCTTGATCAATTTAAGTGGTCCTGTTACCTCATGACCAAAAAGCAATTTGGATGGACTGAATTTAGTTGATTCAATAGGGGCATCCCTAATTGCAAATAATACAAATGGGAATCCTTTATCCTATTCCTCAGGATAATCCTGTCTATAGGCCCTCAGCATGGTCTTCAGAGTTTGATAACACCTTTCTAAACTCCCTGCGATTCTGGATGATACACAGTGGATTTAAATTGTTTTACTCCTAAACTATCCATAACTTCCCTGAATGACTTCAACATAAAATTGGATTTCTTTTGGTATTCCGTAACTGGTAAAAAAAATTCAGTTAACTCCTCTTAGCTGTAATATTTCATTATGGAATATCTCCAAAATCTATTGACGCGTCCATTATGGTCAACAACTATGGATTCCCGCTTTTCATTTTAGGAAAGGGTTCCTAGTAAATGGTTCCTCAAATGCTGGAACGGATATTAAGCGTGATGTTTTGATTACCACCTGAGGTTTTCCTATGACCTGACCTGTGCAGCAAAATTCAACTACATCCTTATGCAATCCGGGTCAATTAAAATGTTTTTGTATTTTTGCTTGAGTTTTCCTTATTCCTAAATGACCCCCAACTGGAACCTTATGAGCTACCCGCAAAACCTCCTTTCTATAACCCACTGGTAATACCATTTGGTGAATTTCTGCCCACTTCTCATCTGCCTAAACATGTAAAGGCCTCCACTTCATCTTAACACATAATTTCTAATGTAATAACACTCTGGTATACACACAGATTCAATTTCTGTATATGCTTTCTGATACAACTGCTTTATCTCTGAATCCTTCTGTTGAAATTCAACAAACATCCCTACAGTAAAGGTATCCGCTTCATTCTCCACCTGCTCTTGTTCTTTATCAACAATCTGATCAAAGATTGTTTCAGATTCCTGAATCTCAGCCTCCCTATCTTTACTCCTTGATTTCTCTTCCTCCTGTCTCAACCTGTAGCTTTGTGATCTTGTCACCACACAATCTGGAAACACCCCTGGATATGTTTCTTGCAACACCTCAGTTGGTTGACTTTCCACCAGCTTTTCAACTATAGTAGGCATCACTCCCACCTGAGATCCAGCTATATCATTACCCAGGAAAAACTGTACCCTGAAAATACTAATTTCTCTATTACTCCTAAAACCACTTCACCACTATCAGTCGGGCATCGCGCCGCCCCAAAGGTGCGGAATGCTCCGCATCTTGGGGGGCCGAGCCCCAACCTTAAGGGGCTAGGCCCGCGCCGGACTAATTTCCACCCCGCCAGCTGGCGGAAAAGGCCTTTGGTGCCCTGCCAGCTGGCGCGGAAATGACATATCCGGGCGGCGCATGCACGGGAGCGTTAGCGGCCGCTGACGGCATTCCCGCGCATGCGCAGTGGAGGGAGTTTCTTCCGCCTCCGCCATGGTGGAGACCATGGCGAAGGCAGAAGGAAAAGAGTGCCCCCACGGCACAGGCCCGCCCGCGGATCGGTGGGCCCCAATCGCGGGCCAAGCCACCGTGGGGGCACCCCCCAGGGCCAGATCGCCCCGCACCCCCCCGAGGACCCCGGAGCCCGCCCACGCTGCCTTGTCCCGCCGGTAAGGTAGGTGGTTCAATCTACGCCGGCGGGACAGGCATTTTAGCAGCAGGACTTCAGCCCATACGGGCCGGAGAATCGCGGAGGGGGGGGGGGCCGCCAACCGGTGCGGCGCGATTCCCGCCCCCGCCGAATCTCCGGTGCCGGAGAATTCGGCAACCGCCGGGGGCGGGATTCACGCCAGCCCCCGGCAATTCTCCGACCCGGGGGGGGGGGGGGGGGGGGGGGTCAGAGAATCTCGCCCCTGATTTATAAAATAATTCAAAATCTGCTGCCATTTCTGCTGCCAGTCTAGCAGTTTTTACCCTTTGCTCTTCCGCACGAGTTTTCAATACTGCAGGAAGTGAATGTTTACATGCCTCCAAAATAACCATTTCCCTCACAGCTTCATACATTTGGTCTATTTTTAATGCTCTTATCCACTTATTAAAATAGTTTTGTTTGATTCTTTCAAATTCTAGATCCTGGTTCTTTCCTTAGATTTCTAATCATCTATTTGTAGGCTTCTGGCACTGGTTCATATGCTCTTAAAATGGAGTTTCTCACATGGTCATGATCCCTAGATACCTCCTCTGATAGTGGTGCAAACACTTTACTAGCTCTACCTACTAACACTGTGTGATCCAACACTACCCACTTGGTCTTTGGCTAATTCAATTGTTTAGCCACTTTCTCAAATGAGATTAAAAAGGATTCCACATCTTTTTCATCAAACCTTGGCAGTGCTTCAATTTATTGAAACATATCCCCACTAGGCTTTTGACTAAGAATGGTTACTCCTTCCTCTAGACTTTCCTCACTGTCTGCCTTTAACACCAACATTTTACGTTGTTTTTCTCTTTTCCTTTCCAGTTCCCTTTCCTTCATTTCCATTTTGTTAGAATAAATTTTCTCTCTTTACTCTTTTCTCTCGTCATTTCCTATCTCTCTCTTTCTTTTGCATCTGGCAATGCCGCTCTCTCTTTTTCCTTTTCCACTCTTTCTCTTTCTTTTTCTTTTAATTCCAATTCAAGTTGTCTCTATTTTTAAAATTATTTTGCAACTGTTTCATTTGTAACTGGATCCTCGCCAATTCTAATGATTCAGACTGTGCCTCTGGCAAATTTAAATGCTAAGCTATGACGTGAATTATCTTTACATTCCTCACCTCTTCAGGTCATGTCAACTGCAACTTGTCTGCCAAATCAAAAGCTTTGTTTTAACCACCCTTTGTAAATCAACCAGAGTGATCTCTCCCACACCCCACACCCAGGAAACGCTTAGCCACTGAAAGAGCCATTTCAACAGTCACACCCTATTTAAACTGCCTGAAAGCAACACCTGACAGAAAGCAACAGTTCCTCACACTCACTGGGCAGGATTCTCCGAGCCCGTGCTGGGTCAGAGAATCGCCGGCGGGGGGGGGGGGGGGGGGGGGGGGGTGTCACGCGAATCCTGTTGCGCCGCTCCAACGCCAGGCCACCCGACCGGAGAATCGGCAGCAATCGCGCCGGTGCGGTCGTTGAAAGCAGTCCCGGCCCGCCGGGTTCCACTGAGTCCCGCCAGCATGGTACACATGTGGTCCTACCTGGGGGGGCTGTCCTGGTGGGGGGGGGGGGGGTGCTGGGAGAGCCGACTCCGGGTGGCGCCTCCACGGTGGCCAGGCCCACGATCAGGGGAGCCGATGTTCCTCCGCACCTGGCCCCTGCAGGGCTCCGCCATGTTGCCCGGGGGCCGGCACGGAGACGGCCGTGGCGCGCATGCATGGCCCGCGCCGGCTTTCGGTGCCGGACAAGCGCACAGCACTCCGGCGCCGTGCTAGCCCCTGAGGAAGGGGAGAATGACTGGGCCTGGAGGCCCGTTGATGCCGGCGTTGTTCGCGCCGGTTTTGACACCAGCGTCAACACTTGGCTGGAACCCGGCCACTGTCTTTAAATTCAATAATCCTAAATCAAACTAGGAATTATATTGATTATTCCCAGCAAGAGCCCCCAATTTTGTTACATTACTGGACCAGACCCCCAATTTATATTAGGAAACCAGACAAGAAACCTCAACAATCTTTCAATTTGTAAACTGTGAGGAAGGGATACTTTACCCCCAGGAGTGATTTCACTGACATATAGGGATTTTCTGTATGAAAAAAAACTTTGTTAACAGTTAAACAGTTCTTAAAAAAATAAAAGAGGTTTTTGAGTTTACTTTCCCATCTACTTCTAAAATTGCAATTAAGCAAAATCCAGATACAGGTCAAATGCCTTTTATTAATTAAGTTAAATCTCAGTGGCTTACAGATTTATTCACAAAGTCCTTGGAGAGAAGTTTTCAGAAGTGAGGGTGTGGGTTACTCGGCTGTACAAGCTGGCGTAGGTAAGGAGGTTAAGATGTTAAAGGATACAGGAGCAAGTCAATCTTTAATGGTGAGAGTTAAGGAGATATGGGGAGGGGTTCTCTAGTCTGCCAGCTGCGTTTCCCGGTACTGCGCGCCCCTGCTGGCAGTAGGATTGTCCGTTGCTGCAGCCGGCCAATGGGGTTTACCATTGTGGCCACCCCACGCCATCAGGAAACCGACGGACAGAAGATCCCGCCGCCGGAAAATTCCGCTGACATAGTTTGGAAGGAGTTTACCAAAAAAGATAATAATATGTGGAATTAGTACTGAAAGCTGCATTTCCTGCATGGAGAAGCTCTGAGAGCGAAGCTCCTCAGTGCTGGCAGAGATTAGGGCACCATTCCGACCTCTGGATCCCCCGATGTGATCCCAGTACCCACCCCCAATACCGCAATTCACCTGTTGGGGGGACCTCGACTCCCCTGCACCCCACCTCACATGGGCAAAGCACTGCCGAAGCCGATGCCTAGTGCATGTAAAATGCCACCTGGCACCATGGCACTGCCATCTTGGCATCCTGGCAATGTCCTTGCCAGCCTGGCAATGTTCCCTGGGCACCCTAGCACTGCCAGTGTGGCACTCAGATAGCACTGCCAGGGTGCCAGGCTGGCAGCAACAAGGTGCCCAGGTGGCACCTACAGTGCCGGAGTGTCAGCCAACTGAGGCCTCCCTTCACCTCAGAAACCCGCCAAATGCCATCCCACATTGTCCCCGTTTGTGGGGATCAGTTCTAAACAGCACCCGGCTGGGGTCTCCTCGGTAAGGCTGGAAGATCCCAGGAGCCGGTTCATAGATCATAGAATTTGCAGTACAGAAGGAGGCCATTCGTCCCATCGAGTCTGCACTAGCCCTTGGAAAGAGCACCCTACCTAATCCCACACTTCCACACTATTCCCGTAACCCAGTAACCCCACCTGACTTTTTAGGACACTAAGGGCAATTTAGCGTGGCCAATCCACCCAACCTGCACACCTTTGGATTGTGGGAGGAAATCGGAGCACCCGGAGGAAACCCACGCAGACACAGGGTGAACTTACAGACTCCACAAAGACAGTGACTCAAGCCGGATATAGAACCTGGGACCCTGGAGCTGTGAAGCAACAGTGCTAGCCACTGTGCTACCATGCCACCCAGTACCCCAGTGGAATAACCCAAAGTTCGAAACTTAAATCACTTTTTCAGGTAGTGCTGTGCTGGGAAGAAAGCACTTCTGGACAATTGCCGTGCAAATATTTACCTGGGAAGTTCCAAGAGGGACTCCCCAGAACCTATTTGGTGTACCCCCCAAATCTGACATTGGGGAGCCTGGAAGTTACGGTCCAATATGAAATGAAATGAAATGAAATGAAAATCGCTTATTGTCACAAGTAGGCTTCAAATGAAGTTACTGTGAAAAGCCCCTAGTCGCCCCATTCCGGCACCTGTTCGGGGAGGTTGTTACGGGAATCGAACCGTGCTGCTGGCCTGCTTTGGTCTGCTTTCAAAGCCAGCGATTTAGCCCTGTATAGCGCTCTCATTGTTACACTGGAGTGTCAGCATAAATTAATATGTTCAAGCCTCTGCTCTGCACCTTGAACTCACAGTCTTCTTACTCAGAAGCAAGAAGGCTATCAACTGAGCCACTGCGAGTCACATATGCAGTGCATTATTTGAACCACCTCCACTGGAACTGTATTAAATGGTCACACGCAGTTATCACACAGAGTAAATGCTTGGATTTGGGAGGAGTTGAATCTTCTCCTTCCATTTATTTCTCGCGAGGCATTCACTTGTTACAATTGCATTTTGAAAGAGCTTTGACACTGCCTGCATATTGTAGGTCAGCTTGTCTCAAAGCGTCCCTCAACGTACAATGACCATGGAAAACTCTACAGACTACTGAGTTCAAAGCCCCTCAAGGCTTGTGTCAATAGTGAAATCTTGTCTTCTCTTCCATCTTTTCCGCTCGCATCCTTTCTTGCTCCAGGGCAAAACAACCTGCGTCACCCCATTCCTGATAGCTTTCCACCGGCTCTTGTGGGTGCATGCACAATCAGACTGCTGCACGATCAATTGTACAGAGACGAGAGTTGAATACAACTGAGGCTTTATTACTCTAAGATGTGTGGCCTCCTACAGCAGCTGGCGAAATGGCTGCTGTATAGGGAGCACACATATTTATACTCTGCCTACTGGGCGGAGCCAGCAGGCAGGGACTACCCCGTACCTGTCGGTACATCTTCTAATATATACAACAGTGGTGATTACCACATTCACCCCCTGTTAAAATTGAGTCCGGCGGGGGTGGTGGAGAACTATATACAGAGCAAGTTTTATATGCAGAAGTGAAAAAAAAATATTTATTTCTGAAGTCCAGTACAACGTGGTTTGATAGTCCCGAACCAATTATAGATTTAGCCGGTCTCAGGCCTTGACGTGGCATTGGGAGTGACGCAATGGTGGCGCCGATTCCGGTGTTGGTCTGGTCCCCGGTGACTCTGGGAGCGTGCCGAAATCCTCTTCATCCTCAGACGTGGTCGGGGGGGGGACGGATGGTCCTAGGGGGGTTGCTGCTGGGTGCGCTGGGGGAGGGGTGGGTGGAGCCGGGCCGGAGGGGTGTGTGTGTGTGGAACCTGCTGGTGCCAGCTCCCTGAGGGAGACAGTATCCTGGCGGCCGTCGGGATATGCTACGTAGGCATACTGGGGGTTAGCGTGGAGAAACTGCACCCTTTCAACCAACGGGTCCGCCTTGTGGAGTCAGACGTGCCTACGGAGGAGAATGGGTCCTGGAGCTGAGAGCCAAGTCGGGAGTGACACCCCGGATGTGGACTTCCTGGGGAAGGCAAAGAGACGTTCATGGGGTGTGTCGTTAGTGGCGGTGCATAGTAGCGACCAAATGGAGTGCCGTGCATCAGGGAGGACCTCCTGCCAGCGGGAGACCGGGAGATTTCTGGACCGTAGGGCCAGTTGGACGGCCCTCTAGACCGTCCCGTTCTCCTTCTCCACCTGCCCATTTCCCCGGGGGTTATAGCTGGGTTATAGCTGGTCGTCCTGCTGGAGGCGATACCCCTGCTGAGCAGGAACTGACGCAGCTCATCACTGTGGATGTAGGCAGGGAAGCCGAACACTGCGAAGATTTTGTTGAGGGCTTTGATGACGGTGGCAGACGTCATGTCGGGGCCTGGGATGGCGAATGGGAATCTGGAGTATTCATCGACCACACTGAGGAAATACGTGTTACGGTCGGTGGAGGGGAGGGGCCCTTTGAAATCCACGCTGAGGCGTTCAAAGGGGCAGGAGGCCTTCACCAGGCGTGTGCGGTCCGGCTGGTAGAAGGGCGGTTTGCACTCCGCATAGACCTGGTGATTGCCCTGACTTCCTCGATGGAGTAGGGCAGATTTTGGGCCTTTATGAAAGGTACAACCGTGTGACTCCCGGGTGACAAAGGTTGTCGTGCAGGGTCCAGAGTCGGTCTACTTGTGCGCTGGCACATATACCTCTGGATAGGGCATCTGGGGGCTCGTTGTGCTTGCCGGGGCGATACAAAATCTCGTAGTTGTAGGTGGAGAGCTCGATCCTCCACCTCAAGATTTTATCATTTTTGATCTTACCCCGCTGTGTGTTATTGAACTTGAAGGCTACCGACCGTTGGTCAGTGAGGAGAGTGAATCTCCTGCCGGCCAGGTAATGCCTCCAATGCCGCACAGCTTCAGCGATGGCTTGGGCCTCTTTTTCAACGGACGAGTGCCGAATTTCGGAGGCATGAAGTGTTCGTGAAAAGAATGCCTTTGGAAGACCGAGAACCCATTGGCGACGCCGAAGGGAACCCTGAGAAAATGGTAGAGGCGGCCATCTGCCTCGAAGGCAGTGTATGGGCGGTCCGCCTTACGGATCGGGAGTTGGTGGTAGGCGGATTTGAGGTCTACATTTGAGAAGACCTGGTACTGTGCAATCTGATTGACCATATCAGATATGCATGGGACGGGATACGCGTCGAGCTGCGTGTACCTGTTGATGGTCTGGCTGTAGTCCACGACCACTCTGTGTTTCTCCCCAGTTTTCACCACTCCCACTTGGGCTCTCCAGGGGCTGTTGCTGGCCTCGATGATGCCTTCCCGAAGCAGTCGTTGGACTTCGGACGATGAAGGTCCTGTCCTGGGCGCTGTACCATTTGCTCCTGGTGGCGAAGGGTTTGCAATCTGGGGTTAGGTTTGCGAATAGGGAAGGTGGGTCGACCTTTAGGGTAGTGAGGCCGCACACAGTAATGGGTGGTAGGGGCCCGCCGAATTTCAAGGTTAGGCTCTGGAGGTTACACTGGAAGTCCAGGCTGAGTAGCAGGGCAGCGCAGAGGTTGGGGAGGGCGTAGAGGGGGAAGCCACTGAATTCTACGCCCTGGACTGTGAGTGTGACTATACAGTACCCCCGGATCGCCACAGAGTGGGATCCGGAGGCCAGGGAGATTCTTTGATTGGCGGGGTGTACCGCAAGGGAGCAGCGCATTACCGTATCTGGATGGACGAAGCTTTCGGTGCTCCCGGAGTCCAGCAGGCAAGATGTCTCGTGCCCATCGATCTTCACGCTTGTCGAGGCGGTGGCTAGATTGTGCGGGCGAGACTGGTCGATCGTGACCGAGGCGAGTCGTGGTTGGTCGTCGCTGGAGTCAAACGATGGGGTGCCCGGGGGGCACGGGTCCTGGAACAGTGGTGGTGCCCATGTGCCATGGGGAAGACAAGATGGCGGCGCCTGATGATCATGGGGTGGACAAGATGGTGGCGCCCACGGGCCGCACGTGGCGGGGGTTGAAAAAGATGGCAGCGCCCATGAGCTGCACGTGGTACGGGAAGGGAAAGATGGCGGCGCCCACTAGCCGCGCATGGTCTGAGGGGGAAACAATGGCGGCGCCCACTGGCTGCACGTGGTCCGGGGAGGTGAAGATGGCGGCGCCCATTGTCCGTTCGCGAGGGGGGTCGGGGCCATAGCGGTGACTGAGCAGGCCTGGCACACCGCAGTGAAGGGCCCCTTCTTGCCGTAGGCCTTGCAAACGGCGGTGCGGGCCGGGCAGCGTTGGCGGGGGTGTTTCTGTTGCCCGCAGAAGTAACATTGGGTGCCCCCGGGGTTGGCTGGCTGGCCCGTGACACAGGTGTATTGGCTGGGTGAGGCCCCTCATGGGGCGGCCGTCTGCGGAGTCCACGATGTGTAGGAGGGGCGGGCTGCGCGGCTTGGGGTGTAGGCCTGAATATTGCGTGAGGCGACTGTCATCGATAGCGCCAGTTTTTTTGTTGCTGCGAGATCGAGCATGGCCCCTTCTAAATGTCACTGGCGTCTGAGGTCTGACCCTATCCCCGTAATGAAGGCGTCCCTTCAGCATGAGGAGGTTTGAATGTTCCATGGCCGTGACGGCCTGACAGTCACAGTCTCTGACCAGTGGAATTAAAGCACGCCAGAAATCTTCTACAGACTCATCAGGGAGTTGAATGCGAGTAGAGAGTATGTGTCTGGCGAAGAGCATGTTCGTCTGCTGGGCGTAATTCTCTTTCAATAGCGCCATGGCTTTGTCGTAGTTCGGCGCGTCCTGGATAAGAGGAAAGACGTTGGAGCTCAGCCGCGAGTAGAGTATCTGGATCTTCTGAGCTTCCAGGATTGAGTCTGGTGCAGACCTGATGTAAGCTTTGAATCAAGCTCGCCAGTGTTGAAAGTCCTTTTTGGCGTCGCTTGATTGTGGATCCAGCCGCAGGTGATCCGGCTTGATGCGGAGGTCCATCTTCTGAAAATCCTAGAGTAATAAATTGATGCACGATCAATTGCACAGAGACGAGAGTTGAATACAACTGAGGCTTTATTACACTGAGATGTGTGGCCTCCTACAGCAGCTGGCGAAATGGCTGCTGTATAGGGAGCACACATATTTATTCTCCACCTACTGGGCGGAGCCAGCAGGCAGGGACTACCCCCATACTGTAGTACAAGGTCTTACCACACATCTTCTAATATGTACAACAGTGGTGATTACCACACAGACTGTGAAGCAAGGTCAAATATCATGCCAGTATGTGCAAGGGAGAAATGAAGGTGAGAGCTCCAAAAAGGGACACCTATTGAGTAATCATGGGTAGACTTTTGTTCTATAAATGAATGTTCAAGTTTTGTGTAAAAGAACAAATGAAGTGCGTTTTGAAGCATAGTCACGAATGTAACATAGGGAACGTGACAAACAACCAAATTCATGCACAGCAAGATCCCACAGACAGTAACATGATAATGACCAGACAGGCGGTATGATCTCATTGGACGTTTTGTGTTTTATTGAGGTCAGTTACAGGGTGAATGTTATCCAGGATGTCAGGGAATAGCTCTCCCTCTTCTTCAAAATAGTGGCCTGGGATCTTTTTGCATCTGTCCAACAGCGGATTCGGGACTACGGTTTACTAGCTCAACCTCAGCACGACTGGGAAAGCAGCACTTCTTCAGTACTGCACAGCAGTTTCAGCCTAGATTAGTGCTCAAGTCTGTATTGGAGTGAGGCTATGAACCGAGAAACATCCGATTAAGAGATGAGCATGCTACCACAAAGCTATAGACACAGGTACAATGTTTGAAAAAAAGCAAGGGGTTAGATTATACAGGGACGGATTACCACACCACCACCCCGCACCCACTCACCCCCCGACCCCACCACCCATTCCCCCATCCCCACTCGAGCCACGCGAGCATATTCCACCATTGAGTTACCCTCCAGCAGATCATGGATGATCTGCAGCTCAGTTCAATTTAGAGACTCCACTCCTAATCCCTAAAACAACAATAACTTGTATTTTTATAGCATCTTTAACATATTAAAATGTTCCGAGACATTTCACAGAAGAACACACAAGGGTTTCATTTTCATCAATTAATTGTGCTACCAGCCTAAGAATCTCCATTTCCTAAACATTGTATTAAACAGCACATCAGAGTGACACAGTGATTAACACTGTTGCCTCACAGCGGCAGGGACCCACGTCCAATTCCGGCCTCGGGTGACTATCTGCGTGGGGTTTGAGTGTTCTCCCTGTGTCCGTGCGGGTTTCCTCCGGGTGCTCCGGTTTCCTCCCACAGCCCAAAGATGTGCAGGTTAGGTGGATTGGCCATGCTAAATTGCCCCTTAGTGTCCAAAAGGTTAGGTGGGGTTACTGGGTTATGGGGATAGGGTGGGGGCCTGACCCTAGGTAGGGTGGTCTTTCAGAGAGTCGGTGCAGACTGAATGGCCTTCTTCTGCACTGTTGGGTTCCATGATCTGAATGTGACTTTTTACATGTGTATTTTATACAGGCTTCTCTTACTTCGTCAATATCTATAAAGTTTGTTTGCGATTCTATAATTTACCTAGTTTTGCACACCTCAGAAGCTGCGATAGAAGAAAAACAAGAAAAGACAAAATAATAACTTCAACATCTAGGTCTATTTATGGTAGAGTAACATGAACTGAGAAGTGATCCATGTCTCTCAAATAATAAAAATATTGCACCTATTAACAGAATATTCCCATTTGACAGATTGAGGACAAGGAAACGTGAGTTTAAATTACACAAAAGTATGAATAGATTGTGTGTTAGACAATTCCTCTTTTCCCAGAGAGCTTTTGGAATACTTTGTCAGCAGGTGTGGTAGGTGTTGACTCTCTGTGCGCCTTCAAAGGGGAGCTTAGCTGGTTCTCCATTCTGGTAGAAATTGCATCATATGGAAGATCAGTGGATGTACTGAACAATTCTGATTGCTGTGTGTGATTTCCTGTTATTTTACCTTTCTCTACATGCATAAATGCAAGCATGTTTTACTCCCTTAACTGCTCTCCCAATTCCTGCTCAGAGGTTGCTACCCTCTTTCCTGTTTGTGAGTAAGCATGCATGTGTATGTCTGAGCATGTGGATACATATATGCATGTGTGTTTGTTTATGCAGTTTTTATATTTGCACATATTTGTGCACTTACATGTGTATTTGCATGTATGAGTCTGCCCATGTATGTTTGCTCCAGTTAGTATGCATGAGCATCTATTTGTGCACAGAGATGAAGTTGCACTTTTGTGTGCATTTGTGCGCACACTTGTATGTGGGTATGAATGTGAGAGTGTATATATGTGAGACTGCGTATGTGTGAGTCTGTGTGAGTGTGTGTCTGTCCGTGTGTGTCGGTGCGTGTGTGAGACTGTGTGAGAGTGTGTGAGACCGTGAGAGTGCATGAGTCTGTGTCTGTGTGAGACTCTGAATCTGTGTGTGTGAGTGTGAGAGTACGTTTGCATCTGTGTGTGTGTGTACGTGTGTGTGTGTGAGACTGTGTGAGAGTACGTGTGTGTCTGTGCCGATGTAACTGTGTGAGAGTGCATTTGGGTCTGTGCGTGTGAGACTGTGAGAGTGTGTGTGAGGCTGTGTGTGTGAGTGTGCGTGTATCTATGCCTTTGGGAGGGGGTTTTCAGAATGTCACATCTTCTTTTAGTTCTAATAATGATGGCTCCTATTCAGTCATTGGGAACAAACAACGCAAGACAATCATCTAAATTAGGGCTTTTGCATGGAACATAAAAGCAAAAGAAACGGTTGAAATCCAACACTAGGTTTTCTGTGAGGGAGTATTAACTTCCTGATAGCCCAGTGTACAGGACAAGAAAGGAACCAGGCACAAAATCTTGGCTAGTTTTGACCATATCTAGCTGCTCAGGGGTGTCCTTATCCTCGTCCTGCCAAGATCAGTTTAGTGATGTCCCAGCTTCACGTTACCCTACTAACCTGTCAGACGTAGAGCAAGGACTCTTTAATATGTTTATTCCCATTGCCTTGCTCTGTGCAGTGAAACATGAGAAATGCTTACTGCCTCAGTGGCTATCTTGTGAGGGCTATTTGACAGATGAGTAATGTGGGATTGCTGATCACTGATCTTCCTTGAGAGAAGGAGTAATGTTGTCAGCTTAAGGCAAAGCTGTCATCCTTTGTGTGATGAAACAGGAATCCCTCACCTTCTGCACGAGATCAAGACTGTCACGAACGTGGTGTTATTTTTACCTCAAAAAAAAGGAAACGCGTCTGTTCTTTAGCAAGCAAATAAGCTGTTATTCAATACAGTCCTGGCAGGTTGACAAATTACAAACTGATTGGCAAAAGGGGGGTCAGTCACATCTTTAAAAAAAGCACAAGTGAAAATCAGGAGTACCAACACAACAGAAAAGCAAATGAATCGCACAGGATCGAACAATTGGAACTTTTTAAAAACATAAAACAATGAGTTCCTCCAACTTTATTCACTATTCTGCTTAAAGTTCTTCACAGCTGCTAACCAACATTTTTCCCCAAAGCAATCTCATCAAAACCTCTCACTGGCCATTTATCTGCACACAAAGGGCGGGATTCTCCGGCCCCCCGCCGGGCCGGAGAATCGCTGGGGGGCGGTGTGAATCGCGCCCCCCCACCCCGACGACGGCTGCCGGATTCTCCGGCGCCGTTTTTTTGGTGGGGACGGGAATCGCGTCGCGCCGGTCAGGGACCGTTGGCAGTGGCCCCCCCCCCGGCGCTTCTCCGCTCCGCGATGGGCTGAGTGGCGGCCCGTTTTCGGCCAGTCCGCCGGCCTAAATCAAACAAGGTCCATACCGGTGGGACCTGGCTCTGCGGGTGGCCTGTGGAGTCCTTGGGAGGGCGCGGGGGATCTGGCCCCGGTGGGGGCCCCCACAGTGGCCTGGCGATCGGGGCCCACTGATCCGCGGGCGGGCCTGTGCCGTGGGGGCACTCTTTCCCTCCGCGCCAGCTGCTGTAACGGTCCTCCATAGCCGGCGCGGAGAAGAACACCCCTGCGCATGCGCTGGGATCACGCCAGAACACGCTGGCGCTCCCGCGCATGTGCCAACTCGCGCCGGCCGGCAGAGGCCCTTCGGCGCGGCGCCATCCCCGCCAGCGCCGGCCTAGCCTCTGAAGGTGCGGAGGATTCTGCGCCTTCCGGGCGGCCTGATGCTGGAGTGGTTCACACCACTCCTCGGCGCCGGTACGGCCCACCCCGCCAGATAGCAGAGAATCCCGGCCAAAATGTCTGTCGCTGTTTGTCTACACAGCAAGAAAGAAAGTCTTGCATTGATCTAGGCTGGAATTCTCCGGCCATTGGGGTTCTCTGTTCCCGTTGGCAGCGCACCCTCACCCGTGGGTTACCTGGTGGCATGGGATGTCTACAATGGGAAATCTCATCGACAAGCAGCGGGAACAGAGAATTCTACCGCCAGCGAACAGGGCGCCATTGGGAAACACGCGGCTGGGAGACCGGAGAATCCAGCCCTGAGTTTCACAACCGCCCGACATCCCAAAACACGTTACAACCAATGAGGTGCCTTTGAAGTGTAGTCACTGGTGTAATATAGGTAATGCAGCAGCGATTTGCACAGAGCAAGATCGCACAAACAGCAAAGTAGTAATGACCAGGTCCGCCGGGGTGATTCTCCGTTATGCCGACCCTCAGGGGTTTCCCGACTGTGTGGGGCTGCCCCACAATGGGAAACCCCATTGACCGACCGGCGTAACGGAGAATCCCGCCAGCCGGTCGGGGCAGAAATGTGGCCCGCCCTGTTTTTGTGATGTTGTTTGAAGGATCTGAGCGTGTCGGTTAATAGCAGGAAAGGCTAAAATAGAGATTTGCACCAGGCGTGAATCAATTTGCAATCTAACTGACCTGCTCCTGCTGGCAAGTTCTGGATCATGCCCAAATATGGTGAGAATATCGTTAACCCCAATTTGCATCTTATTAGCGAGATTAAAGTTGAATGTAACGGCCACCTGGGAATTAACCGGCTCCCCAGCGAGAAATCATGCGGGTGTCGTTTAGTACTCCTTTCTAAAAACGGGAAGCTGTTGCAATGGCTGCTGATGTGAACTGAGGACATGAATAACCATTTCCATTTTCGACATTGTGGTAAACCACTGTTGCACCTGTATTAGGTGATGTACGGTAGGACCTGTACTACAGGTTCGCCGGTAGTCCCTGCCTGTATAAATATGCGTGTCCTCCAGCCAGCAGCCATTTCGCCAGCTGTTGTCGGAGGCCACACATCTGATAGCAATAAAGCCTCAGTTGGATTCAACTATCGTCTTTGTCCAATTG
Source organism: Scyliorhinus torazame (assembly GCF_047496885.1). Lineage (NCBI taxonomy): Eukaryota > Metazoa > Chordata > Chondrichthyes > Carcharhiniformes > Scyliorhinidae > Scyliorhinus > Scyliorhinus torazame. The sequence goes on along the minus strand of NC_092713.1, from coordinate 194,284,146 downwards.
ATCGTGCCTCAATTTATTGCTATCAGTTTCTAAGGATGGACCTCCGTATCAAACCGGATTGCCTGCAGCTGGATCCTCACTCAAGCGACGCCAGAAAGGACTTTCAGCCCTGGCTAGCTTGCTTCGAAGCGTATATCAACGCGGCACCAACCCCTGTTCCGGAGGCTCAGAAGATTCAGATTTTATATTCCAGGTTGAGCTCCAAAGTCTTTACGTTAATCCAGGACGCGCCGAACTACGCTAAAGCCATGACTTGACTCAAGGACAACTACGCACAGAAAACTAACATGCTCTTCGCCAGGCACGCACTCGCCACTCGCTCTCAACTCCCTGGTGAGTCCATAGAAGGCTTCTGGCGGGCCCTAATCCCACTAGTCCGGGACTGTGACTGTCAGGCCGTTATGGCCAAGGAACACTCAGACCTCCTTATGCGGGACGCTTTTGTGACTGGAATTGGGTCAGATCTCATACGCCAGCGACTCCTAGAAGAGGCAACGCTGAGACTAAAACGCTAGCTCTCTCCATGACGGTCGCCCTGCGCAACGTCCAGTCCTACACCCACAGTCGTGCGGCCCACCCCTCCTACGCTTCATGGACCCCACAGACAGCCGCCCCAGCGGGGGCGCTGCCCACCCAATACGCCTGCGCTGCACGCCAGCCAGCGAACCCCCAATGCTATTTTTGCGGCCAACAGAAGCACCCCCGCCAACGCTGCCTGGCCCGTGCTGCCCTTTGTAAAGCCTGCGGGAAGAAGGGCCACTTCGCCGTGGTGTGCCAGGCCCGCTCAGTAGCCGCTATCGCTCCCACCCCCCTCGGTCATGGACAATGGGCGCCGCCATCCCCCCCCTCAGACCACGTGCGGCCATTGGGTGCCGCCATCTTCCCCTCCGTGCAACACGTGCACCGCCATCTTGTTCCACCCCCACAACGTGCGTTCCATGGGCACCGCCATTTTGTAACCCTCAAGATCTTCGGGCGCCGCCATCTTGTCTACCCCTCAGCACATGGGCACCACCAACATTCCAGGATACGGGCTCACCAGCCGCCCCATTACCCGACGACCAACCAAGACTCGCCTCCATGTCAATCGACCAGTCTTATCTGCATAACCGGACCAACGCATCCACCAGCATGAAAGTCGACGGACATGTAACCACCCGGGAGCACTGAAAGCTTCATACACCCAGATACGGTAAGGCGCTACTCCCTCACGATACACCCCGCCAACCAAAAAATATCCCTGGCCTCCGGATCCCATTGCGTAGCGATCGGGGGGGTACTGTACGGTCACGGTCCAGGGCGTAGAATTCAGCGGCTTCCGCCTCTACGTCCTCCCTTATCTCTGCGCTGCACTAACCCTCGGCCTGGATTTCCAGTGCAACCTCCAGAGCCTAACTCTGAAATTCGGCGGGCCCTTACCACCCCTTACTGTGTGTGGCCTCACGACCCTAAAGGTCGACCCACTTTCTGTAGCCATCTGGGATGGCCACGTCGCCATTACAAAATGGACACTTGCAAAGAATGCAGGGAAAATTGGACAATGCTAAGAAACAAGCAGGTGCAAGTTCTGTCTGTTGATGAGAACTTTAAACGCTCAGACAGGACAGAAACTATCAAATGATTACATACTAATGAGCAGTCTCCAGGGACAAAAGGGAAACATTTAGATACACAATGTTAGGACAGACTCCCCGGCGCCAGAAGAAGCTAAGACAAAGCTGACTGACAGTCACCAGGACACGCCCAGCGATCAGGGAACCACCCCTCTATTGGAGGAAAATCGATACCGATGATTGGGAAAGACCCAATTAGTTGAGGCCAAGTTCAAGGCCCGCCCAAAAGAGGACGAGAAACTCAGGGAAGTTTTAAAGGGAACCTTCCCAGCCCGTTACGACAAGTTTAGAAATGCAATCACCACACACAATGGTGTGATTTTAAAGGATGGCATTTATATAGTTCCCAGCCAGGACAGGAACCATATTATTTGTCAGTTCCATGACAATCATGGACACCAAGGAATTGAACCCACCCCAGCCCATCTCAGACCGCTTTGCTGGTGGCCTGATTTGAAAACCAATGTCACACACTATGTAGAGAATTGTTTAATCTGTGCCCAGAACAATCAGGACAGATATGCGAAAAAAGCTCAACTTAGCCATACCCGCCCCGTTAATGGACCCTGGACAAATCTCCAGATAGATTATATCGGACTCCTATCCCATGCAGAAATGGTTACAAGTATGTGTTGGTGGCCATAGATACTTTCACAAAATGGGTGGAAGCATTTCCCTCAAGAACTAATAAGGCCAAGACGATGGCTAAAATATTAACACACCACATCTTTACAAGATGGGGCCTCCCACGCAGTATAGAGTCCGATCAAGGCTCCCATTTCACCGGACGTGTAATGGAAAACATCCTCACGATTTTCGGAATTACACAAAAGTTCCATATCGCATACCACCCTCAGTCAAGTGGTATTGTAGAACGAATGAATAGGACATTGAAAGCCACCCTCAGGAAAATGGTTCAGCAAAATAATAGCACCTGGGATTCAGTACTCCCATTCGTTTTGATGTTTTTAAGAAACACGGGACCTACATCCACAGGATACACCCCCCACACCCTCGTGACCGGACGCCCCATGAAAGGCACTGAGTATTTACTAGGACTGGATTTGGCCAGCCCCGCAGTTACAGCCCTCACACATGAAAACGCAGTTACACAACTGGTACAGAACATAAAGGCAGCCCAACTCGCCGCAGCAGTGAGACTTGGAACCAGGAAGAAACAGAGCAAGGCCTGTTTCGACAAAACAGTACACGCCGAGTTTACAGTAGGGCAACAAGTTATGCTTTCCCTTTACAACCCCAGTTCATTCCTCTCCCCAAAAGTTTCCGGACCGTACTCCATTTCGGACAAAGTCAGCCCCTCAGTATACAAAATAACCTATCCCAATGGTAAGTCTGCGTGGTTTCATATAAACCAGCTCAAGGCTTACGGCTTGCAGAATAACCACACACACCACATCCTGCTCGCAGCAGCAGATGATCACTCCCAGCCCACAGATGACGTATTCATACCCTCCCCCAACCACTCCAGCCCACCCTCAAACATGACTTCAACTCCGCCCACAGAGGCATGACTCCGCCTCTCCCTTCCCTCAACCAGCAGCGACAGCAACAGTGATAGCGATCAAGATGACGATAGCCACAGCACACTACGTTACGCCGACACCCCTGCACCAGGCCCCACTCCCAGTGAATCTGAGCATGATTCTACCGACCCATTTGAGATCACTTATATCAAAGCCCCTGACCCAGACCCACCGCCCGACGATTACGGATTGAAGCATAGTAGCTCCAACCTCGACACACGATTCTGGCACCGAGACAATTCGTTCAGGCTCATCCGGAACGATGAGATGGACCCCAATTCGCCCCAAGCAGCTTTAGCACGGTTACTACAGACAGGAGTTTGGCAGCCGGGAGAAGATGATGACTTAGAGTCTGACTCCCACCAAACCAATCCCTTTGCGACCCTGTTCACTATTAAGCAGTGAGGTGTCCAGATGATGGAGAAAAAAGGAACCAATGGAGAGGTACGGTGTCCTTTCTGATGGAACCTGCACCATGTTTGTTGAATGTTTGTTCGTTAGTGTTATCGTTAAGTGTTGTGTGTAAACTCGGAAATTTTTTTCACGGCCCCACGTCACCACCCGCTTTGACGGCCAATGGCTGTTAGAGGATCTAGTTGGTCCCCAGAAACTTGTTAATGGAACAAGTTTGTCCCAGACAATAGTCAGAGGAACTAATCTGTCGACAGAACCCGACTCATAGTTGCTCTCCTAATTCGAGAGGCAGTCCCCCACGACGACCACGTTCTTACCCGTTCTTGCCGGTTGCTCAGGCAGTGGAGAAACGGCATTGGTCCCCGCCCTGCCTGAGGTCAGCTACGCGTGGGTAGAGCACATACGGCATTGATCACCGTCCTACCCGGGGATTGCACCCATTTCTTACCCGCCCATACGCACCCCATTTTGGCTCATTACGTTCGAAATTCTTTTGTTTGGTTTTGGCAACCCTTAGGTTGCTTCCCTATGCTATTTACATCCTCAAACATTGGGATGGTAAATCACACAGGCTGCGAGACTGCTCGCAGTACGGCATATTTTCTTAGATGTCTTGTCCAAATATTCTTTTTTTTTAAATGAGGGAGTCACAGATGGTGACCAATTATAAAGGGAAATTGGCAGGAAAGGACAGACAGACATACGAGATCTTAAGCAAGATAATAACAGAAATTATGCTTGTGTTCACAGAACTCCGGAAACCGAGGAACCCCAGAGGAAGACAAAGAAGTCCGACAAAGGTGAAGACAGCCTTCTTGTTCACATGGATCTTAGCAGGATCCCTTCAGTTGCGCGCGGACGCTACCCCCCTGACCCCTACCACACAACCCGTAAATGACTCTCATCCCTGTAATACACGGAACCCCGAGATAACGAACCTAGCGACAGCTAGTAATACCCCGACCTGGTGTGATAGGTTTATCACCTGGTACTCACTCTCATATGTAATCGAAGCACTCTGAGTGCTGGAGATACTTTGCAGTGTCGTGCAAACGTTTAGAGTCATGAAATGGCGAAACAGAGCAGATCGCTCTCGCACCCCGGTATACAGATTTAGGTCCCACATTTTCGGATTTTACCAGATCCCCGAACCTATTGGGACGGATTAAAGAGCATCCATTTTGTTTATTGTATTCTATGGAATAAAGAGATGTAAACCTCTGTGTCTGACTGCCAGGCCAGAGAAGTTTGTGTGCTGCTATTTTGTAGTTTAAGATGTACAGATTATTTTTGGATTGTTTGTACTTTTGGATTGTTTAAATGAGGATAGTTTATTGAGAATAGTTGGAGGTTCCAGTTTTTAAATGTTTCTGTAATGCATGTATTAATGTCATAGAGCCCCGTAGAATTTTTTGATAATGAATGTATTTAAAATGGTTTAGGTAAAATTGTGTTTCATAGGATAGGGCAGTGTAGAGCCTAAGCATAGGTGTCCTGGGGATCAGAGGATGAAGACGCCATGGTAATGTGATCCTTCATGCTTCACGTTGAGGATCACAAGGAGGGAGTGTAGCCATCTGGGATGGCCAAGTCCCAATTACAAAATGAACACTTGCAAAGAATGCAGGGAAAATTGGACAATACTAAGAAACAAGCAGGTGCAAGCTCTGTCTGTTGATTAGAACCTTAAACGCTCAGACAGGACAGAAACTACCAAACGATTTACATACTAATGAGCCATCTCCGGGGACAAAAGGGAAACATTTAGATACACAATGTTAGGACAGACTCCCCGGCACCAGAAGAAGCTAAGACAAAGCAGACTGACAGTCACTAGGACACGCCCAGCAATCAGGGAACCACCCCTCTATTGGAGGAAAATCGATACCGATGATTGGGAAAGACCCAATTAGTTGAGGCCAAGTTCAAGGCCCGCCCAAAAGAGCGCAAAGCCCTTTTGAGTATAAAAGGTATCACCCAAGGGAGAATGCCCTCCTTTGGCTTTGGCTCTCAGCGAAGAGAGAGACCAGCCTAGCAGCTACAGCAGACCAAGTAAGTTCCAAGTCAACGCACGCTATGAGATAGACGCTCCCAGTTGCTACCCTGTAAACAGCTCAACCCAGCAGCCTCAGAACCAAGCAACGGCCATTGTTCCTCTGACTGAGTGGGTGCCCGGAGCTAAGTATAGGCCTTAGTAATAGTAGTAGTTTAGTTTGTAGAGTTTATGCATGAGTAGATTTGACTGTGTGTAAATAAATGAGCATTACTTTTGAACTTACTAACTGGTGTATCGAGTCATTGATCAGTATTCGGTTCTGAACCTTGTGGCGGTGTCGAAAGACACCTGGCGACTCTTGAGCAAACGTGATTAAATCGAGCCAAATTAAGAGCCAACCAAAAGTTAGCAACACTTCCCTCTTTGCCAATCTAACTCCAGATTGAAAACCCGTCGCCACCAGGAGCAGACGGTACAGCACCCAGGACAAGACCTTCATCAGGTCCGAAGTCCAGCGGCTGCTTCGGGAAGGCATCATCGAGGCCAGCAACAGCCCCTGGAGAGCTCAAGTGGTAGTAGTTAAAACTGGGGAGAAACACCGAATGGTCGTGGACTACAGCCAGACCATCAACCGGTACACACAGCTCGACGCGTACCCCCTCCCACGCATATCTGACCTGGTTAACCAAATTGCGCAGTACCGGGTCTTCTCAACGGTAGACCTGAAATCCGCCTACCACCAGCTCCCCATCTGTAAATCCGGACCGTCCATACACCGCCTTCGAGGCAGACGGCCACCTATACCACTTCCTTAGGGTCCCCTTCGGCGTCACAAACGGGGTCTCGGTCTTCCAAAGGGAGATGGACCGAATGGTCGACCGGTATGGGTTGCGGGCCACCTTTACGTACCTAGACAACGTCACCATCTGCAGCCATGATCAGCAGACCACAACGCCAACCTTGCTAAATTTCTCCACACCGCTACTCTCCTAAACTTCACTTACAACAAGGAGAAGTGCACGTTCAGCACGAACGGCTTAGCCATCCTCGGCTTGTGGTCCAGAACGGAGTTCTGGGGCCCGATCCCGACCGCATGCGCCTCCTCATGGAGCTCCCCCTCCCCCACTGCCCCAAGGCCCTCAAATGCTGCCTGGGGTTCTTTTCACACTACGCTCAGTGGGTCCCAAATTATGCGGACAAGGCCCACCCACTCATACAGTCCACCCAGTTTCCCCTGACGGCCGAGGCCCAACAGGCTTTTGCCCGGATCAATGCTGATATTGCCAAGGCCACAATGCACGCTGTAGATGAGACATTGCCCTTCCAAGTAGAAAGCGACGCATCAGACGTTGCCCTTGCCGCCACCCTCAAGCATGCAGGCCCGTGGCATTCTTTTCACACACCCTTAATGCCTCAGAGATTCAGCACTCATCCGTCGAAAAGGAAGCCCAAGCTATCATTGAAGCTGTGCGGCATTGGAGGCATTACCTGGCCAGCAGGAGATTCACTCTCCTCACTGACCAACGGTCGGTAGCCTTCATGCTCAACAACACACAGCGGGGCAAGATTAAAAATGATAAAATCTTGAGGTGGAGAATCGAGCTCTCCATCTCTAATTACAAGATTATGTATCGCCCCGGCAAACTCAACGAACCTCCAGACACCCTATCATGAGGTACATGTGCCAGCGCACAGGTAGACCGACTCTGGGCCCTGCACGACAGCCTTTGTCACCCAGGAGTCACACGGTTGTACCACCTAACTAAGGCACAAAATCTGCCCTACTCCGTCGAGGAAGTAAGGACAATCACCAGGGACTTCCAGGTCTGTGTGGAGTGCAAGCCGCACTTCGACCGGCCGGACCGCGCGTGCCTGGTGAAGGCCTCCCGCCCCTTTGAACGCCTCAGCGTGGACTTCAAAGGCCCCCTCCCCTCCACCGACCATCACACATATTTCCTCAGTGTGATCGATGAATACTCCAGATTCCCCTTTGCCATCCCATGCCCCGACATGACGTCTGCCACGGTCATTAAAGCCCTCAACACAATCTTCACTCTGTTCGGTTTCCCCACCTTCATCCACAGTGACAGGGGATCCTCATTCATGAGTGATGAGCTGCGTCAGTTCCTGCTCAGCAGGGGTATCGCCTCCAGCAGAATGACAAGCTATAACCCCCGGGTAAACGGACAGGTAGAAAGGGAGAATGGGACGGTATGGAGGGCCGTCCAGCGGGCCCTACAGTCCAGGAACCTCCCGGCCTCCCGCTGGCAGGAGGTCCTCCCTGATGCACTCCACTCCATTCGCTCATTACTCTGCACTGCCACGAACAAGACACCCCATGAGCATCTTTTTGCTTTCCCCAGGAAGTCCTGAGTTGGCTCGCAGCTCCGGGAACCATGCTTCTCCGTAGGCATGTCCGACTCCACAAGGTGGACCCGTTGGTGGAGAAGGTGCACTTGCTCCACGCAAACCCCCAGTACGCCTACGTGGCGTTCCCCGACGGCCAGGATACTGTCTCCCTCACGGACCTGGCACCAGCAGGTTCCACCCCCACACCCCCTCCGCCCCCGGCGCCACCATCCCCTCTCCCGTTACTCCCAACAGCAACCCCCCCCCCCTCCACCCTCCCCAAGGATCATCCATCCACCCCACTGCCCACGCCCGGAAATGAAGAGGATTTCGGCACACTGCCAGAGTCACCATCGACCAGATCAGCACCAACATCGCTGACACCACTGCGTCGCTCCCAGAGGAACATCAAGGCCCCGGACCGGCTAAACCTCTGACCGGTCCACCAGACATCAAAGGATATTTGTTTGCTCAAATCTTGTAAATATTAACTCATTGTTGTATATAGTTATCCACCACACACGCCGGACTCAATTTTTAACAGGGGGTGAATGTGGTAAACCACTGCTGCACCTGTATTAGGTGATGTACGGTATAAATATGCGTGTCCTCCAGCCAGCAGCCATTTCACCAGCTGCGGTGGGAGGCCACACATCTGTTAGCAATAAAGCCTCAGTTGGATTCAACTATCGTCTTTGTCAAATTGATCGTGCCTCAAGCACGCAGCTCAATGGCACTGGAGCTGCTGCCCCAGTGCTCGGGGAGGGGGGTGACCCCTCAGGAGAGTGGGTTTGGTCAAGGGCTGAAGCGATCCAAGTCGGGGGTCGCCCCTGGGCCTGGGCGGGTGGGTGGTGGCGGTGTGGTGAGGGGCTTTTCATCCATGAGTCCTTTACGCCATTATTCAATTTTATGTATATCCATAACAGGAGCAACTAAACCTGCTGCTGCCTCTCTGACCTACCAAATACGTCCATGACAGAGCTGTTCTTGGTTCTATGCTGAAGGTCACTTTAACTCACTTTGTCTGTGAGCAGTGTCAAGCTTCACAGCTGAAGGCTGTTGCTAATGAGGAATTGGCCTTGTTAGTTGTGAGAGCACTTCACAGCTGCAGGTTGTGTTTGCTGCTTGCTCCTGCTGGTGGCTGCAGAAGTCTGGAGGCTGCTGTTGCTGTTTCCTTCCTTTCTATAGCCGGAAAGAAGAACAGATTTTTAATAAGGTACCTGGATCCTGGAACACCAGGCTCAAGTAAAGGTCTGTGTCCAAAGATTTGAAACAAGAAGACGCTGCGGGACCTGGTGCACGGTAATATTCCAAATGGGCCACCTGATGACACCATTGAAGAAGTGCTTTCGCAGATTGCTGATGCTTTTGTTGCTGGTGTGGTGAGTGCTGCATGTAACTGGCACGTCACCACGAGTTGAACATGCTGGAAGTCAAGGATGTTCAGCTGCACCTTGAGCACTTGTGGATGCCAGGATTTGATTCAGAGCAGGCACAATGTGACAAATAGCCACCTTCTGTAGAGTATCAACCTACAATTTATGGTTCAGGGATACTTGTGCCATGACTTTGCCACCTTCCATTTGGAACAGTCATTGGGGAAACTCTGTGCTCTCACATACACAGGCACCCCAATAAGATTATTTCGGGAATAAGTACAAAAATTCAGCTCCTCGACAACCATGAAAGTCCCATGCAGGCCGCTGACAAGCTCTCCTCTTTAAGATACTGCAGATGCGCAGACACTGCAAAAAGCTTTGATGGAGCATTGATTGAATCAGTATCTGCCAATATATCAGGCAGTGAATTTCAAATCCTAAACACTTGTTGTTAAAATAAACGTTTCCACATTTCATCCCTGGATCTTTCGCCAGTCGACTAAAATCTTGTGTTCTCTCTTTATTGACCCTTCAACTATTGGAAACAGTTCTCCCGCCGGAGGAGAATTGCTACTGATTTGCGCTCCCAATCCCTGGCCATGCAAATTTATGCTCATGATGACATGTTAAATGGACCTATTGGCATTTGATACCTGTTACGACCTCGCCGGGTCAAGCATCGGGAAGCTCGCGGCAGTTTCCGCTCACTACCACACTTAAAAACCTTTCCATTAAATCTCGCCCGTATTACAAGGAAAGCTGGCATCCAATTTGTGCACAGAGAGATCTCCCAAACATCAGTGAGATCAATGACAATATTGCCTGTTTTTGTTGAAGGTTGATAAGTGATAAATATTAACCAGGCCACTTGGGAGAACTTCCTTCCTTCTCTTTGAACAGTATCATGTGTTCTTTTACGAACACAAGGACAATGACAGGTCAAGGAGGTTGTCACTACCACCTTTTCCAGTGGAGCCTGTATCATCTCTTGAAACAATTAAGGTACCCCTCACTGCTTAATGCTAGCCTGCACTGGGGATTGGTGGTGGTATTGTCACTCGAGTAGTAATCCAGAGACCCAGGGTATTGCTTCAAATTCCACCATGGTGAAATTTGTGGATAGTGAATTTGGAATTCAATAAAAAATCTGGCCGCCATTTCGAGCGCGAAGCTCAATAACGAAGTCCCATGGCCGGAATAATTCTGAAGCACGTTATCATGGAGAGTGTCTACATCACCGGTTTAAAAAGATTCATTTGTGGGATGTGGGCATTGCTGGCAAGGCTAGCATTTTATCACCCATCCCTTTTTGCCCTCGAATTGAGTAGCTTTCTAGGCCAATTCAGAGGGCAGTTAAGAGTCAACCATATTGGAGTCAAGACTGAGACAACAGCCAGTGCGGCAAACCCATCAACATTTGCAGGCCAATATAGTCCAGGGCCAGTTTTCCATGAATCAGTGAGCAAGTTTGGTGCGCCAGACCACAGGTCCCTGCCAGTGCTGCACTACAGCAGAGTGGTCAGTGTGAGGCACAAGGGCAATCCTTTTCAGGGCAGCGACCTCCTTGCATTGTGAATAACCCCAAAATAAAAATATCAGACACAAAGCCATCAAGCGTCAAACAGGGGCAAGACCAGCTGAAAACCGGATGATCTGATATAAAACCAGTTGAATGGCCACCCTTGGGGCTGAACCGAAGATGGAGCCATTTGGGTAATTAGGATCTGAAGTCCAGAGATTTGTTTTATTTTCAGATTGAAAATATTTCTTTTTCTGACAAGAGAAATTGTATTGGTTCTGACAACATGCTCTGAAATAGGTCCTTAAAATGCCAAGAACAAGTGCAGAAAATAATCAAGATGGCTAATGGAATGCTAGCCTTTATATCTAGGGGATTGGAATATCAAGACACAGAAGTTATGTTGCAGCTGTACAAAACCCTGGTTAGACCCCACGTGGGGTATTGAGAGCAGTTCTGAGCACCACATCTGAGGAAGGATATTTT